>NC_142032.1:68292560-68596268 GCF_982192425.1 Myodes glareolus
CAAAAAAGAAACAGTCTAGACAGGGAGCCATTGAAGAGAACTCTTAAAAATTGTGATAGGGATGCTGAAGGGTAGCTCTTCACAGTTTATGGCCTCTGGAAGGGATGAGGATGGGGAAGGACTCAGTTTTCTTTAAGGGGCTGGCTGCTGGGAATTTAACCATGCTCCAGTAAGTATAAGGGTAGCATAAACTGGACATGGTATATTTTTTCCTTTGTTTTTTTTGGGGGAGGCACAAGGGTAGGGTTAGACCCAGGAGGACTGGAAAGTGAGTGTTAACAGGGTACATTATGTGAAATGTGCAAATAATCAATGAAAATATTACGTTGGAATAAATAGCTTCAAAAAGGAACTTTCATGGACTCTGTCTTTCCTGTGTGAGTTCTAACTGACACGCTGTCTAATTTTCTAAATTATTATTGGAACGATCTCTGTATTATTTCATAATTTGTCATCTGTAGAATCATGTTATCTTCTTTGAATCCCCCTTTATTGGTCTATCTATTAGCAGGCATTATCTGGTGGATACCAGAGACCACAATGGGCACTCAGAACTCAGAATCAAGCAAGAGCCAGCTCTCACCTTGAGCAAGTTCATGCTGGAGAGAAGTGGCCCTGCCAACAGATAACGATCTGAGACTCCGGATACATTATCAGTTTGTGTGTTTCAGTAGTAACGGGCTGTGAGTTGGTAGAAATTAACGATGCTTAGACAGGCACGCTTCCACAGGACTGGATTTATGATTTGGGAGAGTCACAAAATTTCAATGAACCCTGGTAAGAAGTGATGGACTTGAGCTCATGGCCAGGATGCTCCAGAAACCACCCACGCTTAACCATTCTCTATGGTAGCGTTGCAGAAGGTATGAACTTGGGTTGGACTAAGCCAGGGGAAAAACCTGCCCTTGGACTTCAGTTGGGATCACTCAATGAGCCTTTGAAAGGTGGACCAAGTACAAAGACAGGGAAATTCAGATAGAAACATGCATGGCTCCAGCTCTGGCTTTCCCAGGTCTTGTGGGCTGACTGGCTGGATGGCTAACTGGCTGTACTGTTGGGCATCCTCATCACACAACTAACGCCTTCCTGGTTAAGTAGCTGTTCCACCATTATCTTCTCAAAAAAAGCAATGCCCTGCCTCTGATTTCTCTATTCCCTGTTCACGCCTGTTTATACAGTGTCGTTAATATGACACCTGAGTATGTGCCCTATCTCTTGGCAGCACCCTGACTTACAACTCTAGCTTAGCCAGCAGTCTCTCAGAGATATCTAGCAAAGACTTGATCATATCATCCTAGACAGCTCAAGCCAGAAAGCCCTGCTTCCCTGTCCCGAAGGACTGTCCTTGGCCTCCCTCTATATCACTTCCCAAACTGAACAGATCCTAAGATCTAGCCATTACTTCTGGTGCACAGGCTCATAGATACAAGGGATTCTCAGTATTTATTGTTTTGTTCCCCCAAGTTTCCATGAAAACACGGGCACATATTTGCAACACACCAATATTAAAATAAATATGAGAGAAAGCCAAGGGCTGGCAAGGACACAGGGCACTGGGAATTATTAGCTTGCTGTCCGTGGGATGGAAAGTCATACAACTGATTTTAAAAAGAGTTTGGTGAAATGCTCAACATCCTTAGCCATCAGAGAAAGACAAATCAGAACAACTCTGAGATTCCATCTTACACCTGTAAGAATGGCCAAGATCAAAAACACTGATGACAACTTATGCTAGAAAGGTTGTGGGATAAAGGGAACACTCCTGCATTGCTGGTGGGAGTGCAAGCTGGTACATCCCCTTTGGAATCAGTATGGCAATTTCTCAGAAAATTAGGAAACAAACTTTCTCAAGTTCCAGCAATACCACTTTTGGGAATATACCCAAAAGATGATCAATCATACCACAGGGATATGTGCTCAACTATGTTCATAGCAGCATTATTTGTCATAGCCAGAAACTGGAAACAACCTAAGTACCTCTCAACCAAAGAATGGATGAAGAAGATGTTGTACATTTACACAATGAAGTACTACACAGCAGAGAAAATAATGCCATCTTGAAATTTGCAGGCAAATGGATGGATCTAGAAAACATCATATTGAGTGAGATAACCCAGACCCAGAAAGACAAATATCATATGTACTCATTCATAAGTGGCTTTTAGACATAAAACAAAGAAAACCAGCCTACAAATCACAATCCCAGAGAACCTAGACAACAATGAGAAACCTAAGAGAGACATACGTGGATCTAATCTACATGGGAAGTAGAAAAAGACAAGATCTCCTGAGTAAATTGGTATCATGGGAATCATGGGAAAGGGCAGAAGGAGAAGGGGAAGGAAGGGAGGGGAGCAGAGAAAAATATATAGCTCAATAAAAACAATAAAAAATAATTAAATAAAAAGAGTTTGGCATGCTCTAAACATATGCATACCCTATGTCTCAGAATTAATCCCTTAGTTGCATATAGGAAAGATAGCATGTATTTTTTATTTTTGAAATTATAATATAATTACATCTCTTCCTTTACTTCCCTTCAAATTTTCCATATACAAACCTTCCTTGCTCTCACTCAAAGTCATGGCCTCTTTTTCAGTAATTGTTGTTTCATATATATGATATTGTCCCCTGAGCCTTAAGTGTGAGAGTTATATTATAGATGTATCAGTTGGGACAAGGCTTCACAATTCTGCATCTTGAGGTTTTTATATAATGGTCTTTGTTGCAAAGAAAAGTTTCCTTGTTAGGGAGTGAATGCTGCACTTACCTAGAGGTATAAGGGCAAGTATTTAGAATGTAGATATAGAGTCTGCTGGTTTCATAAAGTGGTGGTAGCAGGTTTTTCTCCAAGACTCCTGACTCTACTAGCCCTGGGTACATGACTAAGTTTCCAGTACCAAGCATGATGTCTGCCTTGTTAATCAAGTCTTAAGTCTACTTAGAGAGCTATTAGTTACTACCAAGCTATGCGAGCCACTACTGCACCCCCTTCACGGTGCCGTGCTAATCACTGCTGCGGTCTGTAGTTGGGGAGGACTATCGGTTGTTTCCCTCCTTGTGAAGTTTGCCATCTGGTACCATGAGAGCTAATCCTCAGGGAGGAGGCTTTCAAACCCGTTCCGGCTTAGGGACCTCTGGGACCAGTGTCTGAAGCAGGTGACATTTTCAGCTGCAGTGACTTCCTTTCTAGCTCTGGGGGGAAAACCAAGGGCAAGAACCAATAATGTTTCAGGAGTCTCTTGGGAAACCCTGACCGGCAATTCAAAAGAGGCACTCTCATGTCTGGTGTTGATGATTTTGTTAGATCGTCTTTGGCTCTTGGAGACAACACTGTCAACTCAAATGGGAAATTTTTATTTAAGGTAGAGATGCATATTTATACTCAGATTTATGTTTGTTAAAGGTTTTTAATAATACTTTATGGCTTTTTCAACATTTTGGGTTTTTTTATTAAGAAATTACTTCCATTATTTCTTCTACCAATACATGTCTAACACTGAGTTCCACATGGGACATCAAGGGGCCAACTCTTGTTCCTCTATATAGAATATAGAGCTAATACAGGAAAGGGTTCCAGACCTATTGATCATTGTGCCCATTAACTACCAGTCAAAGAAATATTTGATAAAATAAAGCATATACATGAAGTTCAAATCTGCTTCTTGTTGCTGCTATAAATGCTATCACCAAAAGTAACTTGGGGAGAAAAGTGTTTAGTTTATCTTATAGGTTGCAGTTTGTCATTAGAGAAGCGAAGCAGAAACTCAAGACAGGAGTTTAAAGCAGAAAGCATGGAGGAATGCTGGTTACCAGCTTGTTTCCTCTGGGTTACCCATCTAGGTTTTCTCCTAAGACCAACTTCATAGGGATGGCACCACCTGCAGTGGGCTGGGCCTCCCACATCATCTAGCAACTAAGACGATGCCTCACAGACATGGTCTCGGGTTAATTTGATCTGGGCAGCTCCTTAGTTGAGGGTCCCTCCTCCCAGGTGACTCCAGGTTTGTGTCAAGTAAACAGCTGAAGCTAACAATGACACTCGTCAATGAAAAGGTTAGCATTAATCTGGAATGTAATGCTGAGGCGCTGAAGAAGAAGATGATAACTGGAGATCGCATTTAAGAACTACAGAGTGCCTTTGCGCCATCATGATTACTGGGCCGTGGGGAATTGCCTCAGGATGAAAATGATGACCCTTACCAGTAGATATGTGTTTTCTGTTCTCATGGCAATGTCACAATAGAAATTACCTAAAATATACAGCAAAGAGGTGGCTTCTGAACATGTCACCTGGCTGGAGTTCTGCAGCCATGGGAGAACATGTGTGGTCATCAGAGTCATAGCCAAGCTCCGAATCATTTTCTCACGTTCAGTAAGAAAGCATAAAAACACAGACTACATAATTTCCATGCTTCTATGCACAGATATGAGTATAAAATGGAGAGGTATCTGGGCGTGATGGCATATCCCTGTAGTCCCTATGCTCATAAGATTGAGGGAAGATGACTAAGTTTGAAATTAGCCTGTGCTACAAAGGGAGACCTTGACTCCAAGAAATAGAGGAAGCAGAAATGAAACGTCTAAAATCAACTCTAAACAACAGAAACTGCTTCTAAATCATCTTTGAAACTATTTTAACAATGAATAAAGTTGAACTAAAAGAAAGTTACTCTGCCGACCGACCTCAGTACTCAAAATACTTACTCTTGAGGGTGACAAACCCCAGAAGCTCCTCACTCTTCAGTGGGCTCCCAACCCTTCATATCTCTCTTTTGTCTCTGGGGACCTTTCCTCCCCACCACTCACCACAGGGGTACTCTGTCCCCATCCCCACCCCCAGAAAGAATCCTTGCCCCATGGGATATGGAGCCTTGTGATACCTTAGGAATGCAGGCATCAGGAACAGATGTTAGCTCTCTTGCCTTGGAAAACAGTAACCCAATATAAAAAAGTCACCTATGGCTCAGGGTTTCCCAGAAAGCCTTCCAAGTATATATTGAAAGAAGCCCTCTCCCAGAGGACCTCAGCTGAAGCTGAGATAAGCAAAGTTTTCCAGCCAACGCAGAGGCCCAGTTGACTACACATTTGCCCTTGCTGGCTAGCCAAGATAATTAGCTTGCTGCTACCCACACAACCTGTTAATCAATCCCACAAAAAAAATGAGTCAAGAAAGGACAATAAAGCTCGGTGTTTGACCAAATGTCCACTGGCTCATTCCATCCATCAAAGGAAGAGGACCCTTGCAGGTAAGAGGTAGACAGAAAACAAAAAGAGGACATGCACAGGACCCAGAGGAAATGACTCATTGCTGTGTGGGTACCCAGTTCTTGTGCATCTCTGCAAAAGAGCCAAGCAGATTAGCCATCTAATTAGGCACAGTTGGGGTGTCATTTGCCTTATCCGAACAGTCCTTAAGGCTTAATCAGATACATGGTCACTCACTGGGGTTTCCATGACGGTAGTAGATAAAGAGACCATGGCCCTGTGCCCACAGGTCCCCAGGAGCACCATGACCCTACCTAACAGGCCACGCCATTCTGGGGCCATGCATCATTCCTGCCGGGAAGGAGGCTCTCACCTCCCCCATGCTTCCTGGAGGCTCATTTAGGCCTTGGCAGGATGGCGAGGACAGAGCAGCTGTTCCCTCTGACTCTTTCCCATCATTTGACTGGTGTTTAATCCACAACTACACTTCCAAAATTGAAAACAGAACCAGGTTAGACTCCCAACCAGGGCGGAGCCAGTGCAGGGCTGGCTGGGTGAACAAAAGCCAGTGCCAGAATGAAGATGGATCGCCATGAGCGCCTGGCTCCTGGCGGGCCAGACGCAAGCCTGGAGGCTGCTGCTTTGTGGGCATGAGCCAGGCCACCAGCCATCACAGTCCTCCTAGACAGGGACACATTGAGACACCCTGGGACCCTCCACTGAATATCAGGGCTCTCAGGCCATCCTGAAGACACTATCTGGGGAGATTTTCCTAATGCCTCTCAGGACACTGAAATAAGGAACAGCACCCAGCATGGCGTGGCAGTGTGTCTGTACTCTGTGATCATTTCAACATGTTCATCACACGATTTGTCATGTTTCTCCCAGTGTCCTCTCTCTCTCTCTCTCTCTCTCTCTCTCTCTCTCACACACACACACACACACACACACACACACACACACACAATTATGATAAATATAGAGAAAATATAGAAAACATAGAAATATACTATTTTAACCAATTTTTAAGATTTATTTTCACTTGTGTATGTGTGTGTATCTTCATGTGTACATGCTCACGTGTGTATGGGTGCCTTTGAACACCACAGTGGGGCACCAGATCTGCTAAAGATGAAATTATAGGCTGGGATGTTTGGCCATGTGGATGCTAAGAATTAAATTTGGGTTCTCTTCAAGAACAGCAAGTCCTCTTATGGGCTGAGCCATCTCTGCAGCCCCAGTAGTGACCATTTTTAACTATTCGGTTTGGTGGCACTCCCTCTTAATGAAGTACCACCACCACTACCCTCCCCCCTGAAACCCTTCCATCTCCCCAAGCTGAAACCCCTGCTTGGTTCTTCCCTTCTCCTCTCCCATCCCTGGCAGCCACCACCCAATTTCTGTCCCTGTAAATTGAACTTCTCTAGTCTCCCATCTGTGTACAGTCAGACAGTGCTGTGACTGTGTACTTCACTTGGAATAGTGCCCCAAGGCTCATCCGTGCTGGATTAGCATGTGCCCAAGCTCACATCCTTTTGGACAGTGAGATGCTTAATCCTCTAGTGATGCATCTGCATGCAGTACAACCCTCCTCCCAAGGCTTAGGGAACATCATGGAAGGGGGGAGTGAAATTTTAAGAGACACGGGTCCAGAACTCCTGCCGCTAGATACTGCCGCTTAAACAAGACAGAGAAAATACACCCATGGAATCTCAACAATAGTTGACTAATGACACTACTGGTTGACATGCCAACATGGACAAGGGAAATTCCACTACATGATCCCACACCTGGAGGAAGAGCCACAGGTGTTCAGTACCTGCTGAGAGGGATAGGTGCATAAAAACATATTTGAGAGTGAACGTGGAAATTCCAGGTAACATTCCCAGCTTCAGAACAGTTATTCTAACTATACCTACAGATCATTGAGATATACAGCCTTTGGGCCTGTTGAAGTTTGCTGCATTATTTTTTTTTGTCTGCAAGTTCTTAAAAATAAAGTTTTAATAATCTTTCTAATAGCTGCTGAGAATTAACTTCAGGGATAAACTTCAACATAGGTTATTTGATCCCAAATACTCAAGCCCTGCACACATGTACATTCAAGCAACACTGTATATATTCAGTAGTTTATCTACATGTGTGTATACACATATAAGGATATGTATGCATATGTGTATGTGCATGCATACAAACATATATGTGCATACATATACACATATGCATATATACACATATGCGTATGCATATGCACATGTACATATACATATTTTATGCATGCATATGTAGACATACATGTATGTATATGCGTGTTACAAAAATCATTAAAGAAGGGGCCAAGAATTTGGATAGGAGTAAGGGTGGGGGAGTTTGGAGGGGAAAGGAGAGAGGACTGATGTAGAATGCTTTTGCATGAAAGCTTTAAAAAACCCTATAGTTCTTCTGTTATTTATAATTACATTAAATTAATAAGAAATCCACTTCCTTTATTGAGTTGAATGTTATTGTGCGGACACGTGCTGTCTAATGCTTGTCTAATGCTCACTCAGTAGGTGCGTCTGTGTGTTGCTTCCACCTTTTAACTGTAATGAATGATGGGGGTTTAGCATGTATAAGACTCCCTATCCAAATCCTAAACTTCCCTTCTTTGGAAAGAAGAATTCCCAGATCATATGGAAATTCTATGGTTTTGTGAGGGTGGTGTTGGGGAACTACTGACATTTTCTACTGCAGCTGCACCATCTTGCATTTTCAGTAGTAAAGTAGAGGGGCCTCAGTGTGTGCACACCGGCCTTAGTTAGGGCTGCTATTGTTGGGAAGAGACACCACGGCCATGGCAACTCTTTATCATCATCATCATCATCATCATCATTGATTCTTTGGGAATTTCATATCATGCACCCCAATCCCATTCATTTCCCATGTCTTCCATGTCTACCCTGTACCCCTGAGGCACCCCCCAAGATAAAATAGAAAACAAAATAAAAATAATTTTTAGAGAAAAGCAAAAGCACTTCGCTCCTCTATCTTCCCCACCTCTCCATCACATATTCCTTTGTCGTAGTGGCCATGTGAGCTGTGGTGTGACACACAGTCTTTGGCTCAAATAGCTTACCTTGCAAGTGCTCATTGCAATGCATTGTTGGTCTGGTTCAAGGCCTCTCTCTTCTGGCACACCATCAATACTGGACCCTTATTGCAACTTCTCTAAGACATCCTGCTGTTGCCCTGAGTCATGGCAACTCGCATAAAGCTAATTTAGTTGGGGCTGACTCACAGTTCATTGCTGTCATGGAGGGAAGTACGGCAGCATGCAGGCAGACATAGTGCTGGAAAAGGAGCTAAGAGTTCTACGGACTAGAAGAAGAATGAGGCACTAGGCCTGAGCTGAGCTTCTGAAACCTCAAAGCCCACCCGCAGTGACACACTTCCTCCAACAAGACCACACCTCTTAACAGTGCTACTCCTTATGGGTCTATAGGGGCCATTTTCATTCAAACCACCACAACACCCTTGCCAAAATTTGCTGTTTTTACAAAATCAGTACTATCCCAGTAGACATGTAGGGGTATTTTGTTATATTCAGACTTCTCTTTAAGGATAAATAAAAAAGATTACTTGCATATTGCAAAGTTCTACGAGTGTATTCTGTTGACCTAATAGCAGTATTGATCACATAACACCCTCAGCAGCGGCTTCCACACTATGAGGCTCAACCTTCAGCCCTGTACTAGATTGAGCATTTTGTGTGCCACAGTGTCCAAGGAATAAGTCAGTATTTGGGGACAGCTGTAGCCCTTAATGGTGAAAGACTTAGGGAGCAAGCAAGAAAAAGATGGTCTCAAATAAAGCATTTGGAATAGAAGCCAGAGGCCCTAGAAGGATCTTGTCCTTTGATACTTTGAAGGTCTCCCTGGGTAAACTCAGAGAGGGCCCTCCTCATTAATTAGCAGCCTATACATATGGAGGTGGGAGTGGCTCAGTCGCCCAGCCAAGACTGCTGTCTCAGCAGGCCGTCTGAATAGCAGCCAGCTCCACTGAGCAGCACACTGAGAGCAGGTCAGGGGTCATCTTTTGCTGAGTAAGAACCCAAGAAGGCATCCTGCTTAATGAGACGCCACCACGTGACCGATGCCGTGCAATTGAACCAGAAGATGCCAGAACACAATAATTAGAAGGTGTGAGGGACCAGGGGAAGATACCCACCTTCTTCCATATAGCAAGAGTGTGCCCAGGAGTGTTGAAGTACCACAGTGAGTACCTGTATCTGCCCATTTCTCCACCTTTGTTGGAACACTACCACATCTGTGTGTTTTGTGCCCTGCTTGTCCTTCTGCCAGATACCCCTTCCTTCCATGCAATTGTGGGGTTGAGGTTATTCTAGGCACACCACACCTTCTTCTGTTCCTTTTGTCTAAGTGTTTGCAGCCATGACCAAAGACCCCACAAATGAAAAGCCAGTTGCGCCTGCCCTGACACACTATTCTCTCCTGACCAACACAGCCTCCATCTTGGACTGGCCCAGGGTGAGTCACCTCTCCCTCCACAGCATTCCACCTGGCTCCCTTCCCACAATGCCAATAATGGCTGTCATTTATCTAAATGTCAGTGGCTCCTTCTCTTTCAGGCACATTCTAAATGCCGCAGTCGACAGTCTCCGTTTCTCACCTCTTCACTATCAGCTGCAGGATTGTACTGTTGGCATCTACCCTCCAGGACTCTAGGCACGTGCCCAGGGAAGTGACACAGGTCAACATCCAATAAAACCGCACGCTCAGTGTATGCTCGCCTGTCGCCGTCTGGAAGTTCTAGGTGACTCTTCAATGAGAGACCATGCTAAGTTGCCTTTGTCTGGTGTTCTGACACAGTAGTGAAAATAGTAAGAACACCCTGGCAATAGAGTGCACAAGGAAAGCTCTTTGCACTACAATGTCACCTGCCTTACAGACGAGTCTCGGCAGCCCTGGGTTAGCGTGGCAAAGGCCTCCAGTAGCTGCAGCCTTTCCCGGTTCTTTCCCCATAAGGCTAAACTGTCTAGGCTGAACTCCTTGCAACGAATTTGGTGAGAAGACAAGACCTGATGGAATGACACCAAGCTACAAAAGCTTCCTTCGGAGCACGGTAAAGACCACTTCTAGCTCTTGGGGCTGAGCACTGATCCGCTTCTTGTAAAGACATTTTAATCAGCTAAATAAGATACTTGTTCACCCACGAAATAAGACATTCCCTCACCCTTGTTTATGGATTTGGCCTGAGAAAGTAAGAGTTCAATAGAGCCGTCGGGGACAACATTAATCAACAGATACTCCAGAAAACAAAGTGACTTGAAGAAGGCCGATGTAGCCTTTCTCCATCATTTACGGCAGACATGGCTCCTTGCAGTATGTTTTAAGAAGGTTCTGCCCTAGCACCCTTCATAACCATTCATCCATTAACATAGTTTTGTTTTAATTGATGCAACAATTGTACATGTTTGTGAGCTCAATGTGACATTTCAGAAAATGAACACAATCCATGACCAGACAGGGTCATTGATGCCTATCATCACAAACATTTATCTTACTCTGGAGTTCAGAATATTCAAAAATCTTAACTTCTTGCTGCTTTTCAATATTCAATTAATTGTTACCAACTCCAGTGATTCCAACATGCTAAAGAATGTTAAAAGCGACTCCTTCCATCTAACAGCATGCCTGCACCCATCAAGCCACCCCCTTCCTACCCTGTTACCCATGTCCTTCCCTGGCTCTAGTAAACACTATTCTACCCTCATCTTCTTTGATGTTAACTATCAGTTTCCATCTGTAAAGGAGAGCTTAAAGATGTGTCTTTCTGGGCCTGACTTATTTCGTGGACCCCCCTCCACGAGTATTAGTGCACTGCATAGAAAAGCAATTTCTTTATCCATTCATCCATCAATGAACACCAAGATTGATTCATATCTTGGCTGTCCTGAAGTATCCCACAAACATACAAGTGCAGCTGTCTCTGCCGCAGACTTCAATTTCTGGTTATGTTCCCGTGATGACTAGTTTAAATTGTCAACTTGACACAACCTAACGTCACCTGAGAACAGAGTCTCGGTGAAGGTCTGTCCAGATCAAGATACCTGTGAACACAACTGTGACAGGTTGTCTTGGTTATCTTAATGTGGGAAGATCCAGTCTGAAAGGGGGATACCATTCTCCCTATACTGTACAGGAGTAGAGAGATCTCACTGAGCACCAAATATGCATGCATTCATTTCTCTCTGCTCTTCACTGTAGATCTGATGGTACCAGCTCCTTCAGGTTCCTCCTTAAACTTCCCCACAATGATGGGCTGTAACATGGAATTGGAAGGCAAATAATCCTTTTGTTTCCAAGCTGCTTTTCTCTGGATGCTTTATCACAGCCAGGGAGATGAAACTAGGACACGACCCAGCAATGGAATTAGCAGGCCTAGTTTTCTGAGGAACTGCTGTATGGTTTGGCAACTTTTCTTGCGGGCCATGTTCTGGTCCTGGGGGGGGGGCACAGGATCACACATGAGCCATGCAAATAATCACCCCATTAAAAACAAAATTCACTGAAGGACGACCCCCTCCGTGTGGGCTTCCTCACTCACCCTCTTCACTGTTAATTCTGTCACCATACATGGTGGTTCGAATGAGACTGTCCCCCATAGGTTCATGTATTTGAACACTTGGTCCCTAGGTGGTGGTGTCCTTTGGGGTGGTCTAGGAGGTACAGCCTTGCTGGAAGAAATACACCCCAATACATCACAAGGGTGGGCTTTGAGGTCTCAAAAGCCACATGCCATTCCTAGAGTGTGTGCTCTCCTGCACACTCTCTCTCTTCCCCTTCACCCATTCACTCTTTTTCTCAGCTTTGTGCTTGTGGTTCAAGATGTGAGATCTCAGCTTCTACTCCAGCCTCCATGCTTGGTGCTTTCTGTCACTCCTCCATTTGACCTTCATGGACTCCTGTCCCTCTGCAACCATAGGCCAAAATAAACACTTCTTTCTTAAGTGACTTTGTTTATGATACTTCAACACAGAAACACAGGAAAGACACCAGTACACCATACTTGACACGTTCCCAGGACCTGATGATAAAGGTTCCACTGATCTTGCTCAATCAGGGTTCCCACAGGCATCAACGAGTTCCATGGGGCAGAGCCCATGCTGCCTAGGTCCACTATGTGTTGTCAGCTCCCTACACAGTACCTCACACATATCTCAAGGCTTTGTACCTTGGGAAGACGCTACAAGCATTTACTATCAGAAGGGGAAGTTGGTGGAAATTTTCTGAATAAAGTTCATCAAAGTTATGGAAGGCAGTTGACTCTCACTGAAGATTAAGAAACAGTATGGAGAAATGAATGAGCTCCACCACGGGAAGTTCCTAGGCCTGGAAAATACACAGCCAAACGATCCTTCCTTGTCCGCTTGCCAAAGTATGAGTGCCTTGTTCCACCTCTGCAAAGCATGACCCAGCTGGGGCGAGCAGGTCTCTTCGTCATCTGATTTTCCCTTGAGATACGATGATGAGGCTATGTCTAAACCAGGCTGATTGGTACAGTCAGGATGCACAGATATGGCCAAGCTGCATGTAGGAATCAGGGTGCCGGAAAGTAGCCAGGCTCCACAGATAACATGGCGGCCACAAAACTACATGCATGTAGATGACCAAGAGACATGGATTGGACCAGGCTGCATGGAGATGGTCAGATTGTCTTGGTTTCAAGGAGGTAAGGGCTCCAAGTAGTGCATATTCTCAGACTTCCTGTACACACACACACACACACACACACACACACACACACACACATACACACATACCATGTACAGTCATGGGAGTGTGTGGCTATGCATAATACAAAGTAAATGGAATTTTCTTCCCAAAAAGTTGAAACATAATTAAAAATCTGTTGGCAAGTCATGTGCATGCAGGGTATTAACATGGCTCAGACCCTTTGCGCCTTTCATTGCCATAATCATCTCCCTGAAGGCATAAATTGTGCTCACATGGACCAGACTCTTACATCCTTCATCTCCATTCTTATCTTCCTGCTCTGCCTAAAGCCGATAAAAAACAAAACAAGAACTGACGTCAAATCTATTTGGAGGGTATTTAGGGTTTTTTTTAAAAAAAAAAAAAAAAGAAAGAAAGGAAAACAATTTTATATTGGGAAAATATAACATTGGAAATAAACTCCAATTATTTTATTTCACTACTGTATCAGTCAATTTAATTTTCTATCACTCACGTTCACTAAGTAAATTTGTCAAAAGCACTAAAACTCAAAACAAAAACAAAAACCCTCTTCCTGAGAGGTAATAGTATTGATTTCTTTAAACTTTCAAACAATTTTTTTTCCTACTCGTCCCAGACACCCAGGAATACCAGCTTCCCATCCAGGAAAGCAGGAACAGCCACATTAGACTTTCCTAGGCTCCCTGATAAACCTTTGACCAAAGCTGGAGAGCAAGGGAGTTCTCTGCCCAGTTTCTGCTGCCAATCAAACCCAGCCCTGGAGCTCCTTCCTCATGGTCCCCCAAGGGAGTGTATAAGAAGGAAGAGCCACAGAGCCCATCCCTAGAGGCCCAGGACCATGGTTCTCACTGGCAGAGCAACACAACAGCATCTTTACCTCGTGGCTGTTCCTTCCGTGGGCTCCGAGAAGGTGCATCCCAAGGACGTACAGAAGCCTTCATTTCTTTCCCAGCCATCAGACCTGAGGCAGAAGCAGGCAGGCACATTTCCAGGTTCACAGTCTGTAGAAGATTCTGAAGAAAGGGATGAGGTGTTCAAGAGCTTGTCAAAATTAAGTCTTGTCATCTCCCTTCCGTCATCCTTTCCTGGGGTTTCATGTCACTGCTGATCCATGGGAATCCAGGAAATGGCTGGAGCAGGTGAAATACCCCAAACGCTCATCCATTTTTCTGAAGAGAGTGATGGAGCGGTGATAGTAAGGAACTCTGTCATCTCCCCCTTGGCCATTTGGAGAAATCTATTTTCTCTTTAATTCTCTGCCTCAGATGAGGTGGCTATGTGGAATATTCCAGCAGAGGGAATGGGATACCGATCATGGGGAAAGTCCAGGTTGATGGGGATGCTGACATCCCTGCGGACCGCTGCGCCTACATTCTTCCTCCTGTTCGGCTCCACTCTGTCCCCCACCCCATGCACCTGCTGCCCTGAACCTAGCTGTCTCGTGTGCAACTCCTCATTTGTTACGATATAAAAGTCCCCTTAATATTTTCTACCATTTCGCGTCGCCGGTGCGTTAATGACACCCTCAGGAACAACTCTTCCACCCATGGATATTTTTAACACGGCCGTCATCTCCTGTAATTTTGTGAAGGTTAAAATGAGCTTTTTGTGGTGCTGCGGAGGAGTGACAGACTGCTGCTTTCTGAGCCCAGAGACTTCAGCCCCATCTGCCTGTCCATTTACAATGGTATCACTCGGCCTATGCCATGGCCGGGCCCTGGCAAGCTCCCACATTGACCTGGTCATCACATGCCACCGAGGCCAGCACTCTCTGAGACAAGAGGGCCCACCTCACAGATTCAACCATTCTGCTTCCCTCCCAGGAAGCTCCATAGGACATCCCTACACACCCCATCCTGGGAATGAGACCCGTGAAACCAAGATCTGTCAGCTACCCCTTGTTTTGTGTTTTATTTCCTTTCCTCGGCCTTTGCTTGATTTTCCTTCTATTCTGTCACAAGCCCGTTAGGCTAGGGTGGCAGAGATGCTGGGCTCTCTTGGGAGTCGATGCTAAGTGACTCTGTGACCACTACCACCGACCGAGAGGATCTTGTCAGCGAGTTTGTCAGGAGCATTTTAAGCGAGTTGCTAGTGATGGGCCTTGACGTGCGTCAGTGCGGGAGCAGGGCCCACTTACCTCCTGCCCTGTAATTGTCCTTAAGTGCTGCCTATGGGGCCATGGGGTCAGCGGCCCTGGTGTCACCAATGCACTTCTTCACATGGGCACCTCTTCTTTCTCCATTTCTCATTCTGCGTGAGAATTTCAACAGGGCTAAGTGTCCCCTTGGAGTCCCAGATCGATGTTTCCACATCAGAGGTTGAATCTCACCAGACCTTTCCTGCCCTTGCCCTGTCCCATCCTGGTGGGTAGGTGCCTTCCACCCTGTTATTTGTTACAGGGAAATGTTTTTCTGAGAGCTACTGCTTGTGTGGCCCCCTGTGAGAGAGGGCAGACTCAGGGACAGCCTCCGCTGGGATTAAAAAAGAACAGTCTGAAGAAGTCAAAGCTAGGCCAGAGGTTAGTATTTCTATCAGTTTTTAAGTTTTTATTTCTATTTATTGCTATTGTTATTGTGTGTGTGTGTGTGTGTGTGTGTGTGTGTGTGTGCACAATTCAGAGGTCAATGTCAATATGTCCTCCTGTCTATGCGTCCCCAGTTCTGGGGTCATAAGGTGTGCCCATCATTTCAGCTGACTACTGGGATTGAATTCACGACCTTGCTCCACCCCACAAGTACCTTACCAACTGAGACACCTCCCCAGGCCCCTGATCTTGCAGTCTCAATGGCAATAAATGAAAATTTTGTTGTTTTTTTATGAATGAATAAATGAATGAATAGATTTTCCCAGAGAGGTTCTGCCAGGAGCCAGGGAATAACATAAAAGGCTCAGTAGCCAGAGGAGTGAAGAAAAAGTTTTAAGTACTACTAGGTGTGAAGACGGACATCTGTGACTCCAGCTCTTGGAAGACTGAGGACAGCAGTAAATTCACAGCCCAGACTACATTCTGAATACGGGATAGCCTGGGCTACAGGGTGGGAAAACAAACACAAACTGTAAACCAAAAGAAAAGAAAGCAGCAGGATTAACCCAATGACTTGAAAGAGGTTTGGTTCTCAGCCCTGCCCCCAACTCTGCCGTGGTTCTCCGGTAACTTCCTGAATTCTGTCTACCAGTTGTGAGGAGCAGTGACCTGGGGAATGGCGTCATCCATAAAGCATACAAGTCCACAAGCACATAAACAAAATCAAATCAAACTGCCACGTGTCTACTTCTCTGACGCTCTTCTACAGTTGACTGTGTCGCCCATCTCCAGAGGAGAAAGGGAAGGCAGAGAGTATGCACAGGAAACATACCCCACGATTTCAAGAACAAATATGGAGGTGAAGAGACCACAAGCACACTACCACGCATCTGTTTCCTTGATAAGTTAATACATCCTCATAGCAGAAGCCCTAGGCCAGTTGACATTTGAATCATTTATAGTTTGGCAGGAGATGGCAGCAGTTTTATTTTTTTCTGGAAAAAAAGATCTTTATAAGCCTTGAGAGTGGGGCTGAAAGTACTGGGGAGTGTTTGACCACAAACCATGTGTTTAGGAGCTGGGCCATTTCTGCCTAGAAGTTATTGTTTGACAGAGTTTCAACAGCTGAGTGCCCACTCTGCACCAAAGAGCACCACAGTGACCCTCCTGCATACGGCACCGAACAGGCTTCCATCCAGTACAGTAGTCACAAGTCTTGATGGTGCACACGTTGCACAAGAATCATCGCTTCTCTCAGGCCGGTGCAGCCTTGGCAGGGTGTGGAAGGCTTTGAGGCAGCTGATGGGGGTCATCTCCACGTTTTTGTAGCGTGTAGTCTAAAGAATCTATGCTGTGTACATACCGCCTATAAGGTTTCTGAGATGGCTTTGGTCCTCGGGGCCATCTGGGTACAGGGGCTCTGAATGTGAGATGCAGCTAGGCCCCTTGTGCTCGGAGCATCTTCACACCCATACGGATAATTTCAAACGCCAGCACTAACCCATCCATCCTCTTCCTGGCCCCTTATGGAAGACTTGGTCTGAGCCACCTCTGTGGGCACAGAGGGAATTGGCTTTTCCTCTGTATAACAAAGTGTCTTTGGCTACAGCAAAGTCAAGGCTTGTGTCACGGGTGTCCTGGTGAGGAAGAGCAGAGGAGGAGAAGGAAGGAGTCATCCTCCTGTCTCTGTCCTTTCTCAATGTCAAAAGTAGTCTAAGTCCTAGCTGCTCAATGTCATACCCACCTGTTAGTACAAAGGAAGAGAACTTGGGATAAGACTAGACTGTGGATCTTGGGAACCACCAAGCCCTCTCATCTGGGATTGATTTTATCCCAAATCATTCACCTGTTTCTACCAGAGTAGAATGAAACTACCACTCTCCTGGTGCCCAGCTAGTTCATTCCCTTAGTCTCCAGTGTCCTGATGCTCAGCAGTGACCTTGCTTCAAAGCAGCCCCAAGTGCTTAACTGCCTCCTGGGTGTCTTAGGAGCCTTCTCCTCACCTTACACCTTCCTTTCTGTTCTTGATTTCTAACCTGAACCTATCCAAGTTTTGCGCCTTGCCTTCAGGATCTGTGCACACCTCTCCCTCTCCTGGGTCCTCTGGCACTGGCCCCATCGCACGGTTGCTGGATGCTGTCTCCTTGTTCCTGGCCTCCCAGCAGTACTGTGCCCTGGCAGCACAGATGCCAACTTGTAGACCTCCCTGTTTAGCTTGCACTGAGTTTCAGCTTGCAGCTAACAAGACCTCAGCTGACTGACACCCACTGGAGACTCTATACGCTGTCTTAGAGAAGAGCCTCCTGCCTTACCTAATAATAGAATTCAATAGAAGTGGGTCTGGAAGGTGCTCTCTCCCGAGGAAGCTGGTGACTCTGCCTTGTGACACCACCATCCTATCATGCCTGTTCTCCCCAGACAATAGCCTGCTCCCAGGACAGCTGCCACGATCACATGGCCTTTCTGCTAGGACTTCGGGCCTATGTCTACAGCTCCATCAACTTCATCCCCACCTTTCATTTTTGGACCTGTGTTTATGTGTTGGAGCTAAACAACAAAGGCTATGAAGTGAATTGCTTAAACCAACAGAAATGCATGTCTTGCAGTTCTAGATACCAGAAGTCAGATATGGAAGTTTCGAAGATGCTGGTTCTCTCTCCCATCAGGTCCAGGGCTGCAGATGATCCTAAAGAAGCCTCAGTGCTGTCTGTGTCTCTAGGTCCGTCTCCAAACCATCCCTGCTTCTCTGTCCTGGTATCTAGATCAACCCCTCCTCTTTCCTACAGGCCCCTGTCACTGGACCAGGGCTCTTCCATCGCAAGATGAGGGCCCACCTTAGTCAGCTGGCTTCACATCAATGACTGCTTCCAAAGAAGTCACAATCACAAGTGTCAGTGGTTAAGATGTGAGCATCTATCTTCCTGGAGCTAGACTTCCCCAAAGGCCCTAGATGTGAATGTCTATATTCCCTCATCATCTTACGGACTCCTCCCATCCCAGCAAATGAGTCAACACCGGGTGTTGATACTGACCCCACTCTTGCTGTTACCCAGCCACTAGGGGCCTCACTCATCTCACTCTCTCTGCCTCTAACCCTCCCCACTCATATCCGCAAACTGACACGCAGCTGAGGCATAACATCGATGCCTGGGTCACCCTGCTCCCTCCTCTATGCCACAGATTCTCTTGGTAAAAACACTGCGTGGATATGCCTGTACTCTGTAAATTGTCTTCACTGGTTTCGGACCGGACACTGAGCTCTTTGGCAGAGCTTCAAAGCCAAGCTTTCCCTGCCCACCCCATCTGCAGAGTCACCCGCATCACCCTACCTCCTTGTGTTCCTGTCTCCATCCCCCACCACTGAACATACGGGCCCTGCCTGTAGAGTTAAGTAAGCACCTTCCCACCTGACAGGCTTTTGCTCCTGCATCAGAAATCATGCTTGAAATTCAAAATAGCTTGGTCATCCCTCAGCATGCCACCAGGATGCCAGGTGTGCCCTCCTAAGATGAAGCTCAGCTTGTCATTTTGACATTGCCTGCATACTGACCTGAAGACACCATTAGTACTGGTGGAAACTGGCTGTCATTTACTTCCAACCTGGTACCTGGTCCATCTCCATGCCTAAGAGGCACTCCTGACAGGACAGGAGAATATAAAGCATGCCTCTTCCTCATCCAGAGTCAAGTCTCAGAGCCAGCATACTTCCGGGGACAGCAAGTCTCCTTGGAAAGCATGGGATTCCTGGTTAAACTGAGTGACTCCACAGTCAATTGACTTGTAAAGTGTTTGCTGAAGTACACAGCCAGGGAAAATGAATGTAAGCAGCCTGTTCAACTCTCCCAGCAACCCCCTTGGAAAGGTGCTGATGGACAGCCACCATAAAAGGCACTGTGGATCTGGGTGACACAAAATGCATCTATTTCATGAGGCAAATTACTTGTTCTGGTCTTTGGCCTCTGAAGTCTGAAGAGGTAAACCAGCGAGCCTGTTTGTCACAGGATCTTCAAGTTATTTGAGAGAATGCAGAGGGTATTGCTTGGGTAGGCCCTATCCTCCAAGGAGCCTTTCACCTAATTAACTCCCATAAAACCACAGCAAGTTAGGTGAGATGAGTTAAAAGCCAGACCTAATTCACGAGAAGCCAAGGGACCACATCCCAAAATGGAGTTGAGTTGGCTGCTGAATGGGGCAGACAGGAGCATTGCGTCCCATTTCCCTGAAAATACTCCACAGTACCACCAGTCTCTGCACTGAACTGACTTCCTGCTGCCTCTCCTCTTGGACCACACTCTCTGTATCTCCATATCCTAACACCAGGTGTAGGCCAGCAGGGATTCTAAAATATCACTGCATGGGTGAACATGTTATTATAAATAACATTTGGTGACAACAGACACCTCCATCATCATTAAAGGTGTCTTGTAAGCTGACCTCTCTATTCCACCTGTCTACAGTTTCTTGGATGAACCATTTACCTGTGGTCTTGAAAGAGAGGCAATAGACACCTTCCAACACTGCACACACCATAGAAGCTTGCAGTGCCACCACTGAGAGCCTGGGTTAGGTCCGTTTGCAGAACACATTTCCCCCGTTTACTATACACAAGTAGATGACAATAATATGCACAGACTATAGTACTTAAGGTGTACCATCCAGGTGTATACAGACCCACAAAGTCATAAATAAACTGTAGAGAACAGAACAGTGATCCAGGATGGAATGTGGGCTTGGAGGATGAAGAAAAAAGTTTCTTTAAGTACAGAGATTTTTAAGTACACGATAGCCCCCAAACTGTGCTCCAGAAGGAAATGAAACAAACTGAAAGCCAAAGGGGAAGCAGCTGGCTAGGCCATGCAAGCAGAAATCCTACATCTCCCCTGTGTAACCAGCAAATCCCTGAGACTCTCCTACTTATGCTCCCTCGGCCCCTGGGAGGGGTGTATTAAAAAACAGGAAGCAAGAGGGATTGTGTGCTAACGCTAATCTCTTACTGCAGTGGCACTGGAGTGTGCCGCCCATCACGACACTACCTCACAATTTTGTCGTGGACAAGGAGGACCGCATCCTGGAGCCTGGCACATGCCATAGAATCTGAGTCCTGACAGGGGCAAATCCAGTATCCTCAGAGCACTAATAATTCAAGGTAGGGAAATGTCAAATGTCTCCTGTATAAGAGAAAACAAGCAACACACACACATACACACACACACACACACACACACACACATACACACACACTTCCACATTCCTGAGCCTTCATTTCAAATAATTTCACCAAGCTCTGCCAAATGAGGCAGCCCTGATACAGATGTAGTTAAGGCTTCAAAAGCCTCGTCATCTAGCAAAGCCTCCCTGAAGCACTGAAGGAAGCAGGTCAGCTGATGGCCTGGCTTAGAATTCCTGCCCATCCCACTAGACCTTTCAACCAAGCTAATCTGTAGTCACTTACTAGGGTAGAGGTGGGCACAGGTTAGACCTAGAGAATGACAGAGTTAAGTCGCAACCCTAACGGGGACCACACATCACCCAGTACAAATCTCCCCAGCAGGTGGTTTTGGTCCCATTGGAAGGACATAGGTGTCGATCAACATGGCTTCACGGTCTTGTGTCCAGTTCTGCTATGGTTCCCATCACAGGTGTCCTCCTGTGATGTCCTATGTTCTAGGTCCTGTCACCGTGTGTCTCATGAAGAGCCCACGCTGAACAAGCTTCTTTGCACAGCTCCTTCCCTTTTGCATTTTAGGTGGACTCCTTCATCATCATTCAACTTGACTCAGAAGTCGTGAGGTGGACTGGAGACGTAGCTCAGTAGGGTGCTAGCACCCACACACAACCCTGGGTTCCACCACCAGCACTTCATACAAGGTGTGTTGGCACGTACCTGTAATCCTAGCGCTTGGAAGATGGAGGTAGGAGGAGCAGAAGTTCACATTCACTCTTACCTACATAGCGAAGCCAAAGCCAGCCTGGGTTCCCTAAGATCTTGTTGCAAAAACAAGCAAACAAACACATAAATAAGAAACGACGAACTGCCCTTGGTCAATCTTGGTCAATGTCAAGGAAAACGTGGCATGTTCTCTACTGACAGACTCGTCATTAGAAGATGCAGCTCCTAAAACTCCCACCCATTGAAGATCCACGGGTCTCTGGGCTTGAGTTACGGGAGTAGAGGCGGGTGTGACTCCTGACACTACTCACGGTGGCATATCCCAGACCAGCCTCACTGTGGTACTGAGGAATCCTGGAGTGAGGAGCTCAGGGAGGTGGGCAGAGGGAAAGCTCCGTGCTTTACCTTTATCAAACTATTTTCATTTGTAGGTGTTTGTATATGTGCTTGTGTGAAGATATGCTTCCATGCAGCAAAACACCTTCAAGTTATGTTTTCTTAATTAAAAAGCATACAAGGAAATGCCTTGCTGCACTAACGGGAACCTGTTCCTGTGTTTTGGGATCATGTTGCACCAAAATCTCACTCACTCTCTCTCTCTCCCTCGCTCCCTCCGCCCCTCCCTCCCTTCTTCCTACATCTCTGCTTTATTCCACACAAACTCTCACACCTCTCCTGCAATGAAAAGTCTTCCGTGGGGGCACTGAAGAGATGGTTCAGTGGTTAAGAGCACTGGCTGTTCTTCCAGAGGACCTGGGTTCAAATCCGAGCACCCACATGACAGCTAACACCTGTCTATAACCCCAGTTCTAAGGGGTCTGATATGATACCTTCACACCAATGCACATAAAATAAAGTTAGATCAATGAATACATAAATGTCCTCCCTGAGCCACACAACTCCTTTATCTAGAGAGAAACAGACGACTTTTACTGGCAGCACCATGGCTTTCCCTTCCACAGGTCCCTCTCTCTCCCTTCCTTTCCACCTTCACTCACAGCAGGAACCTGGCATGGAGCATATAGCAGGAAGAAAGTAGACTCGGCTTTTAGAGACCCCTATGGGCTGTCTGAAGGAGAAACAAGTGATCACAGTGTGATACTAATTTGTAAATAAATCATCACGGTAGCAGAGCCCATGCACAGGGATACAAAGCTCTATGGAAGATTCTGAAGCCACCCTGGTCTGGAAGACATCTGTATGCACCTCCAAGACTCCCCCAATCCCCTCTATCTCACCTGGTCAGGCATGCTCTAAGTTCTCAGTACCAAGACTAGTAGCCTTCCATGTCTGCTCCACATGGAGATGGTGCCCTGACTGATAATAAATTAGAGGTAAGTGTGTACCTTGTAATTTCGTTTCATTTCAAGAAAATGAACAAAAGGCAGTAGAAAGAGATTTGGGAACTAGGGGTGTGTGTGTGTGTGTGTGTGTGTGTGTGTGTGTGTGTGTGTGTGTGTGTGACAGCAAATATGTGTTTGTGTATTAGATGGTGTACATGCATGTTTGGTTGTGCACTTGAAGGCCAGGGGTCTATCTTAGGTGTCTTCCTTAAACGCTACTTGACTTATTATTTGAGACAGGCTCTCTCATCTTTACTTGGACCTTGCTAATTCTGTGTACCTCCGCCTCCCTAGTGTTGGAATTACAAAAAAGTCCTTCCACACCGGGTTCTCTTCTTCTTCTTCTTCTTCTTCTTCTTCTTCTTCTTCTTCTTCTTCTTCTTCTTCTTCTTCTGCTTCTGCTTCTGCTTCTGCTTCTGCTTCTGCTTCTGCTTCTGCTTCTGCTTCTTCTGCTTCTTCTGCTTCTTCTGCTTCTTCTGCTTCTTCTGCTTCTTCTGCTTCTTCTGCTTCTTCTGCTTCTTCTGCTTCTTCTGCTTCTTCTTCTGCTTCTTCTTCTGCTTCTTCTTCTTCTTCTTCTTCTTCTTCTTCTTCTTCTTCTTCTTCTTCTTCTTCTTCTTCTTCTTCTTCTTCTTCTTCTTCTTCTTTTTCGATTGGAAGCATCACCCCAGCACTGGCCCCCTAAATTCAAAGAGTCTGGAATGTTTGGGTGGAAAGTTCCATTCCAACCCCCTCCCCTAGGAGTTGCCTCAGTTCAGACTCCACCTCCAAGAAAACCTGCCAAACGGTAACCCCGCCTCAGAGATTCTCAAGACCACTCCCACAGGGTATTTAAACTACCCACCAGAGAACAAATACATGACAACTGCCTGCCTCTGCCTTCTGAGTGCTGGGATTAAAGGCTGGCGCCACCACACACACCAGGCTTATGAACTTGGGCTCTAGAGCTCAGACAGTAGCCCTCACTGGTGCGGAGCAAGCATCTGAATGCCTCTCCAGGCCCACATTTGGTTTGGAGATTTGGGGGAGGGGAGTTGTTGCTATTGTTCATTTGTTTTGTTTTGCAGTTCTGGAAAGTGAACCTATGAAAGCATGCAAGGGAGAGAGGCCAGCACTCCACCACTGAGCAATATCCGCAGCCCAGAAGTGCCTTCTTATACAGCGTGGTCAAGGAAGTTCTTTCTCGGTGGTGTTGGAGAAGGCCCGAGAGACAGTGTGAGAAGCGCTAGGATCAGCTGTGTGGCCATCAGAAAGAAGCAGGAACGCAGAGTCCTGAGATGCTCTGTGCTGGTCTGCAGAGGGTAGAGCGTGCACAGATCAAGGAGGGAGGTTCAAAGAACCAGAGAGCTCAGAGCCTTACAAGACGTGAAAGGCCAGTGAGTGTTATTGTATCTTCTGATGGAAAGAGTCTGCCAAATGGCAAGAAAGCTGAAGGGTTTCTAAATGTCTTTATGCCAGTGTTGAAGAGGCTCCCTTAGTTAGAGTTCTATTGCTGTGATACAACACCATCTTAGTAAGAATTCTACTGTTGTGATAGAACAGCCTTATCAGGGTTTCTGTTGCTGTTAAGAGACACCGTGACCACAGCAACTCTTATAAGGTAGAACATTTAACTGGGGCTGGCTTACGGATCAGAGGTTTAGTCCGTTA
Source organism: Myodes glareolus (assembly GCF_982192425.1). Lineage (NCBI taxonomy): Eukaryota > Metazoa > Chordata > Mammalia > Rodentia > Cricetidae > Myodes > Myodes glareolus. The sequence continues at coordinate 68,316,930 of NC_142032.1, forward strand.
TCATCATGGCAGATGGCATGCAGGCAGACACAGTGTGGAGAAGGAGTTGAGAGTTCTACATCTGGATGCCTTGATGCCCAGACAACAGCGGGAGTCTGTGTCCCACACTGGGTGTAGCCTGGCCCCCACAGTGACACACTTCCTTCAACAAGGCCACACCTACTTCAACAAGGCCACACCTCCTAGTAGTGACACCCCCTATGGTGGCCCCTTCCTTTCAAACCAGCACAGTCACCATAACCAAAAGCAACTTAGAGAAGAAAGGGTTTATTTCAGCTTGCAACTGTCCATTCAAACTCTATCACTGAGGGAAATCAGGGCAAGGACTCGGGGTAGGAACCTGGAGGCGGGAGCTGGTACAGAGGGCATGGAGGAGTGTTGCTTACTGGTTAACTCCTAGCTTGCTCAATTTCCCTTCTTATACAACACCAAGACCCAGGGTGACACCACCTATGGGTGACTGAGTCCTTCCACGTTAATCACTAATCAAGAAACGGCCTACACACTTGCCTGTAGGAAAACTAGTGGAGGTACTCTCTCCTCTGAGATTCCTTCTCCCAGATAACTCTATCCTGTGTCAAGCTGATCAATTCTAATATGGATAGGGGGACAGTTGCTATTGTAAATGTATATTCCTCACTTGGTACAAGGAACCTCTCATTTCATGTGTGTGTACAAATTAATTTGGGGATGTGGCCTTAGGTGTGAACCAGATGAAAGTTACTGCTCTTTTACCAACAAGTGAAGAGGTGAGCAAGCAATGTGTCTACATGTGATGGCAGACAGACATGGTTCTCAAATTTATTCTCTCAGCAATGAATTAGAAACCCATGCAAATAATGTGAAATAGTATGTGTGCCTGTGTACTATCAGTTAAGGAAACCTCTTTTCAAATTTTTCTTCAAAGTAAGAATGTCTATATAATGATCTCCCTGGTCTTTGTAGCTTCCTGCCTGGGGTCACCAGACCTCCAAAATTACTCTAGCATGTCTCAGAAAAATTAAAAATTAAGATGATGGAAACTTTGCCTCCAACATGACACAGCATCATTTACAAATTACACAGAGTTCACATTTTCAAAAGCTGGTGGGGAAGCACACATTGTTACTTAATTATAATTATGATTATTACTATAATTAGTAATGAAAATACTCTGGACACAGGAAAATACTCTGAACACAGGAAAAACACACAAGCAAGAGAGCTCAGTAGTAAAGGGGCTTGCTCCAAGCCCCAAGCATTACAACCTTAGTTGAATCCCTGAGTCCCACGGTGGGGAAGAGGAAGGATCCAGAAAGTGTTTGGGGGCACACATGGGATAGACGCACTAGATAGATAGATAGATAGATAGATAGATAGATAGATAGATAGATAGATAGATGATAGATAGATAGATAGATAGATAGATAGATAGATAGATAGATAGATAGATCGACCTTTTGGAAGAATATAGAAAATGCTTTTGATGCTACATTTCACATCTGAAAAAAAATAAGACTCTCTTGGCTGCCGAGCTGAACGTATTTCTGTGACTGGTAGTGAACATGTGTGCCACCATATTCTTCAGTGCTGGTAAACAACCGCCCAAGACAGAGGTCCTCTTCATAGCACTGTGGGGCTCAGCCCACATAGAACCATCGCAATATCCACCCTCATCGCTCACAGCCACCTTAATTAGATCAAAAGACCAGCATGAAAACCACTAGCTGAGTTCCTCCAAATGAGCCAGTAAGCAATTATTATCCCTTTGCTTTCAAAACAGCTGATAATTAAAGCAAATCCAACCTAATGTCTTCAAATAAATTTGAAGTCCACAGAGAACTGTCATGCATGAACAAATGCACTTTTAAATTTTTTTCCTAAAAATTATAGCTTACAGCGTCCCTAGACAGAATGAAACAGCCTATCAGAGAAAACAAAGAAACTGTTCTTCAAATTTTTTTCCTTGCTTTGCATAAAAAGCTGAAATAGTCAACCAGCTATTTGAACCCATCAATTTTAACTCAGAAAATCAGAAATAATGAGCAAACCATAAAGAAGCTATATGTCCCTATTTTGTACTTAAGGGAAGCGAGTTCTGTAGCTAGAGAGAAGGCGTAACACGAGCAGAGGGTATAAATATTTAATGCTAAAGCAAAGACAGATGAACCACAACTGCCTTTTCCCTCTTATTAATCAGAACAATCGAAAAGAAAAGCTAAAGGTAAAAAAATTTTAATATATGCATCATTAGACCACTTCTATCCATAGGTAGAAAGGAGTTTTTTAAGGTCTAGTGAATAAAATTCGGAACATGGCAAAATAAAAGATTATAGGAGCAAGAAAGTGTTACTCAAGAAAGAAATATGTCCTAGCTTGCTTCCTGTTGCTGGGATTAAACACCATGACCAAAAGCAAGTTACAGTCCATCACTGAGGGGAACCAAAGCAAGAATTCAACACAGGAGCTGGAAGCAGAGACCCACAGAGGAAGCTGCTTGCTTCTCCTGGCTTCTCAGCTGCCATTCTAAACGCAGCCTGGGCCCACTTGCCTAAGGATGACACTGTCCACACCGGGCTGGGATCTCCTACATCAATTAGCAAACTAGAAAAATTCCCACAGGCCGATCCGATGGAGGCAGTTGTGTGGTTGTGGTTCTCTCTTCCCACATGTGCCTAGTTGACGACAATGACTGGCCATCACGGAAAGGAAACAAGGCACAGGATACATAAAATATAGTGGCTATATAGCTTCAAGCGGATCTGCTTAAGATTTCTCATACGAAGAGAACACCAGGCATGGTGGCTCATGTTGACTATTTTGGGACTGAGAAGGTTGGAGCAAAAGGATCGCCATACATTGGAGTCCATCTTGGAGTCCATTTCAGGACCGTCGGCTAAATATTGAGACTCTGTCTCATAAAACACAAAAACAAGAAACCAAAGCCAATCAAAATAGTCAACCAAGAATTCTATGTTCCAAAATCCTCTAAGAGCAAAGAGGAAATTGACATTCCAGATGAGTAAGAGAATCCACTGAATAAGTAATCTTGCCCCACAAAAAGTGTTAAAGGGCGTCAGTTTGAAATCAAATGACAGTAGGTATGAGGCAGCCAATCAAATCTGCAAAAAGAAAGAGAGTACTTGGACAAAGGAACTCAACAGGTCAGTGCTAAGAAAAAAAACAGTGTCGATGTATATTTTGTTTGTAACTTTTCCTCCAGCGTGATTTAAAAGGCAATTAAATAAAGCAATGGCTTTAAGTCTGTGTTTGTGGGCAAGCAACACATAAAGATGCAATTACTAACCCACGGTTCGTATATACTTTATAGCACAAAGGGAATAGGTAGACTAGAGCTAAACAGGAGAAAAATACACAAAATATTGAAATGAGTTGGTATTAATCTGAAAATTATAAATTGAATGTTATTCGCATGCCATCCAGTGACCACTAAAACATGAGACACTATAAAAAATAAGAAAAATTCGAAGTCACTCTGGCAGATGTCTTCGTACAACCCAGGGATGCTGATCCATGCCTGTAATTCCAGGGCTCAGGAGGCTGAGGCAGGAGGACCAGGAACTAGTGACTGCCTTGACAGATAGTGAGGTCTATCTCGCAAAAACAAGAACAACAGCAAATCTATAGGAAAGGAGACCGGGACTGAGGACACAATTGGCACAATGCATTCGAGAAACAGACACCCAAATGGCGGCATCATTCATACCTTATTAGTAACTTCTTAGAAAATGAGTAGACTGATGGGTCCAAGTCAATAGCAGATTATAGCAAGCCAAGCTTTGGAAAACAGCAGACTTCAACTGCATGCTATCTACCAGAAGTATACTTTAGACTCAGTCACCGTGCTGAAAGCGGAAGAATGCAAAAAATGCAAGGAAACTAGCAAGCAAAGCATAGATGGACTGACTGAGACAAACTTGAGTTGCAAAATTGCTACCAGAAACAAACGTTGATGGCTCATGAGGATGGAAGGGTAGATCCATCAAAAATATATGATCAATATAAATACATACACTCCTAAAAGCGGAGATCTAAAGTACACGAAGCAGAGGCTGATAGATGAGAAAGAAAACAGAAAATGCAATAATAAATTTGGAGACTTTGACGCCTCACTTCCAGCAAGGAATAAAGCAACTAGATAGAAAATAAACAAGAAAATAAATAGAAAGGCAGACAACGCTGTAAAATACTAACAGATATTCGTAGCACATCCCACCTCGCAGCAGACGAGCAGACACTGTTCTCAAGTGCGCAGGAAGCAGTCCAAACATTAGGCTGTACAGAAAATGTCGATCAGTGCTAATGTATTGGAATCATATAATGACATGAAATTCGCAGTGAATCACAGAAACAAGTCTGAAATTCATGGATATATAGAAATTTAGCAACACATTCCTGAGTAACACAGCACCAACCGAGAAGTAACAAGGAAAAGAATGTGCATACTTTAGTGTGATAAAAGCAAAACTACAATGTACTAAAAACACTTGAATGCACAGCAAAAGCATTGCTTGAAGGCAATCTTGTAGCTATGAAGGTCTTTATTTAGAAATAAGAGCCTTCTAAATTCAATAACCCAAATTCCTAAAGTGAGAAATGAGAAAAAAAGAACAAGTCAAACCATACACAAACTTAAAGTGAGAAATATTGGAGCAGAAATTATGAGACCAGATAGTAGAAAAAAACAGACAACAGCAATGGTAAAACTTGGCTCTCAAAACAAGGCTTAGTAAGAATGACAAGCCTTCAATTAGACTGTTCAGGGGACAGAGGGCGCTTCAAAGGCTCGCATTAGGAATGGGGAGCTAGCATTAACACCAACCTCACAGAAATATCAAGAGATTACAAGGTGTTATTATGGATAATAGTTTGGCAGAAAATTGAAATTTCTAGTTCAAGAAAATCATCATAGACTGGTAATGAATAAAGATGATGAATTCATTGAATTAGAAGCTGTTCACCCTACCCCACACACACACACACAAAAAAAAAAACAAATTTAAGAAAAATCCCAGGAGAACATTGATGTAGTAATAAGTTTTACCAAACATTTAAAGAACAGTTCATACCAACCTTTCATTAGCTTACCCTCCTTTCAAGTAGAAGAGGACACACTTTCAAACTTGCTCTATGATACTAATACTATGCAGATTACACATCAATGTCCCTTGTGCAGATGTATGCATATTCACTCAATAAAATACTGGTACGTTTTGTGCTGCGGAGACAGCTCAGCAAAGAGCAATGGCTGCTCTTGCTGAGGACTCTGGTTCCATTCCCAGCACCCAAATGAATGGTGGTTCATAGCCATCTATCTATAACTCTGGTCCCAGGAGATTAAACATCCTCTTCTTGCCTTTGTGGGTACTCACGCAGATTGCGGCAGTGCAGGCAAGCACTCATATACATAATTTTTAAAGTATTAAAAAATACAAGCAAATCAATCCAGCAGCATATCAGAATTACTATATACCACAACTGAACAATAAAAAAAAATCAAAAGGAAAAGACAAGACTGCTCCTAGGTGTGGTGGAAGGGGAAGTTTCCTGGAGACAAAGGGGAGAGCACAGCCAGGAGCAGGAGCATCCGGGAGAGTCCACAGTGAGCATGCCCAGACTAAGATGGGCCACGTGAGGCGAAGGAGGGAGAGAGCAAAGAGGAGCTGCCAACCAAGAGGGGCAGCCTGGGCCAAGACACTGCCATAGCCAAAATGATATATAGGGAAGGGAAGCTGGGGGAAGGGCAGCTCAATCTCTGAGCTGGAGAGTCGGATTAGAGACCAGGATAAGCCATACCTTGCAACAGGTAGGGACTGAGGAACTTTGGGAAATAGATTAAATAGCTACCTCAGCCTTTCTTCCTGGGTTTGGAGCTTTAACATCATTTGAAAGCTAACAAAATCTGTACTGGAAAGGAAGAACTACAATGATCTCTATTTGTAGATGGCAGGATTTTGCACAGAGAAAATCCCAAGGAATTAAAACCAACAAATAATACAAAGGAGCTCATCCATAATACCACACAGATACTAATCAATTGATTAAAAAGCAGTGAATTTCTACATTCTACTAATGAATAAGCCAACAACTTCATTTGGAAGTATCCAAAAGGAGTAGGATAGTTAGAATTAATTTAACAAAAGTTGTGAAACATGTTTACTGAAATCACAAACTACTGTTGATAAAAATCAAGGCCACTCTAAGGTCGTCTGTATTCATGTGCTGGGCGATGATTATTAAGTCAGCTATGTGCCCATGACTGTTATCCATGTTCAACATAGTCCTATGAAAATTCCAGCTGGTGGAGGTGTTTGTTCCTGAGGTTGATTCTAAAGTTAACATGAAGAACTCATATCCAGCATAATCTCGAAAAAAAAGAAATTAAAGTGAGATGGCTCATCTTCCTAATTTTAAAATCTACTATGACAACCAAGTGAGTTTAGTCCTTAAAAACTAGACATAGCAAAACCAATGGAATAAATTGAAAATTGAGAAACAAATGCAAATGCATATGACAAATTGATTTTTTATAAGTGTCCCAGGACAATTTAATCGTACTAAATAGATATCAACGTTCAAAGAGTGAAGTTGGGTCTACACTTCATACTCTTTACAAAACTAAACTCAAGATATATTTAGGACCTAAATGTAAGAACCAGAAAGAATATGTGCATGGACATATAAAATTCATAACCTTGGCTTATAGTTTCTCAAAACACTACCAAGCAAATAAATATGTATAAGCTAGGATCCACTACACATTAAAAATCATTGTGCTTCAAAGGGTATATCAAGAAAATGGAGATGCATTCCATAGAACAGCTTGCTCAAGATAAGAGCAGCTGGGACAGACTGCTGCTCTTCAATCCATTGGGGCACAAATCTGAAGTTCAAGGCTTACTGGAATGAAAGACTGGCCTCTTCGGGTGGCTTCGGCATCTCACTATGTGAGATCTGCAGTCTCAGGAACATGTTTCTAAGAGCATCCAAGATTTCCCTGTAGAAGCCATGAGGCTCTTTGTGACAGGAACTGGGTGATTATAACCTCTGTCTGTGCTATTCATTGGTCGAGTCAATTGGTAATGTCGGGCTACAGGGAAGGAAAATGGCACCAAGGGGTGACTCACTGTGAGGCCGTGGAGTGACCTGCGAGATTGACGCTATCTCCAGGAAATCCACACCTCAGAGAAGAGCTAGACTCCAGTAATGAAGAGAGGATTCACAAGCACACTGGTGAAATCCTTTTGCAAAAGACCCCAGTAGTGTACAACTTCATGTCACATAATTTACCCATTTGAAGAGTCTAAGTTATAAAATTCAAATAGGAAAGGTGTGTATGTATAATTCAATTAAATGGTAATTAGCATATTTGTTGACCTCACAGTGGAACCCTGCACTGTTCTCCTCTTCCAAATAAAACTTGTGGCAGAGGAAACGATGGATGTCGAGTTGCTAAGTCCACGGTGCATGCCGATGCCCCCAGCTTTCACCGTACATCCCTCTCCTCTTAGATCACCTACCATCTCAAGCTCCACTCTGGAATCCCATAGGCAAAACCATCCTTCTCTGAAGTCTATTCTGTTAGCAGGCCAGAGGCTGCAGAATGATTTTAGGACAGCAAGGTCTGTGAGTTTTCCTGCTTGTGTCTTTCTTAAGAGTTTGGTGTAAGCAGACACTGGAAAGATAACAAGGGCTTTTCAAAGACCAGCCTGTTGGGTCAGGGTGACTCACCACCAGGGGCCAAATGAGTCAGCTGTTGTACCCAACTCAAATCTCAATCAAAGAGTGAATTTGGGGAAGAATGGAAGGATGGAGAAATAGGAAAATCTCCAGGGAAAGGTTGGAAATGGCAAAGGGCCATCAAAATCCCAGTTATTAAAACAAACTAACAAAAGTCAGTCAACAGTAGAAGAAATGTCCTAATGTCAAGAGCTGTAGGTATCTAAAGTCAACGACAAAAGGCAAACTTCTGAGGGGCCCTGAGCAACACTGGGGAGCAGACTCAGGGAACACACACACACACACACACACACACACACACACACACGAGAGAGAGAGAGAGAGAGAGAGAGAGAGAGAGAGAGACTCCTAGCAGGATAGGCAGAAAGGTGGAAGAAACACCCCTAACACCACAGGCAGTGTGAGCAAGATGAGACCCCACTTATACCCCCATCTCAGGAAGGGGACCAGCACCTCACGTCCTCACATGCAAAGTCCCCCCCCCACCAATCAGGATGCTGTAAGACCCACTCAATCCTAATTATTTAAACAGATTCTCAGAGTATGCCCATCTTAAAACTTTAGATTGTTACTCTCTCTAATCCAAAATCTCATGATTTTGCTTTTCTAATATACCTATTAATAGTGAACTCTTAATGAAATTTCTTTTCCCTGATGGAAAGGAAGCAGTGGGAAAAAACACACCCCACTTATAAAACTCAACTTATACGAGAGAGATATAGAAAGGGCCTCATGCTGTGCAAACATATGACATCACCTTTCCCCAGGGTCTGGTAGCTGGACACGCTTCAGAAGGAGGGGTGTCGCTGACAGCCACTGCTTCTGATAGATGCTGGGCCTTTGCCCTGCCCTGTACTGCCTTAAGCCACAATGCCTAACAACTGGACTGGAGCCTCCATGTTCATTGCTCAGATTTTCTGACATGAGCCCCTGTAGTGGTCTTTACGATGACATAAAGGACCACTGGTCGTTAAACGTGGTGGCAAATCTAGAAAAAGGATGTTCCCTTGTTATCTGTAGCTCTGATTTAAGCCATGCTTTCTTTTAGCGCTTGCTCCCAGCCTATCTCCCTGTGGCTGCTAACTGCTGCGCCTGACACATTTAATTGTATCTCTGCTATGGGTGTGTTGAAAGATGTGTTCTGGTCTACTATGCCCCCCACACACACACATGCACACACACACCCCTCATAAGATTTTGCTCCTGGGTAGGTTGGGTGGAAAAGGGGATGCTCATTTGTGCTGTTGCTATCTCTCAGGGCATTTACAAAATCTTTAAAATGTACTTATCTTCAGCGTTGAAATGTTCCCAATAAATGCATAGTCCTTATTTCTCAGATGCAAATGAAGTCATCCCAGTATATCGGCTAGAATCCCTTTTGTGCCAAGTACATCACAGGCCCATGGAGACAAATCCCACCCGCTGCACTCAGGCTACCGCGGACCTGCAGACGGCTGTCTTTGCCTATGGAGAAGGAGCATGTCACCTATCAGGCTTGCTTCCTGACTGATAGCCAGGTCTGTAGCCGCCTTCCAAGCTGAACTCGCAGGCTTTTGATCTATACATCCAGGAGACACATTTCAGGATTCCAACTTGTAGAATTAGGTCCGAGGAAGAGAGTGGAGCCCCCTCACTTTCCTCCATCTGTCTGGAACATTCTGGGAGCCTAACTCCAGGCCACTGCCTTTGCAGGCTAAGCCAGACATTGGTCTCAGTGTCTGCCAGGCCTGGCTCCTCACAGGACTGCTTCCATTGTGCCCACACAGCCATGGGAAATGTACATGTACACTGGCCTTCCCATCTGGAAAGCTGCTATCGACCCCTTCCTTCCAGCTCCCCATTACTACCTGGGATTTGGCCACAACTGGAAGCAAATCTTGGCAGCTCGATTTCCAACTTCCACTCCCTTTCCCCCAATGCTTGAAGTACATTAACAGATATCACACGTGACATTCATCTATTTTGGAACAATGATTCGGATTGAAAGCTCTCTCCCCCCAATGTAAACAACTGCAGAACGTGTTTCCATGTAAGTCTTCCGAGAAATTAGCTGATTCTGCAGCAACAGCATTGATTTACGACAACAGTGGTGCGAGACAGAGCCAACAGGCAGGCCCTCCTGATATGCGCTAAACATCTTTACTCCCTAAAATGGAATTACGTATGGTGCAGAAATGCTTTGGAGCAAAATTATTCGTGTACTCCACCGACAATGTGATTTCCTGGATTTACAATGAGCACTTGGGGAATTGTGTGCATTGCCTAAAAGAGTTAATATCTCTCCCCAAAGTGCTTGATTTTAATATTTGGGAAGTTTATAACCTAGTATACTACATTGCTTTACAAAAATGTCTCATGGCTATAAGCCTTCACGCATATGAAAATACTTGTCTTTGTGGATAAAGATGCTTCTCTTGACAAAAGTATTAAATAGAACAAGTTTTGACTCTCTAAATCTCACCACTTAAAAAAAACTGCAGTTTTCACATTAACACAATAATAGAACATAACATATGTAATTATCTACCACCATTTAGTCAAGGGGTCATTTCAAATGGTTGGCTGGACAAAGATAAATCACATTTCTCTTTTGCCCAGTCTCCTTCCTCTACCATTTGCTGCTTCTCAAAACAGTATCCCTGTCAGTCCACCAACAGTAACATGCAGAGAAACCCAGACACTAAGAAGGATGATGACAAATTGTCTATGGTGAGAACCAGGGGCAGGGCTGGGGTCTTCCTTCATTAAGCTGTAACAGAGTTAGGAAGGAGGATTTGGAAATGGGAAAGTGAGAACCACAGCAGTTGAGAGGTGGCGAAGACCATGATAGTAATGTGTGAGAAACACTTTGAGACAGTAGAGATGGTTTCGGTCACATGAGAAGCAGAACGCTCACTGCCTTTTTCTGAATGAGAAGCCACTATTTTTCCAGAAGGAAAACATAGATCTTTGCTTAAATGATGCTCACAATCTCTCCCTGCAAGGACCGTATAAATCATTCCCCACTCGGGCAGCTCACCCTTTGAAGACCAGGCCTGTGCTGGGGGAGCAGTAATCCTCCCCACTGGGGGCGCCATAAATACAACCCTGTTATCAGCCAGCTCCAGAGCTTCCAAACCTGAGGCCCCAGAAGTGGGAGCCCAGACGAAGCGTGGACTAAGATCCAAGTTGAACTGTTCCTTGAAAAGTTTGACTCCAGTTCATCTGACTTCCTGTGCCTGCCAACTTGGAATGGAACCCTCCTGAGAACACATTTTTTCCGACAAAATTTACAAAGAGCTGTGCCGCGCGAGCCAGCAGCTGGAAGGAGCGGGCAGGCAGCCGTGCTCCGAGAGCACATTGTATACAGCCTTCTGGCACCTCTGGGCAGCGCCTGGCAGATGACCAAAAGCCAGAGAGGTAATAAAGTACAGGCTCCCAGGCCAGCGCTGGCCAGGCTCCTTCCCGGGGAGAGGATGACTAATACCAGGCAACAGCAGAACCATGTTTTTCTGCTCTTAGTAGAAGAGACTCCAAGGAAAAGTCCATATGCCATGTCTACCTCACCTGTCCCGGGTGACAAGTGGAGAGGCAGCTTTCTCTGTGTGGAGCTAGGCAGCACACACTTAGAAGCAAAAGTGAGCCTCTACAAATAAAAGTTTAATTGACCAGCTTCCATTCTAAAGTGATCCGGAACAAGCGCCGTCCATTCCCTGGCCGTTTTAAAAATAACTGGAAGTCGACCTTCCACTCAGATTGGGGGTTTACCCGTTTCAAATCCTCCTACCTGATTTACATAGCTCTCTGTTCTCAGCACTTCCTTTCAGCAGAAAAAAGACAGGGTACTAGAAGCCAAGACCTATGAGCCTGCGAGAGATGTGCTGTCCCATCCGCACAGGTAACCCAGAGCTGCCTTTATTTCCTGTGGGCACCCAAAGGGACAGTTTGGGGTATTTGTTGCCCCAGACCTAGTGGGGGAAAGGACTCTCACCACTACCCCCAGGCTGTAAGTATCATCTCAATTCTCATGCACTATTTTCTTCAATATCCTCCTGGTTCTAAACATTAATGTCTGCTGTACAAGGCTATGTTCTGAGCCACACTGCCTCCATCTTCAGAAGTTTGGCTGAATCTCCTCACAAAAGATTATCAGAAGCCGGGAGGTGGTGGCGCAGGCCTTTAATCCCAGCACTCGGGAGGTAGAAGCAGGTGGATCTCTGTGAGTTCGAGGCCAACCTGGTCTACAAGAGCTAGTTACAGGACAGAAAAACAAAAAACAACAAAAAAAGATTATCAGAGACAGGCTTCTGGACTGTTGACATTCCTCATAGAAGGAGAGGAAAGGGCCCCAAAGGGTCCTCCCCTGAGTATCCAGTCACCCCTCCCAATTAGCTGTATGTATTTCCTGATTACCTATGATCTTGGGATCTCAATGAGGGCTTAGAATACATAGAGAAGAATTAGGAAAGTAGGCTCCAATTACATTGCCATGAGGGACTTCGCATCTATGTTGGGAATACACTTTCCACTGTGGTTGCTTTAAGGTTGTCCATGCTCCTGCCCATGAACCCTCACCTATGGCTCTGTAAATCAGCATAATAAATTCATTGGCCCTCCAGAGTAATAGGACATGAACATACCTCAGTTTGTCATTGGGACCATAGGAGGAACAGGTAGACATTGTTAATGTCTCCTCGGGGAAGAAGTTTTAGTAACAGTGTCTATACGTGGTCACATTGCAGTTGGGTCTGGGGATGTAGCTTAGACAGTGGAATATTGGCTTAAGTAAGCATGAAGCCCTGGGCTCAATCCCTAGCATGGCGTAAACTATGTCTGATAAAACATACCTGTAATCCCAGCATTTGGGAGATAAAGACATGAAGATCAGAAATTCAAATTTATCCTTAGCTACATGGGGAGCCTGAGGCCATCTTGGGCTACATGAGACCCTGTGCTGAGAAAAGAGTAGGGAGAAGGCTGCATCTCAGAAAGGACTAGCCAAGCTGAAACGTTCTGAGAGCCAACCACCCATCGGCAAGGCCCAAAGAGATGCCATGGTGTATGTGTGGGTAAGTGTGCTTTATTTGTTTAAAACCATGGTCCTGGCAAACCCTGGCCACCTAAGAGTAAATTGTGAAGACCTTACTACCAAATAAAACTACTTAGGTCAAGGGAAGGCATGAGGCCATGCACATACATGGCCTATCAAAAAATGTTTGCTACAGTGTGCATGCCACATAAAATGCAGGCTGTCCAAGCTAAATTCAGAGTTCAGGCAAACAATATGTTGTTTATCCCATCCAGTATGGATGCATACTTATTCTAAGATGTTACTTGTTCATCTCAAATCAAACTCAAAATTGCTATCCTCATGTGTCGAGTCTTATCTTCACGAGGGAGTTCCTGCTGCTGCTGAGACAGTGGAGTTTATTCGAGGTCATGCGCAGAACAGTGAAGCACTGTGGGAGCCTGGTCAGCCCTGGGGACCCAGCAGAGCAGGAGAAAGGAGCAGCCCACCTCCAACTCCTCCCCAGCTTCCAACTCCAGGGGCCTCTGTGAGTTGCTGAGAATTAAACCAGGCTGCCATAAGCTAGGGAAGGAAAGAGGAATCCGATTGGAAAAGAGTACGCCAGGCTGTAAATAGAGGGTGTGTAACCAAGCAAGGGAGCTAGGAACCATTGCCTTCTCAGATCTTCGAGGGTAGAACTATCTTCAGCTGATTAAAAAAAAATAAACATAGAGACAGAGAAGAAAAAGAGAAACAGGGATGAGAGAATACATACCTGTCTATCTACGAGTGCCGCTGAAGAAGAGGGGCACATCCAGAGAGTGTTGGAGAAGGCTTGGATCAGGTCCTTGTGTGACTGTTAGCCATCTTCTGTTAGGATAATTCTAGCCACTGGTGAATAAGAAATTCAGCATCCTTGCCAACACTTTCAGAAACTCAGAGAAGGATAAAGAAGAAAATAACAATTACTCACATCCCTGAGATTGAAAGAGACCCAAACACTCCCTTCAATTGGTGCTCTGGGCACTAATGCAATTTCAGCAGCGTTGGAGTTTCAAGACTCGCTATTTTATCAGGCAAAGGGCCTTTGACCAGCAACAAAGAATCTCTAGTTCTCAGTGAATGAATACTCTCACATGTGTTTGGTCTCTTTGCTCCCCGTGAACCATAAGGGATTTTATATTTAAAATAACAACCCCTGGTGTCTATAATTAATAATGGTGAGTTGTCATTTGGTGTATGAATTTTTAACTTTGTGTGTGTGTCCATGTATGAAGGTGCATATTCATATGTGCACTTATACATGTACAAAGTTGGCGTCAGGTGTCTTCCTCCATCACCCTCCACTCAGTTCATTGAGGCAGATCCTTCACTGCATCCAGAGATGATTAGTTCTGGCCAGTCTAGCCAGCCACCTTGCTCCAGAGATACCCTGTCCCTGTCTCCCCACTGCTAGGATTATCGGAAGCCTCCATTCCTGTCCCACTTTGACGTAGGCTCTGAAGATGAGTGCTAATCCTCATGTTTTTACAGTGAGCACTCTATCCACCATGCCATCTCTCCAGCCCTGCGATTTTCAGTGTTTGAGTGGATAAAGAGCATCCTTGTGTTTACAGTCGGGTTGTTGTTCTTCCTCACTCCTTCTGAACCCAGAACCCCAGGGCCTTCTTCTTGGGGCACTCCCAGTTCTGTTATGCTTACCCTTTAACTCGGCTGAAATGCATTTTCATCCAGAAGTGCTAAAGAGATGCTTGGCCAAATGATTAACTTACCACCATCCTCCTCACTCGGTCACCCAGACGTCTCCTACCTATTTGGACCACCACAGTTATCCTATGCTATCTGTCTCTCGGTTGGATAGATACCTGGTAGATCTCATGTGCTTGGGAAGCGCTTCCTTCTTCCCTATCACTAACATGTCAAATCTCCCACCCACAATCCACCCTTAAAGCTGTGGAATATTCCCTAATTTCCCCCTGTTATCCTTTCTCTCTGGTAGAATTCATTATTGGCTGTCCTTCTAGGGGAAATCAGAGTCAAGGCTTGTGTTAGTGACTACGTTCATCGTTACAATGAAAGACCTAACAAAGACAACTTAGGGGAGAGGCTGTTTTGGCTCACAGTTTGAGGGCACTCATGGCTGGGGTGTGAGGTGACAATAGAGACTCCAGCTGTGGTGGCAAAAGCACAAAGCATGGGGCTGGAGAGATGGCTCAGTGGTTAAGAGCACTGCCTGCTCTTCCAAAGGTCCTGAGTTCATTTCCCAGCAACCGCATGGTGGCACACAACCATCTGTAATGAGGTTGGTGCCCTCTTCTGGCCTGCAGACATACACACAGACAGAATATCATATACATAATAAATAAATAAATATTTTTTAAAAAAAAAGCACAAAGCAACAGGTCACACCTCATTCATACACAGGAAAAAGAGAGAGATCCACACTGGTGCCGATCGGACTTCCTGCCTCCTTTCCCCCTTTAATTTGGTCTGGCACCCAAACTACCAAGGGTAGCTCCTCCCTCCTCCATTAGCCCCTCCGGGAACACCCTCCCAGGCATGTCTGAGGTGTGTCTCCCAGGTGATTCAAAAAATCCCATCAAACTGACAATGAAGAATAAACACAGCTCTCAGTTTCTGTTTGGATTGAGATTGTCCTAAAAGCAAGGCTAGGTTAAACGTGGAGGCTTTGACTTCTCCACACAGAACCAAAGTGACTGTTTATTCGAGATCCTTTTGATGTCTCTCAAAGCCTGACATCTCCTCAAAGGAACCTCCAAATGGGCCTCACTAGGTTCACCCATAGAGTGGACTGTGCTACCCGAAGCGAGTGGCCCAGAAATCCTTTATTACTTCATTTTCCAGCTAATTCTTAGAGCAAAGTAGGAAAATTATTGATCTGTGTGTGATATCATCAAAATAAGCGGCTTAACCGCTTTTTTTTAACGTATTCCTTTAAAAATTTTAGACATGTAGCTTGTGTTACTGTTCTCATAGTTCCACTCAAATATGGCCCAAAAAATAGCAACATAAGAGAAGGGGGGGTTGTTGGAATTTACTGTCCAGCATGGCGAGGAGGGGACAGTGCTAAGAGTGAGTTGAAGGGAGCAACAGGAACAAGAGGCTGTTTGCCCACATTTGAGTAGCTGCTGGGACAGCAAGTGGGGCTAGGCCCTAAACTTCAAAGCCCACACCCTCCAATAGAGTATGTGCATGCGCGCACACGAGCGCACATACATACATACACACACACACACACACACACACACACACACACACACACACCAAAGCTTCCACAGTCTACCCAAACAGCACAACCAGGACCAAGTGTTCAAATACATGGGCCTATAGGAGGTATTTCAAACTCAAACCATACTGTCTTCTGTGTATTCTTTAATCTTAATCCTGCTCCCTGCCCTGCTGAACCAGCAACACTAGCGTTGGAACCATGACCTCCTTGTGCTGCAGAGGTTTTTAAAAGAGCACTTTTTTCAGGATTCTTACTAAGTGATGTACAGCGACTGATTTCAATGGCTTTTTTTCCCCTCATGTCAAGAAACTGTTCTCCTATTCCTGTCTTATTAAGTTTTTATCAGAGATTGATGTAGAATTTTATCAGGTGTCCTCCGGGAGTTTATGGAGGTCTTTCCTCTTTTAATCTACCTGTGTGATATCTTTTATTAATAGATTTCTGAATATTAAAACATTATTGTATTCTTAGAATGGATCTATATGGCATAGGAAGCTGTTGTTTGCAACTGACTATGTATTATTTAGGGCTTCTTCTTTTTCTTCTTTGATTCAGCAGCCACATATGCACCACACCAGGGCCAGCCAGCTTAGACCAGTTTCATCCTCCAATGAAAGGAATCTGGAGTTTCTCCCTACTTTTCAGGTTTCACACTCAAGTCTTGGGGTTCAACACTGCAGCAGGAAGCAGGTTTGTCCCTGTACTTTCAGTGGCCACACCACAGGGGAGTTCTTTGTCCTTTATTTTCTATCGCAAGCCTTTACCCAAACCCTGGAGAGCTCTGGAGTTATTCTATAAGAACACCGAATTCAAAACGAAGCACTTAACAGAAAGAGAGAGGAACTGACACCCAGGCTAGTCTGAAAGTGTTTCAACGTTATAGGAATTAGACTCTGGGGAGGAGTCTCGGTAGGTAAAGCACTTCCAGTGTAAATATGAGGACTTGAGTCCAGATCCTCAGCCCCCATGTAAAATCCAGGTGCAGCAATGTGCGACTGTAACCCCAGAGCCAAGGAGACAAAAGGCAGGTAGTCTAGATGATTTGCTTCAGGTTTAGTAGGAGAACTGAAAACTCCATTGTGTCTCAAGATACAAAAATGGAGAATAACAGAGGAAGAAACCTAATGTTGACCTCTGACCTCTACAATCCTTGCACAGGTTGGGGGTACATAGTAAACGAGCTGACTCATGAGCTATTAAAATTAACCTGCATGCAACTTTGCATATTTCACCTCTTGACTGCTAACCTGTATAGGCTCACTCCTTTTTCACAGCAACATGGAAGTTTCTGTTTTCCCAAGAAAAGTCTGTGTCTTTGTTGGCTACTGAGTCAGATATCAGACTGCTGAGTAGCTTTTGCTGCCATTAGATTAGCTGCAGTATCTTCTCATTTCCCCCCTCAATCATAGCCACAAATCCAACATCGTACATATTTGTTCTTCATCCTCTCTTCTTAAGTCAGATTTACCAGTGGTCAATCCATCGTAGTGACTGTTTTGAAGGCTCTTGAATAATACCTAGTTCGCTGCTTTCTACATTCTAATTCATAAGGCTCTCTTTCATTACTCTCACAGTTTATTAACAATCTTGAGGCTCATGTCTTCGGGTTTCAGCACCATGAACTTAAAGGTATATTTGGAGCGAGGAGTGTAACATTGCTTCTCACTCCTGCTTAATAGCAAACATGATTATCTTTTAAAATAACCTTTGTCTATTCCTTGACAATGTCACACATGTACACAATGTCTCTTGACTATATCCGCCCCCCAACATCCCTCTCCATTGCCTCCCCCACATACGGACAGTCCCCATCCCCCTTTCACATCCTCTCCTTTTTGGAAACTACTGAGTCCAGTTGGTGCTCCCTGCTGAAATGCTTACCAATCTTGGTTTTCTCTTTTGCAGTGACCACAGGTGCAGTGAGCTCCTGAGTGCCATGGCCACACCATGTCCAGGATCTTCCATTCTTCCCACCCCAGCTTCTGTGGTGTTTCCGGAGCCTGGACATGGTGACTGCAAACGCCTCATTTAGAGCTGAACATTCCATTGAAACTTATTCTGAGTCTTCTGACCAGGTACGAGGCTCTTCACTGGCTGCTGCCCTTACAGAACGAAATGTCTGAACTCACAGCTGAGAGCAGTACCAATCTATAGGCGTAACTATAAATATTTAGTAACCATATTTACTGTGATTCATTTGATCCTAAATGGACTGTGGACAGGTTCCCTTAATCTTTGTACAGTCTTATTTTTTAAGAATTCTGAAGCTTCAGACACGGTCCCTTTTATCAGTCTTCACTGGGTGAATATAATATTAGCCTTTAAGTGTTGGTGAAAAGTCGTGTTAATTTCGTAAGAGCTATGACTGTGGTCTGTGCGGTTTGTCCGTGTTTCTCTATAAATAAGACATTTTCCTTCAGCCATCAGTCCCTACAGATAGACGGCAGACACTGTCCTCCTTTGATGATTGATGCAAAGCCCATTAACCCTTGTTCAATGTCAAGTTGGTGCTCTTTACGTATGGCCTGTTTTCACTGTCCCTGCTCTGTTTTCCAACTTGTCCTGTGTAATTGTTTCGTCTTAAACTCACTCATAATTATGACATTATGGATTTTTTCCTCTTATCTTCCATTTTGTTATACATTTTATATTCTAATAATTACAATTTCCACATAAGGGTTTATGGTTCATACACATGTATGATTTCTGCTTTTTAACCAATACAAAAGCAAAACACTTGAAATTGAAACTACTTAAACTCTGACTTAATATGAATACTCCACTTTCTAGGCTATGTTTTTCGTTTACCCACATATGTCTTTATCCAATCTGTTATTTAATTTATTATATTACATATAACGTTATTATATTTCCTATATAGCCAAGACTGACCTCCTGTTTTGGATTCTTTGGCTCTGATATTACAGATATGTGCCACCGTGCCTGGGTACTTTTTTAAACTTTTCCTTACCTTTTTTAGTTAAAAATGACTAAACTTACCTTTCAATTGTCTTAGTTTTATTTTCTGTGGTGAAAGAATACGCTGACAAATCAACTTAGAGAAGAAAGAGTTTTTGTTTTAGTTCGTACTCCATGCTACAGCCCATCACGGTGGAGAAGTCAAGAGGCAGGAGCTTGAAGCAACTGGTCACATCCCCAGCTGAGGACAGAGAGAGGAGATGCATGGACACCAGGGCTCAGCTCGCTTTCTCCACTCTTAGAAGCTCAGGAGTCTCTCACTAGGGGATGCTGCCACCCACAGTGGGCAAGTCTTCTCACTTGGATTAATGTAGTTAAGATAACTCCCTCCCCACAGACAGGCTAATATGATCTAGACAATCCCTCATTTAGAGGCTCTTTCTGGGTGATTCTACATTGTGTCAAATCAACAATCGTAAACAACCATCTCAATCCCACCCCTGGACAACTTGACACACGTGTGTCACATAACTATAACTTTCACACCTTTTCCCCAAGGCTGTATGTTTGCCTCATAATGTTAAATACAACCCAAATTTAAAACACCCCATGATCTTCAAGAAATTAAACATTGAAAAAAATCCAATGTGAGCTCCTAAAAATAAAAACAAAACAAGTCTCATACTTTCAATATATAACAGCATAAAGTAAAAGTTTTTGTTCCAAAAAGGAAGGCATGGATCACAGACAAGACCGAAACAACCCCCCCCCCACACCAAATCCCGCAGGACAAACAGCAAATCTTAGAACTTCCTGTCCAGCATCTGGAGTTTGTAATATAATCAGCTAGGATCAAACACAGTCGGGTAACCCCACCCTCCACCCTGCCGCCTGCGCACACACAGCATCTCCTCCAGTGAGCAGCACTCCACATGCAGCTCTCCTTAGCCGATGACTCCTAGTTCTGACATCACCAATATTCCAGGGTCTCAACCGCAACGGAGGTTTCCCCTGCACAGTCTCACAGAACAGTCTCTCAGTCCCTCTCTGCAAGAGCTCCAGCCCTGCCACGCCGTCCCTGACCTCTGCTGCCTTCCTGGACCCCCTTAATCTGACATCATTCATGCTTCCAGAACCAGTTCCACATGGCCAACGCAGCACTGCCAAGTTCTGCTGCCAGCTCAAAATGTAGCCTGGCCTGTTTGGACCACAGCTACATCAACTTCTGTGTGCTGACCCTAGGGAAATGTTGGGGGGGGGGGGGGGCGGGCAATGAATGCCTTTAGTTTAGGCTTTTGCTTTTCCCTTTGAATAAATTTGGATCATGACATAGTCGATCCTCTGGTGAATGGAGTTTTACCCTCAGGGCACGTCTCCCATTCTCTCATTGCAGCCCAGGCAACTTCTCCACAGTGGTGCCAATCTCTCTCTCAATTCCAGCAGCCTCTTCAGCACCAACATGGATAGTATCCTGCTAATCAGTCTATCATCCCTCCGTGCAACTTCACTCTGGATCTCAGGAAACAGGCAGAATGGTGCCAGATTCTTGACAAAAATACCACACGAAAGGCCCCAGTCCGGTTCCTGACAGAGTCCTTTCTCACCTCTGAAACCTCGTGAGCCAGGCGTCCGCTGTCTACATCTCTCTCTCTCTCTCTCTCTCTCTCTCTCTCTCTCTCTCTCTCTCTCAGCAGTCTTTACTTCCAAGCTTCCATTTGAGCAGCACAGTGGGCTCTGTGTTCAGAACTTAAAGGCTTGTCCATCCCGTGTACAAAACTCTTCCGCATTCCTCCTACACAACAGTCCTGATGGCTTAAAGGCCACACAGGCTTATCACAGAAATTATCCAAAATCTTAATATACATTTCCGTCTTTGCTTTGTTACTGTGATAAAACACCCTGACCAGAATAAATCTGAGGCCAAAGGGTTTATTTTAGCTCACACTTCCAGACTACAGCCCCTCATGGCCAGGAAGTCACAGTGCCTAACAGGCACTCAATGGAGCTGATCCTGTGTACAAAAATAAAACTATAGGTAATTTTTAAATGCATTCGTCTTTGAAATTCAATTCCCTGATATTTTATGTTCATTTTTTAAATTTCCTGTGTACGCGTATGTGTGTAGCTGCACGTATTACATGCATGTAAGCATGTAGAAGTTACAGGACCAGCTACAGGAGTCAGTTTTCTCTTTCTATCCTGTGGGGCTCCCAGAACAAACTCGGGTCATCAGGTTTGGTGGCAAATGCCCTTACCCACCAAAGCACCTTGCTGGCCCGATTTTGTCTGTGAAACAGGATTCCTTCATATCCCCCAGTGATGGCTCCAGCTGGCTCCCTCCACTATACACTCTTCTTTGGGGATGGCCGTCATGCATATGTTTGCTGTCCTGCCCTCCAAGCTCACAATTTTCCCTTTTAACATGTTATTCATTAAATCTCTTTCCTTTGGTCTTCTGTAACTTCTCAATTTTATTTTCTATCTCCCTAAATTAGTGTTCTATAATCAACTGCCCACACAGCAGTTTTAAAGTCTGAGTTCTTTGAGCTGTTAAGAGTCTTCTTATATCCAGTTATAAGAAATACCTGGCCAAATGCTTATCATCCTAGCAGGTTGGAGGTTGAAGCAGTGTATTAAGAATTCAAGGTCAGTCTTGAAAACATAGTGAATTTAAGGCCTGTCTGGGGGACATTAGACCTGGTCTCAACAAGAGCACAAAAAACTATTCTCGTTTCATAGGTGCAAAGTCTCCCTTGACCTTGATGGAAGGGCTGGAGAGAAGGCTCCTCAGCTAACAGTTCTTGCCGGTCTAGGAGATGGAAGCAAGCAGCTCACAATCACCTCTAAGTCCAGCTCCCTCTTCTGGCCTCTGTGGGCAACTGCACTCAGGTGCACATACAGTACACTCACAGACAGACAAACAGAGACATGATTAAAAATGAAATAAATCTTAAAATTTTTAAGAAAACTTTAAAAATGAAGAATAGGAACTAGAAGTGCTCTGGAATTTTCTAATCCTTTTTACAGAGGAGGTTTCGGAGTCCACAAAACTGTCTCATGATAAGCTGTGTCACTGCAGAGAAAGACTTATATTTCTCCTATCCTTGAGTTGGGTTTAATTCTAAACAAACATTTCAGGCACAAGATAAGGATGAGAGGAGAAGTTTCTCTAAATGTGTGATCAGATTGCAGCACAGTTCATAAGAAGCAAACCCAGTCCCTTCTTAGGCCTCTCCTGAGTGCTTGGGAACACCACACTTTCAGAAGCAGACCCCACTGTTATCTCCATACATAGCAGAGGAGGCCACTGCTTTGGTAGGCCCTAAAGGCCACTGACCATACCCAACGCACCCCAGGTACAACTTGGCTCAGTTCTCAAAGTTGCTGATGTGTTTAAGTCCAGGGAGAGGAGGCTCCAGCCTTGTCCCTGAGGCGCTTCTGGTTTCTCATGTCCCTGGAGGCAGAAGTTAGCAGGCTCTCCAGCAACACCTTCTGGCCAGACCAGGACCTCCACCCTCCACCCTGTGCTTGCTGGGGTCTGCAGATTCTTAAAGTTCGCCACCCCTGGGCCCTGCACCCGGGATCTATAACCGTGATTCCTCCATACAGGGAGGACAGACCGTCTTGCGCTTGCATTAAGAAACATTCTTATTCTCTCCTTCCAGGCTCAGAAGCCATGAAGGTAAAGCTGTGTGCTTTCCATATCACAGTGACAGTAACATTTCTTTGAGACCTGAAATCAAGCCGAGAAATATGAACTTCCCGGTCGCGGTCTCGCTTTGCCTTTGTTTTCTAAAGAAGCCCTTGTTTTTGCGTGACTGATGGGAGGCGGTGCGTGGGAACGCCTGTAAATCTGCAGGAAGGGAGCTGGGAGGGCAGCGGCATTCTTTATCCCGCTCCCCCATCGATCGCCTCTAATGAGCACCAGTACAGCTGAGGCTAATGGTGCTGCGTCTGGTGTTAAGGGCAAACGTGGGAGAAGATTTCCAACCCAAGGGGCTTAACAGTTGCCGGACGGCCCGGAGCCCTCGGGGCGAGGATGCACTTGAGAGGTCACTGAAGCAAATGAGGGGAAGATTTGGTGCCTCTGGAAGAAATGTGCAGGACTGGGTTTGGGTTTTTCCCCCCCCCCAACAGAGACTACAAGGCATCAACAAAAACCCTCACCTTCTCTCGCTAGTCATTAGTCCTTGACCCTCACCCGATAAGAAGGCTCCTACTAGAGCCGCCTTATCCTAATTATGACTCATCAGATGGCAGCAATCCTACCCAATTAGTGGAGCTTAAGTGGGGGGCACTTCATAGACTGACATCCAAGCCCTGAGTGATCCAAGGAAGGACAGAGCCTGCTCCAATGCCCCTAACCCTGCTCTGTTCCTCACCTAGGGGTCCAGGCTACCATTTGATCTAATGTGCTTGATATTTCTTCTTCTGCGTTGCCTGCTGCCCCCCTACCTCAGAGATCTGAGAGAGGTCAGATGCGTGGCTTTAAGAGGGACAGAGGCCAGTGGCCTTCAAGGGACAACTCACTGGTCGATCCTATAGAATGTTTGCAGTCACATGTTAACACGGACAGGAGGCCACAGGGATTAGACAAGATAAAAAACCAAGACTGGCAAAAGCCCTCGGGGATCAGGCTCTCCGCACACCCTGAACTTTTACAGCATAATGGAGTTATTGCAGTGGGAAAAGAACCCTGAGCCAGCAGAGAATGAGGGTGTGCTGAGACTGGGGGATGAGACAGCAGGGGAGGGGCGGGGTGTGATGGGAAACACATCCTCTGCTTTACAAATTGCCCAAACCACTATTTATTTTAATGCTGTAAATAAGCAATTTAAATGGTACCCTAGTTCCATAATAAGTAACGTGGTAATGCGATACCCTGAG
Source organism: Myodes glareolus (assembly GCF_982192425.1). Classification (NCBI taxonomy): domain Eukaryota; kingdom Metazoa; phylum Chordata; class Mammalia; order Rodentia; family Cricetidae; genus Myodes; species Myodes glareolus. Next base: position 68,340,713 of record NC_142032.1, read on the forward strand.
GTTACAACAAATTATTTATTAGTTTTTTATTATTATTCTAAGGCAGCATCTTTATAACTAGGAGATTTCCATTGGGTCGGATCATAAAAAATATGGGTGCAGGTGTGGTCCCTAAGTTAGGAGCACTAACCCCTGACACATGGATTTCTATTAAGCTGCTATCCAGCTGCAGAAAGGTCTTCCCCCACAAAGACCACACACCCAAAAATCCACCCTGCACACACACACACACACACAGAGAGAGAGAGAGAGAGAGAGAGAGAGAGAGAGAAAGACAGAGACAGAGACAGAGACAGAGAGACAGAGAGAGAACAGTAAAAAACAAAAGAGTCCCAAGACCAGGGCTGACGTCCCCAGAAGTCTTTGAGTTGAAGGCCATTAAAAAGAAGAACATTAAAAAGAATGGCTCAGCCACACTTAGTGACATGGAATAGTGTGGCAGGAAAAGCAACAGGCTTGAAATCAGACAGCTAGCTAATTGACAACCCAATCTTTCCTGGCTTCAGTTTCCTCTCCTGTAATTAAAGTGTGTAGATTAGAGAAAACCTTAACAACAAAAACAGAAAGAGAAAAGAATGGCTCAGAGTGGCAAGAATCTTGGTATCTGCTCCTGCGTTCCTGCGACCAGGTCTGGAGGGCATCAAGTTTAACAAAGTTTGAGATCAACTTTCTCAGGTCAAAGATCAAGAATTGCAGTAGCTTTTCTTTTGACCGGGAAAGCATCAAGGGTAGGGGCTGCAATGGTCACCACAACAAAGGAACAACTTTGTCTAGCGTGGACTGAGTGTTTGTCAGTGCTCACAGTCAGCTAAAGAGCCCTTTTGTAGGCCAGAGTCAAGCATGACTAGACACAGGGAGACAAAGAAGCACAAATCCTGAGCTCGGAAGTTTTAACAAAGTCAACAAACCAACTGTGGGCCTGCTGTGATTAAGACCCAAGGGAGAGACACAAACCCAGTAGCTGCTGCCCAGAGCAGGAGCCCCTGGGTGCCAAGGGATGCTGGGGCAAGGGCCGCAGGCACTGGCCAGGGCAGAGCACACCGAGAGCAGGCAGTGAGGAGGGTGTAGGGTGGGAAATGATCCCAGGTGGTGGCAAAGACAAGAAGCCGAGCAGGGATATTTAAGGAGGGTGTTAGATGATACATAGAAAACTCTCTCAAACGCATTAGCAAAAATACACACCCAAGGTATTAGAGGGATATAGAAATGAAATGCATGCGTGGGTCACGAGTTGTGTGCTTTTCTTTATTTCTAAGCACTCTGTGACGGGTGCGCCTAAAATGTTAGGATGAGAAATACAGCAAATTCACAAGCACTGCCCTGGTACGTTGTAAAGGGACTGGGAGATGGTAGAAGCCGCACTGGAAAGATAATCCGGGCAAAACCGGAGTCAGAGGGAAGGCACCCAGAGAGTCAGACGCAAGGTCCTAGCACAGCCATGGCACTCCCCCAGAGGCCCAGGAAGCACCAGAGGAGGTCCACAAGCCCAGCCAACTCCAACATCAGCCGCTTCTTCTCTACCCTGAGGAGTTATACCCTGAGAGACTTGTGTTCTCTTCATGTTGCTGCAGATGGCAGAGATGCAAAGCATAGTGGGAAATGAAGAATCTAGGGGTGTAGGGCAGCTACAGCTGATAGACTAAGAAAAGCAGAAGTCACGGGTCAGGGTCAGGAATGTCACCATGCACCATGCCCTGAGATGGGAGTTGGAATCACGTGGCTGCTCTCAGCTGTTTGACTGCCTGAGAAATGTAGCCCGTTATGCATCCCATCCCCGCTCCTTCTGTTGCGACAATCCAGACAAGGCCCTAGTTGCTACATCTGTGGGGCAAACCTTCACCCGACAATTAGATTCTCGATCTAGTAGGGCTCGATCAGAGTTGCCTATCGCTCCCTGCATCCCCATGCGTCCTAGACGACACCAGTGTTTCTGAATCCTCTGTGGACAGATGTGGTACAGATGTGTCAACTCAGAAGGGCTGTGAGACTCTTGGGAACACAGTAGGCACATCACTGGTGTCTGAAATAGATTCGCACCGTGATGAACATCACAGGACTAATGAGACCGCACATCTATCCAAAAGCAATCCCTATAAACTGGAGAGAGTTGTCCAACAAGCGTTTTGGGAAGGGTGCCAGAGGGGAGCAGGACCTTGGTCATAGTGCACCATTAAGCCGTGTCAGCCTCCCCAACTACAGAGGTTCAGATTGCTGGCCTGGAAAGAAAAATTAGACATTGGAGAACCTTGAGAGGGCAGCACAGCCTTCTGTAGAGCTGCCAACTCCCCTCTTCTCCACATGCCACGCAGCCTACGACACTGCTCAGCTGACTGTCAGCAACCAGCAAAACACAGACATGAGGACCTGAGCTAGATCCCCAGAACCCATATCAAAACCTGGACGTAATGACACTCATTTGTAATCACAGTGGTGCTAAAGTAGTCCAGTGGCCAGCCAGACTAGTCTAAGGCATGAATTCCAGATCAGTGAGAAACCTTGTTTCAAAAGAAAAAAAAAATGTGGATGACTTTAAATTAATAACATCTGAAGTTAACCTCCAGCCTAACACACACACATACACACACATAAACATACATACACAAACATATACACATACATACACACACATACACACATATACACACACATACACAAACACATACATAGACATACACACAGACATACACATGCAAGCACACACACACACGCGCACGCGCGCGCGCACACACACACACACCGTACTTCTCAGGCACATTTTAAAGTATAGATATGTAACAAGAGGATAAAAAGTCTCCATGAGACAGTGACAGGAGAGGACCAGTGTCATACAGACCTTTTTCTCCAGTCTTGCTTTGAGAGCTGGTAGAATCCTGGAGGACGGGCAACAATACCAGCCACAGAGCTGGGCTGAGTCTGCGAACCTCAGCTCAGGAGCCATCTTGTAAGGAGCGTGGGGTTCTCTCAGAAGACACATGAAAGTGAGTCTTCAGTGTGAATGTCACCCTACCTGAAGAAATGCCCAGCCCAGAGGAAACAGAATCAGCAGAGGGCATCTGAGATAACACCAGTCCCAAACACAACCTGACATACACCTTGGAACTCCATTTCAGATTTCTTATGGACGTGAACCCCAGTCCTACATCAGGGACAAATTAATCAGTATTTGAGCAAATTCTACAAAACTGTGATCAGATCTCTGACTTTGTCAGGATGACAGACTCCAAGCCTGTTGGTGGAGTCCACCATCCACAGCTTCTGCATGAGACCGAGGGCTGCAGTAAAAGAACCTGCTGCTTTGGTTCTCTGCTTGTTGAGAAAAACCAGAAGATAAGAAGATCTTTGCTCTGGGAAGAAATTTAGAAACTAGCCAACCTGATCCCCTTACTCCCCAGAGTGATTTGTCTGGACTCCAGGAACTAGTGGGAAACCAAGGGTGCCTGGTATGAGTCCGTTGTACCTGGAGCTGGGAGGCTTCTGACCTGATGGGGCCTCACCACGTGGAAGGAGACACATGACATCCTGGCTCCAGATGCGACATCCTAGAACTCAGAGCCCTCTCTGCAGGAGACCCAGCTGCAACCCAGGATTCACCATGTTAGACAAGATGGTATCTATGGCTCTTGTGGCCTACAAGAAGCTGGCCTCTCCACATCTTCCTTCCCTGCCTACTCCCTCAGACTCTCATCCACACACCAGCCTCAGCATTCCATGTTGCCTCTTAAGCCTGGGCCTCACTCACGCTGTCATCTCGCCTCAGTACATTTCTCTTTTCAGCTGGACCCCTACAGCCTGAATGTCAAAGATGGTTGACTGAAGGCCCACACTTCCTCCTTCCCCATCGTTTGGCAAGATGAATTCCCTGTGGAGCAACAATGGGCACAGAACTCCGGGAGGCAGTCAAATGGAGAGTTTTGATGTGTTTATTTCTGTGTCTTCAGCATCCAACAAATACTTGGCCCATAGGAAATCCTTAGCATTGGCAATGTCTGAGAAGGACAGCGAACGTTCATCAAAGCTCTCCTGTATGCACACAAACTCAGTCTTCATACCAACAACGTAGAAGGTGTGGACAATCCACCAGAAGTAAGAAGAGTCTGTGAGTGAAGACTCATTAACTGGTTGTGGAGCAGAGATGCCAGGGGGCCAGGTCATTGAGAAGGGAGTTTCAGGGCAGAACAACCTGGTTTCTTATCACAGGGGCCCTGATCTTCACAATGACATCCATTCTCTCTTTCTAATGAATTTCTGCTCTGAAAAGATGAGCTGGGGATGGTTTTATATAAAAAAAAATCATCCCATGGACCATGCAAGCAAAGGAAAAATCAAGTTTGCAAAGAGTTTTGACTTTTATTCTATCATTACTGCACATCAAAATAAGTGTGAGAAAACAGTGGCCAAATTAAGACACAGAGGAAGACTATGCTGAAGGGATGAGGGATATGAGGAGGACTATGCTGAAGGGATGAGGGATATGGGGAGGAGGACTATGCTGAAGGGATGAGGGATATGGGGAGGACTATGTTGAAGGAATGGGGGATATGAGGAGAAAGACTATGTTGAAGGGATGAGGGATATGGGGAGGAGGACTATGCTGAGGGGATGAGGGATATGAGGAAGAGGACTATGCTGAAGGGATGAGTGAGAGTTGCTGGCACTCTAAAACTCTCAGGAAGGTGAGCAACAGAAGGGAAGATTGGCACAGAGTAAACTAATGTAAGTTCTTCCTGAGTTTGGATCCCTGTCTCCCATCTGAAGAGTCAAATGGGAATTCACAGGCAATTGGGGAGGCAGCTGGAGGGCAACTGTTGAAGTGTGAAATACAGCTTTGTTTCCTTGTTCACTGGAAAAGAAAAAAAAAAACCAATTCTCTAAATAGTGACAAATCACAAGAACACAACAAAAATGCTTAAATATTTTATTTCATGAGGTGTCAAGAGGTCCCCGTGATGGAACTGTCCTACACGGTGACAGTGCTACACGTATGTGTACACAAAGATACAAAGGGACTGAGAACCAAGCACAAACACAAGAAAGAGAATGTGAAAACAGCAAGCCTGAAGAAAACCAGCCAGCCGCATGGATGCAACACCCTGATGCTGAGAAAATACAATCAATGCAATTGGTGCACCGAGCACGCTGCACAGGGGGCTTACTGTCCCTCATCACTGCAGCTCTACAGCTATCTTGGAGTGAAAGAGATCTTTCAGAGAAAGTGTACAAGATTTGGACAGCATGGAAACCATGGTGCCCAAAAAGGGGTGGTTGTTGCAACGTTAGAGCAAGGAATTGCTCGCTTGTGCTCTGTGTCTCGCTTCTGCTGTGCACTCTGCCAAGCCTTCCTCCCAGGCTCTGTTACTGGGTGCCGTCTCTCTGCAGAGCCTGTCTCGAGAGCACAAAACAAGCATGTCACACACAAAGTTCAGCTCGGTGCAAATGAACAAACGTCTACAGCCTACATATCTTTATATTTTTAAAGATGGACCCAAGCTGGTGGTGTGGATCGGTGGTAGAGTACTTGACTAGTATGAAGGAAGCCTTGGGCTCAAACCCCAGCACCGCATAAAAGGAGAGACTCATAGGATTTTATTAAAAAAATTTTTCCTGTGGCTTGGAGATACGGCCCAGTAGGAGAAGGACTTGCCTCTCATGGACCAGAGCTCAGGTGATCACAACCCAAATAAAAATCTGGCATGCAGTGACCCTCCTAGGATTCCAGTGTGTTGGGAGGCAGAGACAGGGGATTCCAGGAAGAAGTGGCTAGTCAACCTAGCCAAATCAGCGAGAGGCCCCACCGCAATATATAAAGTGGAGAGCAGTAAGAATACCTGACCTCAACTCCGGACCTTTGTGTGCATACCGACATATGTGCTTGTGCACATACCTGCATGTATGCAAACATGCATACACACATACACACATGCAAAAGAAATCCCCAAAGTGTTTCTAGTAGGGGAGGAGTGGTTATTTGGATGACCACGTATGTTCTATCTCTATTCCAAGCCCTGCAAAGTACACAGTGGAAAGGCACATTACAAGCTGGGGATGCTGGGGGATGCTGTCAGGTCTGGAATCCTACGCGTGCTCCTGCTCCACAAACTGCCACTGCCATTCACGCCTCTGGTTCTAAGTGTAAGAGAGTCACAATCCAGTAAAGACTTGGTTCCAGCTACAGAACAGTGGTTTACAACTGGAGGGTTCACCGGCTACACGCCCGCCCTAGTGAGCACAGCTCAGAGGCTGAATCCTTTTGCCGCCTCTGTCACTTTCACATTAAGCTTTAGCTAGTTGCTCATCTAATCATCTTCAAGGCCCTTATTCACTGCTAGTGTTTCCGCATTTCACACTGTGCAGTGCAAGTGGGCACCGTGTCCTATATATGCAAAGAGAAACAACTGGCTAAGCCTACCCCTCAAAACAATAAACACAGGCTTGCAGGCTACAGCACACAAGGCACAGCATGCCCAGAAGCCTGAGGTTAAGACTTATGATTAGATCTTTCATGCCCCCCTAGAAGCTCATGGGATAAAATAGCTGTCCCCAGCATAGTGTTTTACAGAGATGGAGGACCTCACAAGTCGACTGAGACACAATGGGTGTTATAGTTAGCAGGCAGATGGGAGGTAGTGGAACTTTGGAGAGTCAGGGCTAGTTGAAGGAAGCAGGTTGCTAAGGCAGTGGTTTTGAAAGGTATATTGTATTCTTGGTCCGTCCCTCTTCATATCTCTTTGTTTCCCGGCCATCATGAAGTGAGCTACTTTCTTCCACTTTGTACTTCTTTATGGTATTCTCCACCACCTCAGGTCCAAAGCTACAGGACCAGGAACCCATAAACTAAAACCCTGCAACTGTACATTCTTACAGATATTTTGTTATAGCTGTAGAAATCTGGCTGATATCCCCTAATGGTCTACCCATCACAGTGTGGCCACTAGGATTTGGTGTGGGGGGGGAATAATAGAAAGACTACTCAAATAAAAATAATTCACTTTTTTAAATAACAGAGATACCCAACGTAGAGGCAGAGACAGAAGAGTGTTCCACTGTGGTCAGAGAGCCACCCAGGCAGACCACACTCAGACCTCCAGTTTGGCTTCTTTCAGCCTTGTTTATACTGTGGCCAATCCCTCTAAGTTCCAAGCTTCAGTTCCTCAAGTTTATGGCCTAAGAGAAAGTGTACATCCTTCTGAAACCTCTGGTACAAACTCTAAGCAGGATTCTGCAGATCTAATGGAAACCAGGAGCCCATTTCTGGGCAGTCCTGAGGCTGCTTAGGCGGTAAACTCTGATTGACCATCAGAGATCTGGGGTTTTCCAGGTACAGAATGAGGGGAGAAGAGACCAAAGAGAAAGAAGGTCCAGGCTAAGAAACTTCAAGTCCCATCCCAATCCCAGTGATCCACCTTTTCTAGCCAGGCTGTATCTCAAAGTCCAATCTCAGTTGAAATCCGACCAGCCTAAGTTCCATCCCCTTTCCTAAGCCAGAGGAAATGATGGGAAGGAGTTTGCGCTAGGTCCATAATTCCAGGCTTCAAGCCAGGACAGCAACAGAGAAGCACCACTTAATGTTCAAAGAGTAAGAGGTTCACATCCTGCCTGTGCGTTATACTCCCTGCCATAGTGAGGCATTTTACCAGCAGAGTGTGAATCAGCGCTCTGCTTCCTCTATAGGGGAAAGTCCATTGCTCAGTGATCTACTTGGCTTTAAGTATGTAAGTGACACCTCTGCCTGGTGGCATTCTGAAAGGTTCTGGGTATGCAAAAGGCACTTGTGGGTGTGTCTCAGATGCACAGATATGTGTGTCTGCAAGCGCACGTGTCTATGAGTTCACCAGAGGAGGACTTCAGTTGTCCTGTTCTGTCACTGTCTACCTTATTTTCTGGCGATGGCTCACTATGTCCCAGGGCTGGGTTGGCGGCCAGCGAGCTCAGTGATCCTCCTTTCTCAGCTCCTGATAATTATCCTGAGGTGACAGGCACACGTGCAGCCACATCCAGCTTCTCATAAGCATGCTGGAATCGGGACACGTTTGTCATGCTCGCGCAGCAAGTGTACTCCTGCCAATGAGACATCTCAGCCCACAAGCCATTCTTGCTGCCTTGTCAGAGAGCTAGGCACCCGCGCAATTACCCTGCATGTGACAATGGCAACCTCAACTGAAAGAACCATAGTCTCAATCAAAGCAGACTTCTGTTTAGCCCGGCCCTGAGGAGTAAAAACCTTGTCCAGAAGAGCAGTGTCTTCTAGTTCTCTAGGCCCTGTGGACCCGGTTGGCCAGGCCCCAGGTGGCAGAGTCAAGAAAACCTTGCCAGGACTGCCCCCGGGGCCCAGGCTGTCCTGGTTCCCAACCCGACGCTCTAAGGCTACAGCTCTCGTTTTCACAGTCAAACTCTGTCTTCTCTGCTGTGGCAGGGCATCTCACCTTGAGCTCTCCTCTGCTTTCAGACATGAAAACCCCTCATGGACCATTCCGGAACCATGCCAGAAAATTACCCTTGCTAATCACAATGACATAAAGAGAGACTGTGTGCCAGGAAGCTAGACTATACTATCTCCACAGCAACTGTCGGGGAGGAAGCCATCCTGAGTCTCATTTAGAGAAAGAGCTGAACACTGTGCTCTCTCAGGAACGGAAGGGAATTCCCTATCTTTTCTGCTGTCTGCCAACAGATGTCTTTACCTCAGAGGACACTCTTTCCGCCTGAGAATGAGTGGTGTTAGAGGGGGCTGGCTTGGACTGGCATGCCTGCTTGGATTTCTTGCTTCTCCACTCTGTGTGAGGAACACTAAATCCTGATGATATTTCCCGCAGAAACACATTGATTCTGTATTGGGTCACTCTAGAAAAGGCTGGATTGTTGGGTCACAGAACTACACATTAATCCCACCTGTCCCTGTTTCTGAGATCACATTTACCCTTTCTTGGATATGTTGCTGGTACCTTAGCCTTTCTCAAAGTTTGATCTCTGCTCGGTTCAAGTGTTTCTCCCTCGAGTTCTCTTGGGAGTTCCAAAGACTTTACATCTCTTATTATTACATAGCCCTGGCACGAACACAACCCCGGCTGCACCTTTTTGTACCAAGAGCTGGATCCAGTTTGGCTTGGGGTCCCCCTCTAGAATGACTGAGACCTGCCCCCTGTTTCCCTCAGACCTTTGCAACAGTCCACACCAATCTCACTGCATTTGTTCTACGGCATTATTTCCTTCTAACAAGAGCAAAAACAAAGGCAAAGAAAGAAAGGAACAATGACAGAGAGCAATAGCATGTCAATCTGAGCAAAAATCTAAAACCTACCAGGAGGCAGTCTGAACGCTCACTAACCGATTCACTATTCCTCCTTCCTCTCCTGGTATCCTAACTGCTCCGGGATTTTGTCTGAGGCAGAGAGCTCTTCTTGTTCCCCTAAAAAACACAATCTCAAGGAAAACATCAGGAGCTCGCAATTGGCGCAGCAGACAAGGAACCAATTTGCACAAAGTTCCCTCTGCTTAGGAAAACAATACCTCCTCCATTTCACGGAACCATTCGGAACAGAAAAGACTGCCTGGAACGGAAAACCAAGTCCTGGATCCTGAAAGGCGACGGACCAAGGTCTTTCATCTAGGAAATCTTTAGCTAAAAAGAAAGAAGGGGGTGAGAACATCAATCAGATATTATTTCCAATTATTTTTCAAATTGGAACAGAAAAAGCAAACACACACACACGCACATAAGCCTGACATGGGGTTACTGGAGTTTGCTGCTGGAAGGGAAGTCCTTGCTTATATTGAAGTAAAGTTCTGAAAATAAGCAAAGAACAGATTTATTGATTTTGGGGGAGCCTGGGTGTAAAAAAAGAGAAAGAAGAAAGAAGTGCTCTTTGCCCGCTCTGTCCAAATGACATCCCAAGTGGCCTCTCTAATGGTGGGGGAGGGGAGGGGGCAGGTGCCTATCCGGGCACATGGACAGAACTGCCCTTAGGCTAGGGCTAATGGTATTGGCTGAGCCCGCTGTAAGCCTCTCTTTTCTAATAGCCAACTTTCTATGTGCGAGAAGACAGGCAGATATTGATTGGCCCAAATGCCCTTGAGTTGACAACATCTGAAATGAAAATCCACAAGGCTAGCACAAACTTTCCGCAAGTTCAGTTTCTGGAATCTGATTACGACACTGGCCCGTGAACCTGCGCACACGTGAGAAAGCCACCCCCACCCGTCTTGTGTATGCCCATTTGGCCCCTGTAATTGGAAGGAGTTAAGTGGCTTCGTCAAGCCTGCTATTCAAATGTCCAACAGGAAGCAGAAAGCGTGGGCCCATCTTCAGGTGACCGCAAGCCAGCTCCACGGCACTGGCCTCGTATCAATCCCTATCCCCAACCCCAAAAATGGGAGTTGAATGGCCTCAAGCGCACATTCCCTGAAAAGCTAAAAAGCAAACCTACTTTGTTTTTCCCCCCAAAAGTTCCTTCAGCACCGCTCTGGAGAGCCTCTCAGGTTCCGTGACTGGGTCACTTGGTAGACACTAGCCTTCTCACTTTGTGTCTATTACTCTATTGCAGTGAAACTGCCCACCCTCTTCTCTCCTCTGCCGAATAAGATGCTGAAGTGGCAATTCATAATTTAAAGTCCTGGGAATAAGGAGGAGAGCGCCCGCTCTCCGGCTCTTATTAAAACACGCCTCCATCTTCTACAAATGCCCTCCTGATCAATACATCGGCTGCAGGATAAGGCTTAAATCGGGCACAGCTACACGCTCAGTACACACTGGTCTTTCTTGGTGGGTTACTTACAAGCATTAAAGGCAAAACCTTTCAAATTGGCATCAGGACACACACGCCAAAGAAACTGCAGGTGGAGCCCACGTTAAATGCATTCTCTCATTGATTGGAAACGTTGATCCTTTTACGGCTTTCCTCTCTTTCCTCATTAATCTTACTTAACCTTCTACAAACAATGCCAGCTCTGTCACTCTAGATATCCAAAACCTGCCGTGCCGAGAAAGCTGTTTTCCTGGCATTGGCAGACTGGCTCACAACTCCCGTTTTAGGAAGGGCTACTTTCTTTAAAATTATACCAACACAGAAGAGGATAGCTTCCATCCTTGTGGGCTGGGTGGAGGGAGGGCTGAGAGGCAGGAAAGAGGAAGAGGGTACAAGGCCAGCCACGAGGAAAGGCCAGGGGATGATCCCTCTTCAAGGGGAGAGGTTGGCTCGCCAGCCTTAGCCTTGCAGCAGCAGGGATGGTAATTCTGGTTGTAGCAGTCCAGGTCCCCTGCAGCCAGAACCAAGTGAGGTCAGGCCCAACTGCATGGAGACATGTCTGGCTGCCACAGGGCTAGAGGATGGGACACCCAACCAAATGCACGTTTGGGGTCTTGGAACCATTCAATACTTCTAGACGCTTATGAAATAGTCTCAAATGTAACTATATGTTCCCTCCACCCCAGTAAGGATGGTTTATATGGCGAAAAACTGCTTTTGTTGCCAAGGAGAAACACTGAGGTTACATGTTGGCATGCCATCAGATCGCCTCTCACAGCCTTGACACCAGTGCTTCATAGAGACTCTGCCGACCTAGGCATTTGTAATGATTAGCACCAAGTCCAACTTCTTTGTGTTTTTTCCATTGCTCCATCTAAATGAGAGTAAGAGGAGGAAGAATATTGAAAAAGTCTTGACCACAGAGTTCTACAAGTCCTAATTAAAAGGCACACGGGAAACACCCAGAAAGCGTTATCAACAGTCACCGCCAACTATGGTACTGAGCTTAAGAACATTCCACGTAGGACTGGGGATCCTCTCTTTAGCTGCGAGTGCTTCATTCAGCATTCTGTGATGCCAGGAATGGTGCTGGAGAAAGCAAAAGCCCTTTCTGAATTTTTGAAAAGATCAGCATCTGAATACATATTAAAGATAAAGTCTAAATGATTCAGAAGAGGCAGAAAAACACCAGCCTAACTTCACAAGGGTGCCGGGCCCTGGTCCCTAATGAAAGGAACAAAGCCCTGGGGATGTAGGAGCTAAATGAATATGTTCTTCTCGCATGCAAATACATAAGGCTCTAAATGGCAGGCCGTTTTATTAAAAGAAAAAATATAAATCTCTCAAACCAGCAGAAGATTGGGGGGGGGGAGGGAAAAACAGCCCAGCTCTAACACCGGAACTTGAAGACAAGTAAAAAGAAAATTCTCCATCCCCAGTCTTCAGATGCATCTCTGTGCATCTGTCTGGAAGGTTGAAAATCACTGCCAGGCTCATTCCTAACACTGTGCTTGTGACACTTGTTTAGGTCTTTCTCATCATTATTCCCTGAGGAATGGCACAAAAAAAAAAGGGAGGAGAAAAAATAATGCAAAAATCTGATCACAGAATTCTAAATGCCCCTAATTACAAGACACATGGACAACTCCCAGAAAGCTATATCGACAATTACCACCAACTATCTTAAATGCCTGGAACCAGCTGTGGGCATGGGACAGGTACACCCGAGGACCATGGTGGGAGCCGTCTCCTGGGACCTGCCAGGCTTCGCACCCATAGAAGCCAAATTGGAGAGCAGCTAAAATCCAGCCATCTCTGACCCAGATGCCATTCTCGACACAGGTGACAAGTTTATTTTTATTATTTACTTATTTATATTTATTCCATGCGAGGGGGAGGGTACTCAGATGCACACCGGTGTGGAAGTCAGAGAACAACAAACTGAAGGTAGTTCTTTCCTCCGACCACATGGGTCTTGGGCAACAAACTTGGGTTGTGAGACTTGGTGTCAACTGCCTTTACCGGTTGAAGCATCTCTTTGGCCCGAGCCTCGCATTTCTTCACCCCTCTACCCCTCTGCTACAGAAGAGAGCTTTCCTGCCCCATTGCCTTCAGCACTCAGAACAGTCAGTACCCACGAAGCCTATACAGCCATCACGTCTCCTCTGCTGCTCTAGATCTCATCACACTCTGGTTTACTGACATCTGTCCACTTCCAAAGAATTTCAAAGAACTTCATTGGCCATGATCAAATCAGTTGATCAAAGCACCAAGTGGCCTTGAATAACGCTTGGGAATGGGAGCCACTCTTAGGGTGAATTGAGGAGGCCCGCTGGCATGAGGAAGCCCTTGACTGTCTGCAAACTCACCTCTCTGCCTTGACCTGTAAGTCAGGGTGTGTGAAGAATGCCTGGCATTCTGAAGAATTATCAGGTTAAGAGTGTGACTCTATTGGTATAATGTTTGCCTGGCATGCAATTGACCCCACGTTCCATCCTGGTGTGTTTGAATGAGAAATATCCTCCACAGGCCCATGTATTTGAGCACACAGTTTCTAGTTGGTGGTGCTGTTTGGAAGGCTGTGGAACCTTTAGGAGGTGGAGTTTCGCTGGAGGGAGTAGCTTGCTGTGTCTTGAGACTCTATGTCAGCCAACCCCCACTTCCTGTGTGTGATCTACTCCCTGTACTCCATACAGATCCCTATGACCCACTCAGCCTCTTGGGCCAGTTGCCATGTCTTCCCCAACATGATGGCATGGTGCCCTTGAACCTTGAGCCAGGAGTAACCATTTCTCATTTAATTTCCTTCTTGTCAGGTGTATAGTCCCAGCAGTAAAGAAAGAAACAAAGACAGGGACCCCACACTACATAAAGTGGGTGGGTGGTGTGCCTCTGTAACACCTACACTCCTGTGAAGGAGTTCAAGATCATCCTTGGCTACATTGTAACTTTCAGGCCCAGCCTGGGCTTCACAACAATCTGTCTCAAAAAAAAAAACTGGAAAAAAACCTATTATAAAAAATAATTATTTTCTCCTGCAGTCATAAGCAAATCCACTGCTGTATGAGTATATTAAAAAGAAGAATGGTGTGAATAAATATCCAAGTGCAAGCTCCTGCTCTCTGACCAGGACTCACCACTTTCTATGGACCCCACTAACATGGACCCTGCCCGTCTGACTCCTAGGCCAATATCTCTCCTCACCCTCCCAGGGATTCTCCCTGCCAGAGTCAAGATCCTGGGGGTGAGCTTTCTCTGCCTGTGCCCCGCCCACACAGGAACTTGGGAAGCCAAGTTTAGCCCTCACATTTTTATCAGTAGGGCCCTGGGCTCTGCAGAGCCATTCCTAGGTATGATCCCTGGAGCAGGAGCCGGCATGCCTTTCTCTGTTCGTGAGCAGGAGCTGTAGGATAGTCAACTGTTTACAGATGTATGTTCTATTGGCTTCTCCACCTTAGGCCAGCTCAATGTGGGGGCTAGAGAGACTAGATAGCTCACCCTGGCTTTTGGCAGAGAAGAATGCTGATTGCTTGAGTACCAGGGGAACTTCCTAGTATGCTTTCAGGCATAAGAATCATTGAAGAAAGTCACAGTACAGAACCCCAAACTCCAAACTCCTTCAGCTTCCGCCCTGATGAGGCGACCCCTTTCTCTTCTGGTTTCAGCAAAGAAAACAGGCAGGTAAAATGGTGTGTTTCAATTTTACCGTATTACATGGCTCTTCACAGACTCGTAGGAGAGCAAAAAGAAAACCGATTTTTGTCTTTCTAATTACTCTTCCCATAATGACTACGGTTTGGGGCATATTATCCTGATTTCTCTTCATGGCTGCACTTACCTTTTTCAAACTAAAGTGCGATTGTATTCTGCATTCCGTTTCACAGCCAGCCTTCCTCACTTGGAAACATAACCAGAACAATGCTCTTCCGACATCAATGGGAGGATGGAGAGCCATGGTTTCTTGAATGGACCCAAAGTGCCTCGGTCCTGCATTCTGGGAAACAATCCTGCGAACAGCTCCTCCTGGCTGAATCTGTGCCCTCACATGACTGTGTCTTTAATAGTATAAACAAACAAGTAAACTGCAAATAGAGCCGTTCTATTTAACTGGCTTGCATTCTGTTTGGTTAGAAAGGAAATGAATTCAGAAAATAAACGGATGCAGGCTAAAGAAACAGCTCAGTCAGTGACGTTCTTGCCCATGCAAGAGGATCTCAGTTCAATCCCCGCGACCCACACAAAAAAATTAGGCATTGTATCATGCTTGGATCCCGGAGCTGGGGAGACAGAGACACGCAGATCTCTGAAGCTCACTAGCCAACCATCCTCTAAACTGACAAATTCCAAGTTGCAGTGAGAGACTCTATCTTAAGAAATAAGGTAGACCAGCCCTCGGAGATCCCGTGGATCTGTGTCTTGCTTCAACAGTGTTTGGACGGAACAGACCCGGGGCCTCCCTTTGTTAGCTTCCACCGCTCCTCATCTGCAGTCGCAGCCTCCGGGACCATCTCCTCGCCGCCTTCAGCTCCCAGGACCAGCCAGTACCATCTTTTTGCGGGTAGCTCCAGACTGCGTCTCAGCCATGACTTCCCAGGTTCGTCAGAATTATTCCACCGAAGTGGAGGCTGCCGTGAACCGCCTGGTCAACCTGCACCTGCGGGCCTCCTACACCTACCTCTCGCTGGGCTACTATTTTGATCGGGATGACGTGGCTCTGGAGGGTGTAGGCCACTTCTTCCGTGAATTGGCCAAGGAGAAGCGCGAGGGCGCCGAGCGTCTCCTCAAGTTGCAGAACGATCGCGGAGGCCGTGCGCTCTTTCAGGATGTGCAGAAGCCATCTCAAGATGAGTGGGGTAAAACCCAGGAGGCCATGGAAGCTGCCCTGGCCTTGGAGAAGAACTTGAACCAGGCCCTCTTGGATCTTCATTCCCTGGGCTCTGCTCGCACAGATCCTCATCTTTGTGACTTCCTTGAAAACCATTTCCTGGATGAGGAGGTCAAGGTCATCAAGAAGATGGGCAACCACCTGACCAACCTCCGCAGGTTGACTTCTGGGCCCCAGGCATCTCTGGGCGAGTACCTCTTTGAGCGGCTCACTCTGAAGCATGACTAGGGGGCCTCTCCTTCCGAGGGGCTCCCACCTCTGCTCTGCACCAGCCAGCCTCAGGACCTTCACCCTAACCTCTCAAGAAGCCACTAGGCAGCTTTGTAACGCCCTGGAGCCCCTCTCAAGTCTTGGACCAAGTAAAAATAAAGCCTTTTGAAACAGAAAAAAAAAAAAGAAATAAGGTAGATAGCGCCTGCGGGATTACATCCGAGGTTATCCTCTGGACGCCACATGAATACATGCATATTCTATATGCACACACATGCATATACACGCACACAGCGCATACATACATACACACACACAAGTGCATGCACATCTGCATGTGTGCACACACATACAAAAGAAAGATAAAAAATAAATTGCAACTCGATGTAGCAAACTGTCCCACGTTCTTCAGATTAGGCGCCCATCTGAACTCCTTGTTTTGGCCTCTGCCTTCTTCACATCACCTTGAGCCACACAGGGTCAACACTCCTGTTTCTCAGCATGGCCTCTGGAGGAACCACAGCAGCAGTGACTTCTAGACACCTCCACTGGCTCAGAGCCCCTGAGAGAAGGAACATTCACTGGGCAGGAAGACTCACGTGGGCCAATTGTCACTGCCTACCCAAGGTCACCTTCCCGTAAAAGTTATGAAATTCATTCCCTAATCTGCCCTCATTGTCCCTAGAGGGACGAGATCTAATTGCTTTTTACTGGGTTTCCTATTTTAAGGAATCATCACCTCTTAACATCACTGCAGTGGTGACCAAGCACCCAGTGCCCAAACTTTTGGACCACAGAATCCAATCACATAAACCACTGTGGTCACCTGCATACACCATGTGGCAGATAGCACACCACCACCACAGGACACAGGGGCATTCAGATTTAAATCCAAATGAGTGATTGAGATTAAAATTCAATTCCAAGCTTGGGCACACTCCACACACAGTCACGTGTTTGGACAGGACAGAAGAAAACCTTCCCTACCAGGCACAGGCTCCTGGCCAGCTCTGCCACCAATCTGAAGCACACCGCTCCATCTCTCCTGAGCCCGGGGCCCATGTCTGAGGAACCTGGGAGCTCAGTTCTCAGATTTTCCACACGTCAAACTTGTAAGCATCATTCCTCTTAATATATTGGGTAATTTTTCTCCTGACCCATTTCATTGGCTCTTGGACAATAGATACAGTACAATAAGCCATTTGCCCTCAGCTGACCTGATAACAAATTCTAATTCCCTAGTATGTTTCCTGAAGGAAGCCTCCCTCCAAAGGCTGAAATCCCTAGAGACTGTCCTTATTGGTGCTCCCTGTCTGGTGAGTTTCTGGGACCATCACCCAGGGGCTTCATCATTCTGATACCCCCATGGCGCCTCATAATATCCAGACTTGCTCCCCAGATGCTCAGCTGCAGCTCTAGCTGGAATCCCTAGGAAGGGAGTAAATCCCACCCGTCTCCATCACACCCCCAGAGAGCCCTTGTTGAAGGGTGCCTCAGAACAGGGTGGAGCATAGCGAAAGGTGCCATGTCATCCAGACTGCGAGACCCAGGAGAGGAGAGCCCACCTCATGTGTGATGTCACATAGGAATCAGGCCCTCTTAGACACAGAGGGTTCTGACTCATATCCGAAGGAAGAAAAGTGACCAGAAATGGCAGCAAGCCACCAACTGCCATGTAGTAGCTCCTGTTCACATGGAGCTTGGTCAGCATTGACGTGAGGAACAAGGATGGCTGGAGTTGGGGATCAGAGGGCAAACAAAGAGAAAGAAGAAGGAGAGAGAAGAGACAGAGGGAACAGAATCCACTCCAGCCTCTGTTGGTTTCCCCAGCTTGCCTAAGCCCCGTGCTGTTCTCCACACATGCTCTGGTCCCTTCAAACCCAACTCAGCTGGAACTCTGGTGGCAGCAGATGTGAATACCAAGACACCTTATCCAGATTCCTCTGGGATGTTTGCCCTCGATGGAGGAATTTTGAACTCAGAAAAGCAATGAGGAATCTTATATAAGTGGGCCTGTCACATGCAGTTAGCGATGACCCCAAAAGCTGACAAGAATTCTCAAGGGGCTGAAGAGATGGTTCATCAGTTAAGAACATGCACTGCTCTTACAGAGGTCCCAAGTTCCATTCTCAGCATTCACTCTGGGCAGTACACAATTGCCTATAATTCCAGCTCCAGAGAACAAGGTTTCCTCTTCTGGTCTCCAGGGGAACCTGCACTCAGTCACACATACTGGCACAGAGATACACAGGCACACATAGTTTCTTTTTTTTTTTTCAATTTAAGAAAGATAGCATTACTATAAATCTTGAAGAGAGGGTGGAGTAATTCCAAGGATCAGAGAAGAAAGGAAGATAACATGAATTGGTCCCCACAAAGCAAAAGCCCATATAGACCCAGACTTCCCATAAAGCACTCGCGGACCGTAAGTGCTGAGCAGAAGTCTGAGGGAGACCTGCGGATCATTTCCAAAGGTGATCTCAGTGCATCCCCTTATGTGTAGGGTCTTTAGAGAACAAACCTAATGCGTAGCTGGTGGAGGAGTTGCACAGCTGAGCTCTAGAGCCTTCCCAGGGAAGAGCCAGATGTGGCTGGTGCCAGGGGACAGTAATTCTAGGCCGAGCACAGACAGGCGTCAGCACAGAGTCATTGAGAGAGATTCCAACTCACCATGTGTTTGGGCTGGACCTGCGCTCCTGGAGAGGAAAGCCCCACAGAATGACCATGTCACGAACGACAGAGAACGGCCCGAATCCCTCCTTACCAACGTCTGCTCTGCCTCAGTTGTGTCACTACCTCCCTGTGCTAGGATAAGATGCTTCCCCATTTGCAGATAGCTCCTCAGACCTCCCTACTTTACATGCTGGTTGTCATGTGTTCAGGGTTGACATTCTAGGCAGTATTGTCATCCTTACAAGGGTCTGAAAGGACCTTTACTCCAAGACACTTTGCAAAGGGACAGAAGGCACCTTGGTCACACCTGCTGGTGCCACAGTTGATGTCCACACTGAAAATCAGCTCAGGCGTTCTTTGTGCTCCCCCCTGGGTGGAGCAGAAGCAGCACTGGGGCTCATTCTACCACAGAAAAATCTCCTGTCTGGTGCTAGACAGAGAGGGTGTCATTCGGTTTAAAAGAAATAAAAAAGAAAAAATAAAAAATACTCTGGACATAGAGGCAGGAGGGTCAGAAGTTCAAAGTCAGTCTGGACTACATAAATTCAAAGATGGCCTTGGTTCCATGGAAACCCTGCCAAAGGAAGGAAGAGAGGGAAGAAAGGGGAAAGGAAGGGATGGAAGAAAGGAGGGTGGGAGGAAGAGAGAAAGGGGAGGGGAAAGAGAGAGAGAGAGAGAGAGAGAGAGAGACAGACAGACAGACAGACAGATAGAGACAGAGACAGAGACAGAGAGAGACTATATGGGTGAATCACATAGTCACACCCTCAGCCCCTGATCCCCTACTGGAACTTGTCTTACCTTCATCTTTAGATCTCCACCCACCCTTAAAGGTGTGTATTTGCTGAAAACAACCCATTAACAGTCTGTCCGTATTAACGACCTGGGTACCTGTGGAGGTACCCACAAAGCATCCTCCAGGATCGGAACAACAATTATTCCTGTGTCATTCAAACTTTAAATTTGGGGCCAAGGTTCAAGTCTGTGTTAGATTTAAGGGTAAATCATGCAGGAGGATTCATTTTTTTAATCCTAAATCTGAGATAAATTAACAAGATAAAAATTTCCTAGAGTTAATGTTGATTTTTCTTCTTCTTGAGGGAATGGGAAGACCAGGACATCATTTGAGAAAATGTGGGGAAGGAACAGCCATGGAGGCAGCCTGGGCAAAGCTGGATGTGACAGGAAGATGTTCCCGGGCCTCCTTGTAGGAATGACCCTGAGCCCCTAGGTCATCCAGACCAAGAGGATAGAAAAAGTCCTCGTCAGAGGACCTGATCTCTGTGCTAGAATTCAAACCAGTACAAACAGGAAAGAAAGTCAGCGTGCTGGGGAGGAAATACATCTGAGGTGGGAGTGGGATGGCCAGAGACCTGTAGAGAGTGTAATTTAACGGCAGTGACATGGGTGGATTGAAGGCCTTTGACAGCTCGGGTCCTTCTGGACCGGTTGCAGCTTTATCAAGTGTGTCTCTGCATGGAGGGTCACCATCAGAAGGCAGAGGGTGAGCAGAGGTGTAGACACCCCCATGCCGCATAGGCCGTGAGTTTTGGGGTTACCTGACTGAAACAACAACACCCTCAGTGGAGGGTCACCTTTAGAGCAGACTACACTGAATCTTAGCATTTGGAACTTACTTCATTGCTCTCCCTAGTCAACCTCAATACCCAACTCCCAAAAAAGCAAAGGGTTTTAGGGGGTCCAGCTTATGTTCAGGGGCCAACCCATTCTCTAAGTGGAAGGGTGGCCCTGTCATGTGGCAGGGGCTACAGAGACAAAGTTGGGGAGGGGTGTAGGGGCTGGAGGATGAGGCAGTGGTGTGTGGGACCCCCTCGGTCCTGCCTGTCCATGTTCACATGTGTCAATGCCCCTTCCCGCCCACCACTGCACTGCATCCCTCAAGATGTGCACTTGCTGGGATTGAGCAGTCGTCGTGGAGAGCGTTGAGATTAAGCTGCCTTACACACTGGATGTTCTTAAAGTGCACCCCTCACCTGCTTCTACGATTAGATAAAAGAGAACACACGGCGCAAAGCAAACTGAAGGTCCTTTTCAGCCACAGCCCAGCTAAGTACCCCGAGCTCAGCCCACTTTATGAATCCCAGCTGCCGACGATTGGGAGGCGGATAGAATTACATACTCAGGCCTGGAAGGAGCCTGGCCCCCGTTAGTCCGAGCCCTAATTAGAGCACTGAGAACACTGCAGCCCCCAGAAGGGGCGTGACCTGCCCAAGGTGAGTGGGGAGGACCGGGAGACAGCAGAGGGCCCGGCTCCCCTGGCCCCTGCAGGCTGCTCCATGTCTGATTAACTCGTAGCTGAAGGCGGAGCTGTTTCCCAGACACCTGACAAAAGTTGTTTTCAGCGAAGGGTTCTATTTAGTCCTTACACATGACCTGTGTATTTTCTCTCCTGGAATTTGATACCTCGGGAAAGCTGCCAAGCTCCAGTCACTAGGGAGGGAGAGTATGTAAAATGGGAAAAGGAAACTGAGAGCAGGAAGGTGCTGCAAATGGTTACAGGCTGGATGGATTTCTCACCCCGCGCTGGGGTCTGGCCCCTTGCGCTGCACGCAGACCCAGGTCGCAGCCTGCAGAGTTTGCACGCCCCCGCATTTCGGACGCTGGCCAGCCCAGCTGAAGCGGCTCCTTTGCCGTCACACTAGGGACCGTGGGCTTTGCCCTCCCCACTGGCGGTCTCAGTAGCTATTTCTCATGTTGTTTAATTGTTGTTCAAGAAGCAAATTTTCCAAACTCATCAATCAGGAAGCCTATGTCCAGAGTGATATTAACGGCAATTATCATTGTCAAGGTTCTTTAATTTTTTCCTGAAAGATGGCTTAATCTATTAGTGTGACGGATCGGGACAGAGGCCACTCATCACTCCTGAAGACTGCACGACACGTGTACAATAACAGTGAGATGTAAGGCAAGGTTTCGGCTCTGATTTACAGCCTGCCTTGCCTCCAGCTCTCATCCGTCCCTTCTTTTGTTCTTTCCACAAATGCTCCCCTGGTGTGCGTCATGGGTGCTGAGCAGAGAGAGCAAGTGACCATGACAGTCCTTCCTCTCCCGGGCTCACCAACAAATTATAGCCAGTCGGGTGCTGCGAATGCAGGTTCCGAGCCATCTGAGAATGTAGGATCAAGAATCTACACCGTATCGTATCGCACATGCCCCTGGTAATGGCCGTTTATGCACAGACCCTCCTACAAGAAGCCTTGAGCTCTGCATGGGTGCTGTCCAAGGCAGAGACAACAGATACAAAATTCAGGGTGGGTGCTCACTGTGAAGGGGGCAGCATGCTCCAGGGGAAATGGAACTTGACAACAGATACAAAATTCAGGGTGGGTGCTCATTGTGAAAGGGGCAGCATGCTTCAGGGGAAATGGAGCTTGGACCATCTTTGTATGTGCAAACGTGTATGTGGTGTATTTGTGTGTACATGCATCCGTGCAAGCGTGGGGAGGCCCAGGGTGACTTTGTTCCTCTTTCTGGATCACTCTCCACTTAAACACTGAGGTGTGGCCTTTCACGTGAACCCAGAGCTCACCAACTCAGTTCGTCTGCCTAGCCAGCTTGCTCCAGGGATCCCTAGACTCAGTCAGTCTCTTGCATGCCTGCCCAGTATTTACATGGGTGCTGGGAACCCAAACTATGCTCGTCACACTTACATGGCAAGCACATTACCAGTTAAGCTAGCTCCCTATCCTCCGAATTGAGTTGTCTTGAAAGACTAGGAGAAGTTGCTGAGTGGAGACATTAGCCCCAAGAGTGTGGACAGAGGGAAACGGGAATCTGGTGAAGATATCGCATGAGATGTGAGCCAGAACAAGGAGATAAAACATGACCCTCAGCCTGGACTCAGGTACCACAAGCACGCATCAGGCTGCCAAGGGAGCCTGAAGAGATGGCCTGTTTGTCCTGTTAGGTGTCTGCTGGAAGGGTGGAGGATAACGAGGGAGGGGTGGCCTAGAGCTGCTCTGTTCAGCATGGCTTCCCCATATGCTGCCACCTTCGGTCCCTCGTTTCCCGCTCCAGCTCTAGGTCTGCTGTTCTCCTTGGCAAATATTTTCATCAGAAGATAGAACGCTCATAAAGCCATGGCTACGGCTGAGTTTATTTAGCAGGGTCCAGCCCCAAACTTAAAACCCAAGAAGAGCACTAATTGAGCCTCAGCACAGGGCCCAGCAGGGTTTGAGCCAGAGCCCAACCCTGCACAACCTCCTGAGGTCCCCCCCGAACCTCCCCCGAGCCAGTTAATTTATTCCACAGACAATCTTCTCCCAGTCCAGAGGGAATCCAGCCTCCTGGAGGTCCTCGTAGCGGAGGATTTATCAAGGCAGAGTATATGCACAGTATGAACATCAGATCCATTATCTAAGCTGTTGGTTTTAGTCGAAATGTCAAGGAATGATTTAGTATAAAATCCGTCACAAAAGCATTTATGAAAAAATCCTTTCCTGCTCTTCATCTACAAACATTTACTGCCCTGCATACAAATGTCAGCAGTTCAGCCTAATATACTTCTTCATCTATTTACTGTTCATTCCTTCTGGATAAAAGCCAAAAAAAAAAACGATGTCCCCAGGGGCAGCAAACAGTGCAAACCAGAGAACATGTCTCACTGCCTGATGTCATCCGAAACATCTGAGGAGGCGGGAGGGTACACTCTGACAACAAGTCACAGCATAAAGGTCATGTCTTCTTCAGGGAGTCGAGTCCTCTTGGTGTGTAGATGTTGCACTTATAGATGGAGATGACTGGAACTTTCTGGAGACAATAAATAAATTAGATGAAAACATGACAGCCAAGGAGATCCAAGTATGTCCAGCATGCCTTCGAGCAAATGTGTAAGAAAGGAAATCAACATGCTTGTTCCAGCCTCTGCTCACAGGCTCCAGATGACCTCACCGAAGGATCTGCTCCAGGAGCATCATGGGATGAACTCATCTCAAGTCCACCTAAGTCTCCATGAATCCAGTTCCCATGGCATCGCTGAACACTGGCATGGGGACGGGGGTCACACACTAGGACTCCTCCCTCCCTTCACTATGAGAAAACAGCAAGAATCCGAGCAGTGTGCCGAGGTCAAACAGCTGGCTGGCGACAGAAACAGACCCAGAACCTTGAATTCATGGTTTTCGATTAAATGGATGTCATTTGGCCCCGCTGGAGGGAAACAAGAAGGGATTCCAACAGCAGAGAGAGCAGCCAAAATAAGCAAACAAATACAGGCCAGCGGAGCTCAGGGGGAGCTTGGATTTCAGAGCCTCCACCGTGAGCATCGCAAACCACAGCTCACCTCCAAGTGACCCTCATCTGCTTTCTATCTCCCAAATCTACCCACGACACGTCATCCTTACAACGGGATATCGATGCCTTCATTATGGGACCTGAGGACTCTCAATTGGCAAGGCAAACATCCAGCTGTTAAGCGCACGCTCCAGAAAGGAGTGGGTCACTCACAGCATGCAAGCAGGCTGGGCGGGCTGTCCACACCATACTGTCGGTGGAGCTTTGGCTTTTGTGTAAATGCACTCCTAGGACCAGATTTGGAAGTACAGCAGTGAATGGGTGTGTTTCAGCATCCACATTTGGAATGTCTCCTGTTGTTGATTTGAGCAACCACCCCAACATGCAATCCCCCCGAAACAGGAAGATGGGGACACTGTGCTCTCAGTTCGCTGAGTGCCCTTCAGAGAGGTGTGCAGAGCTATATGAGCAAAGAATTTTAAGACAGTGGGACGGGGGGGGGGGGGGCACATCATGTCTCTGTCCCACAGAGCTTCCTTGAGATCTCTGCAGATGAATGGGGTGATGGGGAGGGGAAGAAGAGGAAGGCCCAGGATGGAGAAGAAGACAAGGAACATTCAAGTTGGGAGGAAACCCAGAACCCACCTTCTCCCCAGCAGCACCTATGTTCCTCCTTCATCCATTCTTTGAGTTTCTTATTTTCCTTCCCTTCCTCCTCTTCCCACCCTCTGACATGAAACTGCTCCTGGCAGGGATAGAAATGAGAATAGAGTCGCTATAGTTTCTGGATTACAAGAAAATCCAACCCTCTCTGAGCACACTATACCCTTTGCAGGACTCTGCAGTAGGAGCTTATTCAATGCTCTCAAGCGACTCTAGGAAGCACACACAAGTGTTGGCCATGCTCCTCCTGCATGACCCTCCCTACCTCATGCTTCTCTACATTGTGTGGTCCCCCATGTCTGCCTCCACCGCCAAACCACAAGCTCAATCAGCCAGAGCCCATCTGTCCTATTCCTAGCTACATCCCAGTGACCAGAAGGTTCCACCTCAGAGATGGAAAACTGAACCTCTGAAAAGCGCCATTCTAAAATACCCCGATCAGGATCAAACTACAGCCAGGTCAGGAGCCACCCATTCCACATCCCCTCCCAGAGCCAAAGGGTCACAGGCTGTCCCCTGGTGCCCAAGACCGTGTTGTGGGAGAAAGAAGCAAATGCCAGCTCCAATCATTGATGAAAGTGCTACCCTCCCAGCACCATCATGGTTGAGAGTCCCACCCTCCCAGGTCTGCTCTGCATACAAGAGTCCAGACTTACTGCCAACTCCTGCCACTGTGACTCCCACTGCTTCTAGCCCATCTTCTCTAGTCTGGGGCATCTTGCCAGGTCTGTTGCAGCTTTCATTCACAG
Source organism: Myodes glareolus (assembly GCF_982192425.1). Lineage (NCBI taxonomy): Eukaryota > Metazoa > Chordata > Mammalia > Rodentia > Cricetidae > Myodes > Myodes glareolus. Next base: position 68,365,885 of record NC_142032.1, read on the forward strand.
GGGGTGTTCCTAGCAGGAAGTACATCGGAAACACTTAAAAGGTGAAAGCTCAATTATTTAACTCTACCTAGATTTAGTTCAAATATAAGAGTTACAGTGTACATCCGAGACTTCTGGGAAATTGATTTTTCTGCTTAAGATCATTTCTTAGGGTTTAGCATGAAAATCAAATCGAGTGCGAACTGATCTCTTAGTAGATACTGAGACATGTTTCCTTATTCTAAAGACCTGCTGAGGTGAGAGCCCTGTCTCCTTTCCAGCAGCTGCCACATTATGGTTTATGCAGACCAGAGACACAAGACATGTTATTACAGCCGTTTGGAGACAGCCAAAGAGCTGAGAAGAACACAACGCTCCCAATGTCTCCATTCGGAGACTATCACTGAAGCTGGGAGGGTGGAGGTTTGGGGGGCGCAGGGAGCTTGTTTCCTATCCCTCTGCCATTGTCCACCATCTCCACCTGAGAGCAAAACAGTGGCTGTGAAGGGTTTTAAACCTCCCAACAACAACAAAAAAATGCCATCACTTGGGAAAGCACCGTGACAGAAAGGTGAGGCTGACGCCCATCTCGGTGTCTGAAATTCCATTAGCTGATCAGCTCTGGGAAAGACTATCTGTGCAAACGGTGTATCCGGTTCCTCAGAGGAGAAAGCCCCTACGTGATTCTGAAGTGACAACTGTCAAAGACATCCCCAAAGATGGCCACTTGGGAAATGGACTTCACGAGCTTCCGGCGGAGAACACCTGTGAGTTCTTCATGAAGAAGTGGCGTCACCGCGTCATGGACAGAGTTCACATTCCACTCTGCTCAGAGCCCTTCAGGGAAAGGCTTCCTGTGGGGAAGGCAGAATGCATGTGAGGTGCAGGCTATGGGGTCCAAGTTGCTCCACAAATGGTATCATGAGACAAGGTGAATGCTGCCAGCTAGGAACTGGGCTCTGAGGAGAGAACCTGTTCAGGATGGAGTCCCAGAGTTACAAAAGGCCACTCAGCCCAGGAGGTGCTGCCCGAGGCCTGCAGGTTTTGCATCCGTGAGAAAAGGCATGTGATCCCTGTCCCAGCGAGGGATAAACCCAGGGTGTGGCCCTAAGAAGACAGACCCCTTTTTAACGACTGTGGTTATCACTGTCACTATTAGCCTACGTTAACGTGCGACACCATGCCCGGCAGATGAAAAGTACAGACGGAAACGGTACGGCTCCCTGCCCTCTGCCTGTGTTCTTCCCAGCATCTGATCCCATCAAACGGCCTGGTTAAGGCCCTGGGTAATGGGCATGAGGGCTTTGATCTAGGAGTTCAAAAATCAACTCAGTTTTCAGGGATAAAGTCCCCACAATTGTCACTCATCAAACCGTGGCAAGGGAGACACGCTCCGAGCTGCTCTTAGAGCAACCACACCCAATAGAACTTTCTACGGCAACAAAGAGAATCTCTGTGCTGCAACCTGTGTGGCAGTCACCAGCCATCAGGGGCCGGGAAGCACTTGGAATCTGGTGAGTCACACTGAGAGAATACAAGTTTTAATTTCCTTTAATTAAGTAGCTTCGGTGGATCACTGACCATTGATCATTCATTAGAGTCCATATATACATATACTGGATTGGACATAGATCTAAGAGGAGCCAGGACCTGGTATGCTAGACTGTTGGGCCTGAGACAATGTAGCTAGCAGAAGCACCATGTCCCAAGCCCCACCCCCTACCTCCTACCCTCCACACCCACCATCCATTTGTTTCTCTCTTTCCTGTTTCTTCCTTCACACAAGAGATAGGGCTGGATTCTGTACACAGAAGTCTTTGGAGATGGTAGACCCCAATCCTCATCATGAGGCCTGAAGGACAAAGTGTCTGATGCCTAGACCAACTGTCCACTCTCTCTGGCTCCGGCATATCCCCTGGGGTCTCCGTCTGTCCCCCCAGGCAGCTTCTCTAGACTTCATCCCTAAACTGACTCTTCCTCCTATTCCTCCTGAGTCTTGCCTGTTGTTTGAGAGGCTTACAAAGGGCTAGGCTAGAAACAACCTTACTCACCAAAGTGCGTCTGAGGGGAGCACCCTCATATGCTGAGAAAATATTCACATAAGGCAGTCGGGGTGAGCCGATGAGATGCCAGAGAGCAAGCTCAGGTGACCAGGGAAATAGGAGGCTGCTTGTAGCCCTTTCTTAGGCTGAGTGCTGGGTCCTTAAGTGTCTCCTAACAAGGCCAACCAGATGCTATCATCTGACTCACAGTGATGATTTGTGTCCGTTGTTCTGGTGACACCGAGGCAACCATAAATGACTGCATTTTGCTCGAAAGGAAAAATGAGGGCAGGTCTGGGTAAAGAAGCCACTCACTCATAAATGGAAGAGCTGGCACATCTATTAATTAAACTACCCATTGCCTGTATGACCCACAAAGATTCGCCCAATTCTAGACTGCCAGGATTTAGGACTATAATCTCAATGGGAACTAGGTAGGGTCTATGCAGAGATAATCAGCCTAAGAAGAGGTCACACTGTGTGACCTAATCCAACAAGTGGTGTCCTTATAGCAGGAGTGAACTCTGGACAGAGGCTGGTATGCAGTGATGGAGGCAGAGATTGGAGCGATGTGGCTGGCAGCGGGTAGGGGCAGATGCCTTTGACAATTGATCACCAACAACACTAGACACTGAGAGCATACATAAGACAGTGCACGTGTGCGTCAGCAGCAACTAGAAGCTCAGACCTCTAGACTCTGGAGCTATGGCTCCGAGACCCCCATGGTTTTAAGACATCTCAGTTCAGGCCAGTTTGTTCCGGCAGTTACTGGCTTGTTTCCTTTTCTAGGACCTGGCACTGACCCACACATAAGAGGTAGCCACTGACTTCTGTGGGTTAGAGAGGAATATATGTGTAAGGACAACCATTTAGGTTCTATAGGAAACCTCATAGAGCTAAGGGGCACATGGGAAATCTCTGCATTATGCACTGTCTCACTCTAAGTGTACAGTCTTTAGAAAGACCCTCACTGGCGCCTCTACCATCCTCCACTTCGCCTGCCTCTCAGCCCCTCCCCCTAGTCTAAGCAAAGTCTACTAGGCCCCCGGGTGGGGTACTTGGTCTAGGTTTGTTTCTATGTCTTAGTTAATGTCCAGGATTTATTTAACACTTCATTTTTATTTTTTTGTTTTCCCACTAGCTGAGACTTGTAATTGAATCATCCCAACACGTCATCAACTTTTGCAGCCTTACTTGAGGCAGAATTTTACAAAAAAAAAATGTCAGGGAGTGGTCCTTACCCCTGGGTGACCCTGGTCCCTTTTAGAATGGGAGAAGGGCCGAGAAAATGACATAGAATGCCTGGCTGGGTTTCTTTCCAGGCAGAGAGATTTTACAGATGTGCTGAAGGTCACTGATCAGTTGGTTTTAATATAGGAACTCTAGGTGGGTCTGATCTAATCAGAGAAGCCTCTCAAAGCAGAGAGCTCTCCTAGGCTGGAAGCAGAAAGCACAAGACAGGCAGCAACAAGATTGTGACCCAGCTGAGAACAGCCCCAGCTGAAAGCCATTAGGAATGGGACTTCAGCTTCACGTCCATGAAGAACTGAGGTTGGAAAACAACCCAAGAGAATGCAGAAGCTCCCTCAGCACCCAGACAAGAGCCCGACCCTGCCAACCTCTTGACTTTGGCCTTGTGAAATCCTAAGTAGGTGTAGAGAAAATGCACTAAGCACCCAGCTTCAGCTGGACATCATGAATGCAAAGTGCTTTAAACTGCAGAACTTGGGGCAATTTGTTACACGGTTAAGAGAAAAGGAGCCTAATATTATGTAAGAAGTCCTAAATTCATAGAGAGGGGAGTCATTCCCTGTCAAAGAGCATCAAGAGAGAGTTGAAGGCAGCTGGAAGGGCCCCCAATAACATGGAAAACACACGGTCTAATGGCAGCCCACTGAAAAATATGGGAACTGTCTGCTCTTCCACAGCCCACAAACTAAGAATGCTTACCACATTTGTAAACGGTTACAACAATTAAAAGAAGGATAATATTTCATGACACGTGAAATTTCATATATGAAATTCAAATTTCAGTGTCCATAAATAAAGTTTTGTAGGAACACAGGCACGTTCATTCATCAAATGTTGCTGGTGGACACTGTCTCGCCAACATCTGAACTGAGCAGCTGCAGCGGAGACTGCAGCATTAGTGGAGCCCAGGAACTCGGGGGACTTGCCCTTTTAGTCTTCTTTCTTTCCTTTCTTTTTCTTTTTTTTTAAAGACAGGATCTCATGCAGCACAGGCTGCTCTCCTGGAGCTTGCTATACAGCTCAGGAAGGCCTGGAAGTTCTGATCATCTTGCTGCTGGTCACTGTATATTTCCCCATGTTTGGCTTCTCTCTATTTATTTACAGAAAAAGCTGTGTCCCTGCAACCCTGTGTTCTAACATTTAAGGAACCTTCCCAAGTACCACTGAGACCCAGAGACACCACCAGCTCTTTATGCACACAGAACAGAATGGTTGTCTGGGTGGACAAGGGTGTGGACATCACAGCAAACAGAGTCAGGGGATGCCTAGGGTTTTCCTGTGCCACGTATTGTTCATTAAGGTAATTAATTCATACATGCCCACATACACACACATTATCATCATTCTTCTGTTTTTAAGATTTATTTTTATTTATTTTATGTGTATATATGTGTACCTGTGTATATGTACGTGTACCATGTACATGTCAGTACCCAAGGAGGCCAGAAGGGGGCGTCAGATTCTAGATTCTGAGACATGAACCTGAGTCCTCTGAACAAGCAACAAGTGTTCTTAACTGCTGATCCATCTCTCTAGCCCCCACACCTACCCTTTTGTACTAGAGAAAACAAAGGAATTTTGTGGCTTCCAAAATATAAATCATTTTTTAGATTAAAAATGATATTAGAAAAAAAAACCAACAGAACTTGATGTTTTGATTCTGTGGCTCATAACCTTCATCTATAACTACATTCTTTTGTTATTTGTTCATTCATATCAAGGGAACTGTTTTTGTTTCAGGGTTTATTTATTTTGAGACAGGCTCTCACATAACTCTGGCTGGCACTGAACTTGCTATGTAGCTGGAACTAACCGTGAACTCCTGATTCACCTCCCAAGTGCTGCGATCACAAGCGTGTGCCACCAGACTGGGTATTTTGAAACTTTGGCATCAGAGAAGGACAACCCAAAATTCACTTCTTACAAAGGATACCGTAGCTCTTTGTTTCGGAGCAAGCGATCAAGAAGAAGAGGAAACCTCAGCTGAGCCCCAGACATCCAAGGGTCCACCAAAGAAGCATCTGAGTGAGAATGAACACCTTACAACATAAACAAAACTCTTCCGTGGGACTTAGGGAAGTCCAAGCCTCATTTTTGAAAACCCTTTATTTTCATCATTTGACCATTACCTTGGTACTATACAACAAAATGCCCAAGGCTCAGACTCAGTCAGAGAGACAGGTCAAAAGTTATTTCCTTCCATAATGAGGCAGAAGACGTTTTTTAAAAACCAGTCCAAAGAAGGAGGAGAGAGAAGTCATGCGGAGAGGCAACACATACAGAGATCTGCTTCATGCAAAATTTCAAATGGCTTGGTGACAGCTCTGAGAACCTGTCTGGGGATAATTTTATGGAAAAGCAGTCACAATGATATCAATTAGGAGAGCAAGAAGGATGCCTGCTCTGTCATTTCAGTGGGAGAATGGCTGTTGATTTTCCTTGGCATGCTCCCTCACAGGCACTTTGAAGACCTCTCAGCTGAGAAGGGAAATCCACGCGGTGACAGGTTCCCCACATGTTCCTCCCAGCAGTTACAACATCCTCTTTCATCCTCGACTAAGTGGAGCACTCCGTGGAGCACTCAGAACACGTGTCAGTGCCAGCTGTGCCTCCCTGAGGCCCCCTGGGTAACCCCGGGCACAGCCCAGCATCCCTTTTCTTTGGCCTCAACTTCCTCGTCCATACGGTGGGAATGAAGCCCAGCCTTGCCTCCTTCACCAAAGAAGGCTGAAAAAATCAAAGACTGAAGTACAAGTCGAAAGATTCCATTTGTCTCTGAGTTGCCACCAAAAGGCCAGGTAGGTCAGAAAGAACTTCTGTGTGCTAGTCCACAGCCACTGGAATTACATTTGCTACATGGAGGGTGGGGACTGAGTACAGTTCGCATACAGCTGGACCAAGCGCCTTTTCTAGTCACCTAAGGAAAAAGTGAGCAGTCTAGGATCTGATTCTCCAGCTGTCTCAAACCAGAAAGCACCTACAAAGCAAAAAAGTCACATTGGCACACTCCCCAAGATAGAACAAGATAGAATTTTACTGGGGTGGGGGAACAAATGCAGAATTCTGAATCTGTATTTCTCAGGTCCTTCAGATCCATCCGCGCTGGAAGACCTGGTTAAGGTCTTCACTGTGCGCATAGCGGAAGGCAGGCCCTGCCGGCAAGTTGAAGCTCCCAGGGGCGAAAGCCAGAGTCTTCACTGGTAAGTGCTGTTGTGAGCTTGTGGGGGCTAATACGCTTTGAATAGAGATGTTTTAAATGTATTAAACATTGGTTCCCCCCCTCCTTTTTGTTTCCCAAGATTACACTGACAGAGCCTTCCTTAAACATTATTTGAATAAAGCCTCATTACTCACAGTCCAAAGAAGTTCATTAGGAAGAGATGGCTTTGGAAGGGAATCAAGAAGCTTGCCTTTCTTCTCAGCAGTGAATTACATTAGCTACTTCCCAGTTATTTAAACCTTGAAATAAAAGATGTAAACGCCGCAGTGACATCTTAAGATCATTGCGGAGGCCGGTCTTGCATGCACAAAAATGCCCAGCTGGTCTACAGATAAAACAGATTGATAATTAGTTGCAAAATGTAACATTTCATCAAGAATATTTTGAATAATCCAATTTATCTTTGTCGGATATGCAGCACATATTTTTCTGGGGAGCAGCTTTGTTCTTTAACATAATATTATAATTTCAGGCTGCTAATGAAGGCACCCGCCGGCCGGCCCGGCCTTGATGTGTGGCGTGGCGGGGAGCGCACCGCGGCCCGGGGACCGGTGCGCCTGAGCGCGCCGCGCCCCGCTGCCGCCACCTGCCCGCCGCAGTGTGGGCTGCGAACTGCGGGCCTCGGGCCGCGGGCGATCAAAGGGCCGGCGGGCAGCGGGGAGGGCGCCCCTGGCGGGCGGAGCGCGCGGTGGCGGGCGGGGGGGCTCCGCCGACTTGGCTTCTAATTAACCGATGGAAAGGCGCCCTGGCAGCCCGGGTGGTGATCACAGAAGCAGGCATAGTTTGGTGCAAGCTAGCAGGGACCTGGGGCTGTCCCTGCTGGGGCCAACTTGAAGAGGGAGGGGCAAGGACGGTTTGCTGGTCCCAGGACTTGCTGCAACTTGCTGCAGATACAGCCATCATGGATTTCCCATGATTGTGTCGCCTAGGACCCAAGTGCTGGCCCAGCCTTTGAGGCATCGGGCAGTTTCTAAGTCCTCGTGATGCCTGCTTGAAACCCCAGACACTTTGCATCTCGGGAGATGAGAGAGAGTAGCTGTGCTCCCTCTGGAGACCCAGGCCTACAGAAGCCCGAGTCTTCTCTTAGCAGTAAGAGACCCCAGGGCTATTCTAGAGACCTTGACTGGGATGTCCAGAAATGAACTCAGACAGGTCTTTCTCCAGGAATCATATTTCTCACAATTCCACCAATGTGGCCAGGGTCCAGGGCTGGACAGAGGGTAAGTGTTGACTCTGAAGGTCCCTTCCCGAAAGAGGCTTGAAGCTCGGCAAGGCAGAGCAAACCCCTCCTCCTAAGAAAGTCCTTGCTTGTACTTGCAAGTGGACACCAAGTACACTCTCTGTGTGTAAAACTTTTATGCCACTTAAAAGTCACCATTTTAACTGTGCGTTTGCAAGCCTGTCACAGTTTGGCAATGTTTCATATTTTTAATCTTGCACCAAAATTGAAGTCCCAAAGCCCAGAGCTCAGAAATTGGTTGATAACTTATTCTGATACCAAACCGCCACTGAGCCGTGTGCAATGGGTATTCATTAGTGTGCCTTGTCTCTGGCCCTTTTGCTCTTTGGCCGGTCCAGATGAGACCCAGCCCATGCCTGTGGGGTCATCATGGGGGCTAGAACCAGTGACAGTGACGAAAAGTAGAATGTCTCATTCAGCTGTTGGTTCATGCGTGAGACCCAGCGTGAGCTGAGAAATTCTTCAGTTTGGAGCTTGAGTCTAGGGAGGGAGAAGACCTTCACTATGGTCATAAGGTTTGCTTATGTGAACGTCAAAGAGACCTGACCACTATGGACCTGCAGAATGGAAGTTCTGCATGCCTGCTGTCCCTTTGCTCGTTGAAGTGGTAGGGCTGTTGCTTTTGTGTTGCAACAGGAGCTTCAAAGGCTGCTCTGCGGGTGTCCAGATTCTATGTTGATGGATGAGTCACCCCAGGCTTTTGTGGGTTCAGGTACAGCTCACTGTACATAGTCTCCAGGCCCACCAGACTCCAGGAAGAGGGACCAGGGAGACTGAGGCCACGCAGATACTTCAGATTAGAACCCAGATTGATAAAATCTGGATGAATCTCCGCAACTGGGTGAGCATTTGTCCTTCTCTTTCTGTAGCCTGTGAATGCACGCTGGCATCTCTGTGACTATAGGACCTGGCATCCAGGAGAGTCTGATTCCTGCTGCAGTGTGAGTTTGAATAACCATATGGGCACTGGACAGAAATAAGCTTCCCTTCTCTGAGTGAATATGTGTGTACACACACACACACACACACACACAGAGAGAGAGAGAGAGAGAGAGAGAGAGAGAGAGAGAGAGAGAGAGAGAGAGAAGCACAAGCATGCACAGGCTTGTATGCCTAGGGAAGGATTTAGGATTTTTCCCCTTTTGGTCCTTTTCATAAATGTCAACTGTGTCCCTAAGTAAAAACTCTCTCCTGTAGCTGTCCCCTTGGGACCCCAGTGACACCCTGTCTCCTGCATCTTGCCTCTTTCTTGGGTCCCAGAGAGAAGTGAAGTTAGGGCTAGATAAATGAAGCCATGTGCTGTGGTTAGGACATGATTTGTCCCTGCCAAAATTCACATCGAGGCCTAATTCCCCAGTGTAACCACAATGGAGCCTTTAAGATGTATTTGGGTTCATAAAATGAGGGACCTTCCCTCATGATGGATTAATGATCCTTTTCAGAGATAGGGTTAGTTCTCTCAAAACTGAATAAAAATGAATTGTTATAGTTTGGCTTCCTCTACTGGCCCTCATTCTTACTTCTTCTCTTACAATATTCTCTCTCTCTCTCTCTCTCTCTCTCTCTCTCTCTCTCTCTCTCTCTCTCACACACACACACACACACACAGAGAGAGAGAGAGAGAGAGAGAGAGAGACATACACCACCACCACCGCCATACCCGACTTTCACAGGGATGCTGGAGATTTGAACTCTGGTCCTCAGACTTGTGCATTAAGCACTTTTCTCACTGAGTCATCTCCCTAGCATCGATATTTTTTAAATTGTGAACTAAGATGAAAATAGTTTTTTTCTGGGTTTCCCAAGAAAGTTTTGCCACAGATCTTGCTAATGTGAGCATACTAAACCATTTTTTAAGGTTAGTGATTGTTCCTATCTTTTCCTTTCTAGGCACAAATCTTCTCCAAGGTGATGGGGTGGTTTGTGCACCTCCACCAGTGCCTGACAAACCTCGGCTGGGTGAACTGATTCATGTCTAGACTTCCTCCTGCCCAGCATGAGAATGCCTCAAGGGAGGCCACTGATGGACATTCCTCAAATGCTAAGTGGTGAACTGGCCTGTGCCTCCAGAGTCCCTCCCTCCGAGTCACCCTGCCCTGCTCTTAGCATCACGCCCCCTTCATGGCAAAGACCCTGCAATCACTTAAACACGGTGCGGCTACTTTTATAATTGTCATTCAATTAGCCCATAACATATGCAGATCTCAAGAGAAAACGTAGGAGAGGCTGGTGAAGGTTGAAGGTCCCTCAACAGCTTTGGAAAAGTTCAGCAATCAAGGCTGTGTGAGCCATCGGGCAGAAGGACTCTGAGCACGCCACTGCACCACAGGGCCTCCTGGTCGAGAGCATCCTCTCTTTCTTGTCCTTCTGGTGGAATCTCATTTAGTCCTCGAGTTCTAACCCAGGTCTATGCACTGCTGGGTGACTTCTTCCTCTGCACCTCACAGAAAGTTGCACAGGGGCCTCTGCTGTGCACAAGCAAACATCAACTAGGTGTCATCTCGGAGAACTAGGTGTCCCCATGTCTCATAAGCTAGATTGCTGTGCTTTACAGAGATGAGGAAATAGCATCTGTGGCAGTGGCACCCCAGCATCTGCAAGCATCACCAGCAGGTGGATGAAGCCCCCAAATTTGCTAGGTTTAAGTAAGGAGCATGTGGTAGAAGAGAGAAGGAGAAAAGGAAAAAGAGGGGATCGCCGTGTGTGTGTGTGTGTGTGTGTGTGTGTGTGTGTGTGTGTGCGTGTATGTGTCTGGGTATGTGTGTATCTGTCTGTCTGCCTACCTACCTGTCTGCCTGTCTGTCTATATATTTGTATGCACACTTACACATTAGTGCCCACAGAGGCCAGAAAAAGACATCAGATCTCTGGAGGTAGAGTTACAGGCAGTTGTGAGCCACCGATGTGAGTACTCAGAACTAAACTCTGGTCCTTTGCTAGTGCAACAAGAGAGCCCTTAACCACTACAGGGTCCCTCTAACCCAAATTCTGCATCATTCATGCTAGTCTATAACTGGGGGCGCTGTTATATTAATTAAGTATTTAACTTCATTAGGGGTGAGATTTCGTAAAGTTTCATTGTATTTTTTAAGCTTTATTTAAGTGTGTAGATGTTTTGCCTACAGGTGTGTCTGTGTACCACATGCATGCAATGCCCATGGGTGCCAGTAGATGGCATCAGATCCCTTGGGACTCTAGTTATAGGAGCTTGTGAATTGTCGTGTGGGTGCTGAGCAGAGATAAGTACCCTTAACCAATGAGTCATCTTCTCTAGACCCCAAAATTCAGTTATAAGATGAAAATATTTTAGACTTCTATATCCCTCATCCCCAACTACATACTATTCAAATGCTAAACCCAAATATCTAAGCTTGAAACTATAAGAATGTGGGCCACTAACCCTACTAGCGACGAGGTAGGAGCTTGGGCAACTGGGGCATAGATAGGAAAAGTAGGAGTCTTAACTGAATCCTAAATTCAGAAACCATGTGGGAAGGAGGATACATCATCTTAGGAAGGTCTTAGGGAAATGGATGTGCCAGTATGACCACTGATACAAAAAACAGTGCCCAGCCACAGGGGCAGAGACTAGCAAGGTCACAGCTGGCCAGCGCTGACCATGGACATCTGGGCGAGAAGCACACTTCAGTGTGCTGAGCCCCATACTGTGACAATGCTAGGGTTCATCTCCTTCCCCTGGGCTCATGAATCTGAGATGCTCTCACTGCTTAACAAAGACAACTCAGACCCAACTGCTCCCACGTTCTCATTGCCCTCCAAGGACCTCTAGAGTGAGGGTTTTCACTTCAAACTCCTGTGGGTTCCCTTTCACTGCGCAAACCATAACTGATAATTTTCTGTGCTACCCTCCTGAATTTACTTCCCAGCTTTCCCAATCAACTGTGAATTCCAAATGGGCAGAGACCGCATGTGTGTCCTCCCCAGAGTCTGCACACAGTAGGTGGTTAGAAACTTCTGCAGGAAGGCACACAAGTCTGTGTTACTGGCATCTGGAGTGATACTTCATTTGTATTTTAATAAATAAAGCTTGCCTGAAGTTCAGAGAGTAAAACCGCAGCACTGATCAGCCTTCCAGATCAGGAAGTGGTGACACACACCTTTAATCCCAGTAGCCACGCTAGTGTGTCATAGAAACCGGGCACGCCTTTAATATCAGCCCTAGAGAGGAATATAAGACAGGAGGAGACAACTCTCAGATACAGTCTCATTCTGAGATTCCTGGAGACAGGATCGCCATTTCAGACTGAGGTAGAGGTTAGAGCCAGTGGCTGACTGTTTTGCTTTTCTGACCTTCAGGTTGAACCCCAATTTCTGTCTTTGGTTTTTATTCACCGTGCTACAGGCTTCTGGTTCAACTCTCTGGGCTGAGAGAGACAGGAAAGCCCCAGAGAAGCAAAGACAGCATGAGGTTTGCTGGTAACCTCCATTCTAGGAATGAGACTCCAAGGCAGCAAGCTCATCTTCCTCACAAGCAAATGAATATAACGAGTCCTCAAAACATGCTTTTCTAAACCCTGCTCGGCATGATCATACGTGGGATCCCATCAATTCCCATACAGCTCACTTTATTCTGAAGAATTCTGAAGATTTCTAAAAAGGAGTTCAGAGATGAGCCCCCCAGCCCTGTGCCAGGCAAGGTGTTATGGGCAATGCAAGTCGTTTATTGTTGTACAGCTGAATGGCCCTGACGGCTGGGTACAGTAGACCCTGGCAAATCCCCCCTGGACAGTAGGCCAGGCAAGTCCTGGCAGCAGGATGGACACACACAGGACACAGACAGCTGCAGACAGAGAAACGAAAGGGCTCTCCTCCCAATGGTTCAGTCTGCAGTCCGCCTATCATCTGGGGATAAATCAATTTGCGGCAGCTGTAGACAGCCATTTCCGTGCGAGTCCTGCTCAGCTTAACCGGAGAAGTGTGTTAAAAGTTAAAGGGCCTTCATCACATTAAAAACATGAAGTTTTTCTAACCATGAATTTATTTCACTGGATTCCTGAGCTGTAAAGTCACCCCTCCACTCTTCCTTGTAAATCGGGAGGAGGAGAAGGGTACCCATTTCCTGGTGTGTGCCAATTCGCTATTTCTCTTGTAATTAGGGAGGGGCGGGGAATGCAAGTCACTAGAGTTACAAGCCCCAGAGAAGACACAGGATGCACAGGATGGAGTCGGTATTTAATATCTGCTTGATTCTATGGGGTTGGGGGGGGGGGGGGTCTATACATTCATTCATTTAATTTCAAAGGGTGAAGGCACACATGTGGAGGTCAGAGACCGCCTTGTGGGTGTCACTGCTCTCCACCATGTGGACCTGGGTATCGAACCTAGGTCTTCAGGCTTGGGGAAGCCATCTTGCCTTCCCAGACTCTCTGTTTTATAAGGAATGATCCTTTAGGGTGGATGAATGGAAATGAATCAATGTGTAAATGCAAGACGATGACACCCAATGCCAGGCACAGTGGGCTCTCCTGCAGGTGTGGCTCTGATCACCCAGCCAGTGAGGGGCCGTGGTGGTGGGGACGGGGGAGCGCTGGAGACATAGCTTTCAAGTGTGTGTGAAGACTTCAGACTGGGACCTAAGGTCATTGACACCAGAGCAGCAGACACAGACGGGGTCCTCTACACCCACAAGCTCCTTGCTGAGCCCTGCACCTTTTCTGGGTGGGAACTGGGACACAAACAGCCCAGAGAGTGGTAGCTGCTTGCTGAATCTTTAAGGGCAAAGGCAAAGATCTCTTCCCATTCCCGTTTTCCTTTCAAGAGAGAGGGATGCGCATGCGCCAATCTTGTTTTCCTTTCGTGTGCACCCTAAGTTCTGTTTTGTGAAGCCTCGTGGTTTCGACTGGCAGGGGGCGGGGTGTCTAGCTGCAGACACCCCGTTTCTGTACACGGCATGGTTACGTAGTCCAAAACAGCCCTGCTCACTCACTTTGGTTTTTCATGCAGATGCGATACTAACAGGAGCCGCTTCCATTGTTGAAAAACTCTTGGTTGATCCAGAACTAAAGCAAATACTGACGGGGGAAAATGGTAAGAACGGTGCTCATATGGCTGAAATATCCCTTTAGCAAGACTTGAGACACGGAGCTGAGCAAACGCTTTAGGAATCGGCCTTTTAAAAAGAGATCTAATTTTGTCTGTCCCTACAAATGGAAAGCGTGCCTATTTCCATTCATCCTTAAAATACAAAAGCCAAAACAACAATAGCCCAGAATATCTTCCTTAATTTTAATCATAAAAGACCAAAAAAAATTTTTTCTAAGGTGTTGTTTTATGGAGGCTAAAACACAGACAGGGACATTTCCTGTTAGAGAGGTCTAGTTGCGCCTCCCACTCCGATTTCAGTTGCCCAATAACTCTAAAGGTGAACCACACGGACCCTCGCGTCTGATCATCCCCAAGACCCTGGACTTCATATTTAAAATGTCATTCAGGCTGGCAGCTGCTGATGGGAGGAGCGATAAATAACGCTGCCTCCATTTGCACACATGCCGGCAGACGCCGCTCCAAATGCTCCTCTGCAGAACACCTTGGGACCCACTATTGGAATGCCACCCCGTTTGATGCCAGGCACCCCACACATCAGCTTTTAGGAGGGAAGTGAGGAGCAGCCTGCCCAATTGGAGTTGCAAGGGGATTTAGGAAGACAGAATGTAATTACCTGAACTGGAGCTGGGCCAAGGCACTAGGGCTGTTAAAAAGAGGGGGGGGTGGGGGAGTCAAGGAAAAAAATAACCTTAATTCTCCCAGCTGATAACAAAAGCCAAGCTTGAGCTTCTTTCTGCTTGTGATTTGGCAGCGTGGGCTGTTTAAATCATTACCAAATAATAAATACAAATAAAACTTCCAAATTCCAGCAGCCCCTTTTCACAGCACTGTAGCTCAAGGAAGGCGCCTTTGTCCCTGCGAGGGTGGAGGCCTCCTGTGATGCATGGCAGGGGGTGTCTCCTCCGGGACCCACCCTGCACAGGCAGCAGGGTCTGCCCACCAGCTGACCATGTTACTGTCACAGTTTCCAAAGAGCAGACACGGACTCCAAGGCCACTGGGAACAAGATGCATCGCGCTTGAATTGTCTTCGGTGAGGTTTCTTTTCTAAATCTAACCTTAATCCCAATGAAATAACTAAAATACTAAAATAATAGTATCACGCCAAGCTTGAAAGTTTAGGGAGACCTTTAGCCGGGAATCTTTTCTTTCCTTTTGCTCCTCCTCCTTGCCCCTCGGGGGGTGGGGGGAGGAAAGATGGAAAGAAAGAAATTTTCCTCCAGTGGCTCAGAGAATCACTAAATCAGTGATTCTCAATGTGGGGGTTGCACAACCCTTTCACAGGGGTCACCTAAAACCATCAGAAAACATAGATATTTACATTGCAATTCATAACAATAGAATTATGGTTATGAAGTAGCAACAAAATAATTGTAAGGTTGGGGGTCACCACAGCATGAAGAACTCTATCAAAGGGTCATGGCATTAGGAAGGTTGAGAGCCACTGCTTTAAGTGCTTAAAATATCAATCAGTTGGCTACAGAAGCCGCTCAGAGAATGGGGTGCCAGTGATGTGGCGTGTGTGCAAGGAACGTGTCCTCGGGAGCTTTACGGGGCTCCTGACTTCGCGTGCAGCCAAGGCATTGCCTGGACTCACAAGGCCGCTCACCTCCCTCCCTGCCATGCCATTCTGTGACAGCCAGCTCTCAAGAACGGACTCCGTTGTTAACGGCAGGCAATTGTCAACTAGACAGTTCCGTCTCAGCTGTGGTCTGTCCTGTTTTGTTTGGTTTGGTTTGGTTCATTGGCTTGTTTTGCCCCCTGAAGGGGCCAACAGAACAGTCTGAGGGGAAACTTTAAACATTCATAGGGAAATGCTTAGCTCTGTGCACAGCCCGGTAGAGCAGCAAGTTCTCTGTGAAGCTAGTTAAACAGTGAAGTCCAGTTTGCTAAGACATCTGCAACTGGGAAGGTTCTTTTCGTTGTTATTATTTTTGTATCTTCTTTAAGTGAGAAATTTATCACCCCCATGTCTATGATTTTGAGAAACTCATTTGTTTGAAGCTTTACTCTAGCTATCTAAGATACCTATGCAATGTTTTTAAAGTAAAAAAAAAAAAAAGACATAGCGTCCATAAATTCTAAGTGTGAAATGAAAGGGGAAGGAGAACAAGGGCTGAGAGCTGGGAGCTGCTGAAGGCATTTCGGTGAACACCCGCCACCCACGTCAGAAAGGCTCGTAAGAACTCCATCAACCCCCAACCCTCATTGTTCGGTTTCGCACAACTATAAATATTTCTATGATTCTTGATTGAAATAGTTTAAATTTTTAAAGTAAAAATGCCTTTACTCCTGTGTTTATAGTTCTAAAAGAGCTCACTTCGGAAAGCAGGCCTGGCCTCTGCTGGGAACCTCAGAGCTCCCTGGCTCAGGAGAGCCGTGTGCTGGAGTGCTTGGGTGACCTGGCCCCACTGCTCAGCCAGCACGGAGGAGCTGGAGAGAACCTGGTGGGTCTCATGCTGGCACAGGCAGAGTGGGTATGACATAAGGAAGGAGCCTCTGTTACCTGCTTCTTCCTGACTCTGTCCCCATCCTCAGGCCTGACCCCTCAAGACACTGTAGGCTGGCACTAGAAAGCCACGCGAGTCAAGCCTGTTACAGCCACTTCGGCAGCACTGTCTGAATCGAGCCTTGCCCTCCGCTGTGTGGTTCCCATGTTTTCATAGATCTCCGTTTCCAGACATGTGAACCCCACACATGTGCGACCCCAGTGCCACAAGCTGCTCTCCACTTGCATGCCATGAACAACAAATGAATCTAACAGACACCCCCAGTCCATGCCAGCTCCCATAAAATCAGGGTGTGAAGCACAGGGGAGGGAGGGACTCCTATTAATAATTCATTCCAGGCAACCCCCTGGAGCAGTCTCACTGTGATGTGCTGTGCGGAATGCTTCAACACACTAATTAATATTTTCAAAGTGTTCCACGGGCTCCTTTTAAACGCATTTTTGCCATCATTGAATGCTGCACATTATAAGGAAAAGATCAATCCTCTCCCCCAATCCTATTGATGAGCTGTCTAACTGAGGCAGGCTATCTGGACTCCACATCAGGCCTTTTCTCCCTTTCCGAGTACTCCCAGAGTGCCGGGCAGGATGGTAGCTCTTTTCTGAAACCAGTTAGCTGTGCCTCCCAGCGGTATCGGACACAAGCAAGAGTGGTAACACCCGAAACTGCTCAGGTTCAGGCTCTGCCTTACAAAGCCCAGCCTGGTGCCCAAGACAAAGACCTAGAAGGCGGGGCTTAAGGTCCCAGGGACAGTGTCAGAACAGAAACCCCAGGAAGCAACTCTTCTGAGCCCCAAGGCCACCTTGAAGTTGAGCTTCTGATGTGTGAACCTTCTCAGGTATGGACCAGCCTATTCAAGAGATCAAAAGTAGGTGAAGCCTCCCCTACACACACTCCATGACTCTCTCAAGCACAGGACCCTTAAGAATGGAACCTTCCTCTTCACTGTCTCCGAGTCCTGGTGTTCTGCAGTGTTGGGCTGTGAATCTCAGCTGACTCTGCCCTTCGGTAGCAGAAGTGCCCCCGTTCTTCCAAAAGACTGTATGGAGACACAGCTCCCGCCTCACTGACATTGGCCTTCCAGCGACAGAGGAGGTTAGAACCCCAAAGGCCGTCCCCTCCGAGGGCAGTGACAGGCACTCCCAATGTAGTGATCTCCACAATTCTTCCTAAATGTTACCTGGAGACTATTTCTCAATTAAATCAATCTTGCCTATCGACCTGGGCAATTACAAGAACAGGCAAGGGATAGCTTTTGCCCTTTATGTTCTTGCATTCAAAAAAGTGATTCAAGAGTCAAATGAGTCAAGGAGTCAACGTGGAAACAATGCTCTCCAGGGCAAAGGCTCCTCCCCTCCGGAGGTCAGTCGGGGGTGTCAGGGGAGGAACAGGGGGAGGCCCTCAGAGATCTGTGAGCCCTCCTGGAGCCTGTGACCACACAGCTCTCAGACAGCAAATAGGTATCTCTACCAGGTACAGAGCATGGATGGGGATTTATCATTACGGAGGTGAAATTCTTATGGCAGACAATGAGCCACTTTAAAGAGACTGGCTCCAAGCCGTCGACGTCATTCCTTATGGAGTCTATCTGGCTCCAAAGATACTCATCACCTCTAAGCAATTTCCATGTGTTTTCCCCAAGCCCCTAGTAGCAGCGGAAGTCAGCTCCAGATGATGCCTTTGCCTGTTCCATATGTCTCGTGTAGATGGTGTCCGGCAGCCTTTGACCTTTTGGGCCTGCCTTCTTTCATTTAGTAGGATGCTTTTTACCTTTGTCCATGTTATGACACATTTCTACATTCTCCTGCCTTGTGAGGGAGAGAGATGTGTATGTGCGTGTTTGTGCTTGTGAGTGTGGAGGTCAGAGGCTGCCGCCAGGTGTCCTCCTCCTCTTTCTCTGCTTGCCACCTTAGTTTTGTGAGGCAGAGTCCCTCACCGAACCGAGGAGGTCACCAATGGTAGCATCTCCAATGGTAGCAATGAGCTCTGAGCATCCACCCAGCCCTCCCCCACCCTGACATCTGTGGTTGCAGAGGCTCACACCACTGTGCCTAGCTTTATACGGATGCTGGGAATCTAAACTCGGGTCCTCATGCCCGTATGGCAGGCCCTTGACCCATTGATCTTCACTGAACCCTAGCAATTCCCTCCTTCCTTTTAGGACCCCGTGGAGCCTGGCTCATTTTGCTTAAGCGCTCATCTTTTGATGAACATTTGGACTACTTACATCTTCTGGCTGTTAGAAATAGCACTGTTGTAGACACTCCCATACCAATATCCATTTTGGAGCCCATTTCCAGTTCTTTGGTACAAATAATAAGAAGTGCCAGGTCACGTGGCAATTTTGTTTTAACATATGAGGGACCCGGTGGTGACCTCAACAGAGATTCTGTTTAATAATAATAATAATAATAATAATAATACTGTTGCAGACAGGAGGCCAGTGTGGGTGTGAGGAGGAGCACTCAACTCTGGGCTAAGTCATTTAAGTTTGCAAGGAATTCTGTCAGAGAGTGACCTCTCCTCATAAACATGTCATCTCCAACTATGCGAAACCATGTGACTCTATGATAAGAAAGCAAGGAAAAAAATAGGAAAAGTCATGAAGTCATGTCATTCCTATCTTGTCACCTTACCCTGACCTTTGGGGCCCTAACCAGAAGCCTTCTACAGCCCTTGGATTCTTCCTTCCAGATCCCAAGCTCTTCGACCATTGAGCAGTCGGCCACACACACATCCCACTCCCTGTCCCTTCTCTTGAAATCCATACACCATTTATTCTGAGTCTCAGAAATACTTTTCCTTTCTGTATCCCAAATTCACACCTTGAAAAAAAATGCCCACTTGCCCTTCCAGCCCCAACTGAGGTGACCCTCTCCCTGTCTCTCCAGCCTGAGTTAGCGATCCAGACCTTTCCCTCTCCCTCCCATATCCATTGTGACCTAAGGAGCCCACAAAGCAAGACCTGCACCCTGCAGCTGTAAAACACAGTAGCTCGAAGGACTATTGTAAGAACTGAAATAAGAAGGAAGGAAGACGGAGCCGCAGCAAGCAGAGCTACGGTCAGCATGCCACTTGTCACGGGTATTTAATTGAATTCATCTACCACTATTCTTTCCTCGTTGGTGGTAAGCAGCAAGAACTAAGAGCCATCCATGTCTTTCCCTACTGCTAGCTGAAGAGTCCACAGTTCATGTAAGGTGGGCAAAGAAATGTGTCCCCAGAAGGAAGCAGTGAGTGAGTGAGTTAAAGGCACACGGATGTGAGGTGTGCATCCCAATGCCTGCTTTTTGTCAGAGCCTCGGGTACACTGCATTGGCTTCCGCAGAGCCAGAGAAAACGCTCTGCTCCTGCAGGCATAGTGCGACAGCTTCAGTTCCCCCAGTCACACAGGAATGGGCACTTCTGCTGTCGGAAAGCGTGCACAGCCTCACAGTTGCACAACCTGGGCTCCTCACATCCCAGGATCTGTCCTCCTGAGCAAGCCAGGGAGAAGCCGTGGACCCCAACCCTTGCACACAGGCGTGCAAGTACTGTGTGTGAACTGTGTCCGTAGTATGCTAACATCTACTCACTACACACTCAAATCCAAGAGTGGCCACTTATCTGAAGAAAGTGACAGTGAGTCATCTCAGACAACAGGAAGTAGGCAGAAAACCTGCATCGCAAAGAGAATATCCCTGAGATAAAATGATGCCCTGAAGACAGCATCTGGTGAAACATCCCTCTTCTTACAAGATCAGGTGAGGTCGGGTTCATTCCCACCTTGTCATTTCTGCCTCTGCCTATTAGTGTCCCTCCGCTCCATCATTTCCCTTAGGTCCCCATCTGTCCTGAACCTGACTTCTTAAGCCTCTAAGCAGCAACCAACCTCCTAGCGGCTCCTACCCCTGGTTCTCTGGTCTTGCTAATTGCATAGTGATTCCCATGGACAACCCTGGAATTCCCTGTCTTCCAAAGACGGTTCAAACTCCTTGAGGGCAGAAGCCATGCTGGGACCTTTAGCATTCCCACAGAGAATGATCCTCCACCTTCTCTGTGAGCCGACAAGATATTTCAGGTGAAGAGTTGCTTAGGAGGAAATGGAAATCAGAACTCAAAACCACAAAGGGACAAATCTTTAAAATGTCCTCAGCAATGATGTCCCCCAAACCCTTTCTAGCATCAGTGACTATATCTTTATAATACTCTCAAAGGACAAAGGCGCCGTCCCCATGAGCCAGGCCTTGGAGCTTCCTCTCATTCACACGTGTTCTTTGTAGAGGTCATGGGATAGGTTCGAGTACAGCTGGCTTTTGCTACCCTAACAACTTGGATCATAGAGCTGCTTGCTAGGTGAGAGGACGGAGGCTCTGGGCGCAGCTTTGCTCACATGTGCTGGGAAGCAGGACCAGAACTGGGTTCCTGGGAATTGTCTTTACTGCACTACCCCAGGCTATGGACAAGGATGCTCATCACAGGAGGCTAGTGGGGGTTGAACTCAGAGCTCTGACGTAAGGGTGGCTGGTCACACTCATCAGGGCTGCATTCAGATTGTGCCGAGAGATCCTGAGAGGCAGATGTCGCCATCTCCCCCACGGCTCTGCCATTTCCTGCAGTCTTTGGGCTTATGAAGAACAGGCCATGACGGGTGGTGGTGAGTGTGGTGTCCCTCCTGTAACTGGGGCCTCAAAAGGTAGGGACAGAGGATCCCTAGAGCAGCCATGTTTGATAGAAAGAACCTGCTTCAATGAATAAGGCAGAAGATCAAAAGAGGATGATGATGGTCCCAACATCAATCTTAAAGTTGCACATGCATATGCGTTTGTGTGCAGATGCAACTGCACAGGTGTGTGCCTACACACATAAAATACGTATATACATATATGAAACACACACACATGCGCACACACACACACACACACAATTGAAATAGTAAAACAAAGACTGGATAGTGAGTTAAGGCTCCCAACAGACACAGAGGTCAAAGAAGCAAATCTGTCTCCCACCACATCTCCAGCTACTA
This sequence comes from Myodes glareolus, assembly GCF_982192425.1. Taxonomy (NCBI): domain Eukaryota; kingdom Metazoa; phylum Chordata; class Mammalia; order Rodentia; family Cricetidae; genus Myodes; species Myodes glareolus. The sequence continues at coordinate 68,387,197 of NC_142032.1, forward strand.
CACTCACAGGCAATGCATAAAAGGTGGCCCATGATGGGCTGTGGAGTTCACTAATGCATGTGGCAGTCTCTCAAACACAGCTACTGTTGGGAGGAGGCTGGAGGCAGGTCCGCATCAGAGTGGCAAAGAGAAGTATGAAATGAAAACAAAGGGATGCGCAGAGACACCCCGTGTTTGCAAAGCCCCACCTAGCCGCTTCCTGGTCTACTGCCTCCCAGAAGCTTGAAGGGTCCATTCTCACCCCACAGACCAACAAATCAGAGAGGCCAAGTGGCAACTAAAAGCCACCTGCATTTAAGTGGTGCAGCCAAGTGGGAACCTAGGCCCATGGATTTCTAAATACACACTGTTCCCTGATAGCAAATTGTTGAGGACGCTTTTCAAATCCATACACACGTGGGCTCTCGTGCACATATGTGTGCATTCACAGAGAGACAAATGGCAAAGTTTCAATCTCATAATGACTTCTGGGTTCTAGTGTACTGTAAGGGTGCTCCCCCACAGTGCGAGGCTCGAGTCGATCCCTGTAGTCCTCTCAGAGAGGAAGCACTGGGGCTGGCCATGCTAGTCACTACTGTCGGCAGCTAGTGGGCATGAACACCTGCCCAGGTCCCTTCATCTGTGCAGTAGGGTGCTCACATCTACTCCCAGCATGCTTCCTGGCCTGACTTCTACAGCACATCTCCAACCCTTTCTCTTTGGGTTCCCAAGTCCTAGAGCTGGTCTCTAGGGCCCATCTGACTCCCTAGCCTGTGCACGGAGCCAGCTCTTGACCATCAGCGATGGGCATCTGGCCCTGGCAGGTTCCTGGTCCTCTGGGACTCAGAGGCAGACAGGTGGCTAATCACAGCCAACGGAGACACAGGATCTAGAAAAACAGCCTTCTCTCCCACAGAAGAGCTCTTGTGTGCTCAGGCCAGTGGGAAAAGACCCAAGGGACTTTCTACATGCCCAGAGACCCTACCTTGATAAGCCTTTGCCCAGTGTGACTCTGGGCCACAATCAGACGAGTAATGATAGAGTCACCCATCAGCCTGGTGGGGCGTCCTGGACACCAGGGACTCTGCCAGTCCCTGCCTCAGTGCATGGTGGTGTTCTGTGGGTCTCCTTTTCCTAAGCTGTTTCCTTTATTCCAACTCTGGAAACAAAGCCAGAGAATCTAGTTGTGCAAGGCCCACACCGCAAAGGACCTGGGTTGACAGCAGGGGGTTCTGCTTGGTGGGTCTCTGTGCAGCTGCACAGCCCTAGGAAGAATAAGGCAGAACCCCTACTCGGAAAGGACCTCAACTTTCTTCCCTCTGCAGCCTGTCTCTGGAAGGAGGCCACTGGCCAGGGTAGTGTTGTGTTTCTTGAGGAAGCTAGCTCCTTTGAAAGCTTAAGAGTGCCATCTAGTGCTTGAGAGTGGTCAAGACAGGACGGTTCCCAGTGGGATGCGACAGGAGCTGCTTTTTCCCCTCTTTTCTTCCTCTAACCTAGGGCTTCTCGGTCCCTGTACTGGAGCCCAGCTGCCAGAAGGTTCTCAGCCCTGAGAACCAGTCCTCTGAGCAGTCTGGCTCCCGCCTTGTACGCCGGTGGTGACACTTGTGGTGGCCCTGCCCCTGTGGAGCTGTGCTCTGTCCAGCCTGCAGGTAGGCAGGAGGGGACTGTGGGAGGCAGGGTGGAAATCAGAAAGGGATTTATTTATGAGAAGGGAAGAGAGATGAGAAAATGGGGAAACGGGGCGAGGGATGAAAGAGGAGAAAAGAGAGGGGAAAGGAGGGAGAAGGGGGCAGAAGAAAAGAAGGGAGGGAGGCGAGCAGAGAGGAAGTGAGGGGAAGGAGAAAATCTACTGTCCTTGGCTTTGGCTGGTTGCAGCTGTAGCTTCTAATTCCAGGAATTACCTTCCCTGTTCAGGAACATGTGTGCATGATCCATGGATTCAGATAATGTGGGCGTTTGAAGGAACTGACAGAAATGAAGGAAAATGCTACTGGCCCTAAATGGCTACTACCCTGAAGGGCAACACTTTCTTCAAGTGTAGCTACTTGGAGGTGGGGGCATTACAGAATCCAAAGCTAGGGCCTCCATCTATGCATTCTACCCACTGGACACCCCTCTCCAGACTTCACTGACAGACTCACAGAAATGCTTGCTTTGAATTTAAACTCTTTTCCTCTTGAATTTTAGATTCAAATATCTTCAAGTGGGTTTGAGGTGGGGGAAACAGAGGGGGTTGGTGGCAAAGAAAAAGTGTGAAGAAGATGGCAGAGGACCCAAATGGTCCCCACTTCATCATCAGATTTAAATCTTCTCCTTTCTCTTCCTGAAGTAAAAATGCAGGTGAGCTTTGGGAAGCCAAATACAGACATGCAGAACACGGGCATACAGGGAAACAGCCGTAGCTCGGCACAAACACAAAGCCTGCCCTTCCCGGCTTACACAGCTCAGCCTGGGTGACACAGAACACAGCCACTGGCCAGTAACCTGTGTGACATTGTCACACAGCACAAAGCCCATCCCTGCGTACGCTTACGTGTGTGTGTGTGTGTGTAATTTCTAAGTTCTAGACAATACAGAGATTGAAGTATTTTTGTCAATAACTTTTTTGCTTTGAAGATAAACGATCTCAGAAAAGTCAAGATGAGGGACAAAAAGATCAGCCTGAGAAGGGAAGGAACCAGGGTGTCTGTTCCAACCTCTGTCCTACTCTCCAGGCATACAGAATGCAACTATGAGAAAGGTGTGCCCTTTTCCATGGAACCCAGAATGCCATCTGGGTTGCTGAGGGCGAGTTTTGGCCCAGCAGAGAGAATAATGGAGTCATGTCTTTCTGGAATTTAACGTAGTTTAAAGAGAACACGGATGGGGGAAAAGAGTCTTGAGGTTTTAAGAATTGTACACAGTAAGTCCCCATTTTCAGCAGCTTGGCTAAATGGGTGTTTTTAATGCAAATTAGTTCAAATTGCTATCAAGAGTAATTATGGTAAAGAAAAACAGCATTTCCATCATCCTTCCCCCATTTAGCTCTTCTATGGTGTCTTTTAAATAACTTAGCCATAAAATTTCAATTGACCACTAAAAGAAACTGCTATAGGCAATGGGGAGATAGAGGCAGGAAGAGGAGGCAGCAAGGCAAAGGTCCTACAGCGCGGGTCCAGATGGATTTCTCTCTTCACGGCCTATCTGTCTTCGCTAGCCAAGGTTGCTCTGCTAGGGTGAAGCGACTTTCTCAGGAGTTCAGGGTGAGGTCAGGAGGCATCACAAAGTCAGGGTGGAAAGGGAGACAAACCCCTCACTGCACATGTGGCCCTCTTTCCCCAGCACCGCTTGTTGGAGTCAATTCATTATTATAATATTAGGGAAAACAGGCAAGCCTGTAAGATAGAAAATTGCATCTCATTTGTTCCAAATTTGCCCAAGTCTAACTCTTAAGGGAGGCCTTTACATATTTGCTAATGGGATCTGCTTCTTATTGCCCCAAAATGCATAATATCCAAAAGGAATCAGATTCTCTTCCTGGCCTTGAGTCATCGGAACACAGAACTAGAAACTTGATTTTACCAGCTCCTGCTTCAGGCGCCCCGATCGCTCTGGGTGTCAGGAAGAAGCCTTTTATTTACCTATTACAGCATCATCAGTAGCATAAAACCGTTGTGTTCCCTTCACGAACAGACTCAGTTGCAAATGCTGGGACAAAAATTACAAAGAGCCCCCTTTTAAAACGTGCACACTTATTGGGATTATTAAATCACCACAGCTAACAGTGGTCGTCACCAACTTAATTTAAAAAGCTGATTATTACTCAAGCCCTCTGTATTTCAGGCCTGATGCTGAATAATTAGCAGTTGCGATTATCTAGTTAATTTGCAGATTAGTCACAAGTAAGCGCCTGTTTTGAGGACCGCGGCCACTCGACCTTCAGCTACAGAGATGGAGTGAGTCAGCCCCGCTTCCAGAACAAAAGTATCCTGTCAAATAAATGCATTTTGATGCGGGTCAACCCGAGCAAAGGAACACTTTGGAGATCAACCGCCTGTGTCCCTGCCGTCAAAAGTCAGGCACAAAAAAAGCCACCCCAGAAATGTTTAAATTAGCTGCCTCCCTGGTGAAGTCAGATCAAATCAAACGGCACACTCAGAGCCTAAACAAGTTAAAAGATAGTCCTCGTGGGTAGCAGTCACCAACGCAATAGTAACTAGACAAAGGGGGTCCCGGCGACCCTCACTCAATAAAGATTTCTGGTGAAGATGGGCACGAAGTAGAAGGTGGTGGGGCTGGGGAGCCGACCCATCTCCTGCGTGTTCTTTCTATTGCTGCGTTTGTCATCAGTCAGATGATGGTAATAAAATTTGTAACTGTTTCCCTTATCCGCGGCTGCGATTTACCTCTTCTAATAGACAATGGAAGTGCTAAAAGGCCCATATACATCTTCATTACAGACTCCGGTGCCCGAGCCACTCTCCTCTGGAGACGCTTTCATTCATTTTTACACAATTTGCCTACTGTACGGTACAGATGGTTTCTATTAAGTAAAATATCTGTTTTCTTCCAAATTTTTAGTTTTCATGATTCAATTACCTTAAAATGATTGTGCATTGTATTATCTCCCCTCCTGACTTCATTTAGCTCCAACACTCCCAGCATAAACTGTGAGCCCAGTTTCAGCCGCTCAGAAAAATCACCCACATACTGTGATGTTTCTGAGGGTTGCTCCGCTCCGGCTGGGATGGTTACGCTTTCATCAGTTCCTGTCACGCGAGTCTTAACTGGGTGGATAATTTTCTGGAGATAAATTTAAATATGAAAGGCTGTACATGGAAACTTTGGACTGATATTAAAATGGAAATTTGTTGTTGTTGTTATACGGTGAAAATGGGAGGCACGCTGGTGAGCACGCGGGCTGCCTGTGCCGGTGTCTGTGCTGCCGAGTGCCTCCTCCTTGGCAGCAGTCAGAACTACTGCCCCCACATGGTGGACCCCTGGAGTCAGCTTCTCTTTGCAGCCTTCCTTTTTCCGAATCCTCTTCGTGTCCCAGTTTGTCCCACCTTGCCTATAGGGACAGCATGGGGTGGGTTCCACACACACCTTCTCATGCCTGGAGGGCCATGCTCTGTACCCTGGCTCCCGTGGTTGTTGGGAGCTTGCTTCTGAGTGCCTGGAACCCAGCAGCCTGCTTGTCTCGCTCTATTAGCGTGATAGTAGGCAAATGCTCCCTGGAAATTTCCCCTCTCTTGCATTTTACATTCATGTTTTATTCTGGCTCTCAAGTGTTCCAATTTTTCCCTCTGGAATATAGCCTGCAGCAGAGACCCTGTTGCTCCCTCTAGGCCCCCTCCAGTCTCAACAGCCCCAAACTTGGGCCAAAAAGCCTCTCACGGTAGAGGGAACACAGAAAGGAGAGTCCAGCCTTTCCAGGGGGGAAGGCCCGAGGGGAGAAGGGCGCTCAGAGAATAAAGGGTGCCCTTTCAAGAAGGAGGAGTGGGTATATCAGAGAGATGGTCTGGCAGTGTCTCTGCAGACAGGCTTCCAGAAGAGCCAAGAAGTCTTCACATGCATCCCTCCAGAATCTTTCCCCAGTAGGCTTGCGTGGAGTCTACCAGGAGTGGGCCTCTCCTTCAATTTATCACAAAAGAGGGACTGACTCCCCTGGGACCTCATCCTAGCCCCATGAAGACTGAGTTGAGTAGCCACGGGTATATTCAATAATAAAAGAGCAGCCTGGGGGAGACCGTGGAGCCCTCCAAGGCACTTGACACTCCTCAACAGCACAGTTTTGCTCTGACGCTTGCTATTTTGGGCTTGTCACCTGCCGCCCTACACCAAGAGCCAGTGAGGCCCCGCTGGGAAACTTCTACCAGAGACTGGTCATAGCACACTAGGGAGACTTTACTTGGGCAGAATGGGAGGATTCAGAATGCATCTTGGCAAAGGAGGTGATGAGATGCTGGGAGACTCCCCTCAGGTCTCCGGTGTGAAGAATCTGGGTGGTGTGATCCCACCGAGTCACCGTAGAGTTTAGTGAGCATGGCACAGGCAGATCTGAGGTAATGTCTGAGGATGAGGGATTACAGTCTAAACAATCGTTCCTTGTCACAGGAAACAGAAACCACCAGTTTAAGATCACTCCAACCTGCAGTGTTCACAGAGGACCAAGCCACCACGTGTGCTACCCACGAGTCCTATCTTTGTCTGTGGGAAATATGGCCCTGCCCACAAAGATTTGGTCAATTTAGCTACCAAGACCAGCTTCACCACCATGCTGGAAAGCAGTTAGGCTAGCTGGACAATGGTCCTAGTCTCTTCGACTCTTCTCCAACATGTGTGACGTCCTGCACACACATCCACACACTCATGCACACACACTAATATACCAGGTCATGAAAAGCCAACAAGAAGTGTACTATGAATGGAAGGGCCCATGTCCAGGCTAACACATCTATCTAAGACGCCCACACGAGATCAGAGCCTAGAATTCACTCCTCCTTTTCTTCTTCCTCCTCCCCCTCCCCCGGGCTCTAGAAATGTCCACATTAACCCTAGGAACACTGTGACATCCCAAACTACAGGCAGGCTGGGCTTCAGTCACCCATCTCTTAGGGGAAAGCCCAAGCAGTCAGAGGCAGGTGCAGCTAACCCTGCTCTGGTGGGATCCCCACCAGGGAAGGTGTGCGTGTGCACATTGTGGGAACGGGTCATGTTCCTCGGATAACCAGTGAAAATGATCAGATGTTTCTCTGAGCTGACAGCATTTCCTCATCACTTCACAGGACGGGAAGATGTTGGCAGCACTGGGATGTTATATTACTCCATTCAGAGGGAAATTTAACTGTTCCAAAATCAATTTCAGGGTGTAGGGATGGCAGTCGGTAATGCGATAAAGTGGCTTGGAGATCAAGGGGCAGTGAGGAAATAGACTGGGAGAGTCTGCAGTCCGTCAGCCTGCTGCAGACGAACCAATCCTTCCTCATTTAGGGAAGAACATTCCGCTGATGAGCAAAATGTATTCACCATGGACTCAACAGGCTCTGTCTCCTGTCTGACTGCAGATCCGGTCCTGGGAAAGGAAATGAAAGCAAGGCTCCAGGATGCTAACACATGCAGGGTCTTCTTCGGGCTTAGCCAGTGAGGGACTCGGGGACCCAGAACAGCTACTCAAGTGCTCTCCAAGGACATTGCCTCCCTTTCACAGTGAGGGGAATCACAGAAATTACAGGGAGGCTTTGGGGATATCTAGAAGGGAAAGCATGGTAGGTGGTACATCATAGATGCTCCAGCCATGGGGTGCCCCTTACTGTCTAACATCTATTGGACTTCACTAGGTAAGGAGCATGTACAAAGAGCATTCTCAGGTTTCACTAGGTAAGGGGAATGTACAGATCACCCTCCATCTCCACTAGGTAAGAGTCACACACAGAGCATCCACGGGTCTCACTAGCTAAAGATGCATGCCCGCAACTGCTGCCAGCTTCGCTAGTTCCAGGGCACGCGTGGAACACCTGCCAACTTCACCAGCTGAGGGGCGGACAGGAAACATCATCCAAACTGACTAGCTAAGGGGCACATGTGGCATACTACCTACCCTCCTAGCTAAGGGGCATGCATGAAGCATCTGCCAGCTTCCGTCACATCTAACAAGACAGCGTGTGGCTTGGGAAACCAGGTTCATACTTGAAGGAAAATGGAGAATCAAGCAAACTAGTGTGGGATCCATGAGAAATGAGGTCAGACTCTAGGTATTGGGGGCAGCATGGAGACAAGGAATAGGGTCTGCACAAGAAGGCTGAGAAACCTCAGAGAAGAAGGCAGACTTTGAGCCGCAGATCCTAAGTCATGGAGAAGCTATGCTGGCCCAGAGTTAGATACCTAGTGCAGGCTCATTATATCAACAGCTTAAAAGATATGTTTAAAATTCACATAAAGCTGGGGGCCAAGTGCATACACACACATACACACACGTGCGTGCTAATATGCTAGTTAATATATATTAACTAATGCGTTTGAAAGTTTACATGTGTATTTTTATATATACTATATATAGTATATATACTATGTGTGCATATAGTATATACTATATGTGTACATTATATGTACTGTAATGGTATACATGAATATGTGTATGAATATATGTATGTGTATATGTACATTGTGTATATATTATATGTGTGTACATATATATATATATCATATATATGAAGCACATGTTGGGACAGAGTAGAAGAGGTTGGGGTCATTGTCCAGATACATATATACTAATGCATTGGAAAGTTTTTATCCACGGTGCTGTTTGTACACACCAAGATTACATTGCCCTTTCCAGTGAAGGTGGATGACTTTAACCAAGTGCTCGCTCAAATGTCTCCATTAGAGAGTGAGGTAATAATAACACATGATAACATGCATGAAAAGGACAGTAGATCCCTGAGCAAGAAATCTTCTGGGCCAGAAATGGGGTCCTTAAGACAGAATAATTTATTGCAACCTCCTTTCTCACTCTCTAATATTGCTCTATGTTCTGGGCAAAGCCTGGTTAGGGTTGGCAGAAACGCAAGCTGTGTGAACAGTCTCAGACGGCAAGGTCAGCCTCCACCCAATACCCACAGATCCCAGCCGGTATGGGTGGACCCTGAAATCAAACCCAAGGGAGCGTCTGTCTCCAGACATCAGCAAACAGAAGCGTGTGCTGACGCTGTCCCTGCTGTGTCTTGTACACAGAACCTACAGGCTCAAGCAGTTAATTTCCCAATTGGATTACACACCTAATCACAGGAAAGGCTATGGATGGTAAAAAAAAAAAAAAAAAAACTATCAAGAACATTTTTGTGGCAGCATCTGCTAATCTTTCCTCAGAAAGGATGAAAATACAAATCCACTTCCCTTACAACCTTCGGGCCCATAAACAAGAAGGAATATGGAAATTCCTAAATTAGCATGCAAAGAAAAAAGTTGTTTTTTTTTTTTTAAACTTGCAAGGATTTGTATTAGTTGGTCTCTGAGGAAGAGTTTTCCCCAAATTTTATTTTGACGCTGCCTTGAATATCTGGCGCATGGCCCAGACTGCTTTCAAATGTTGCCCAAGTTTCCCAGCACAGCAGACCCTGTTCAGAAGTTGGAGTCTTTATTAAAGAGACATTATCTGAGATGACTCCTATAGCCAGTGACAGGAATGATAATTTTGTGGCTAGAAAGCCACAAATGAACAAGATACTACATGACTGAAAGCTGTGTGCTGAAGATGTGGTGGGAAAGGGGAACTGTCCCAAAAATAAAATTCAATGTGGCCTAGTTAAAATGCAATATGCAATCCTAAAGCAGAATCTGGAAGAGAAAAAGGACAGCCATGGACATTGGGATGGTGGGAAGTGGAAATGCTAAAAGTCCAAGTGAAGTCTGCCACCCCTTTCACGGTCTCTGGTGCCCACTACCTTCCTTGTTAACGGCACTGCAAGTGAGATGTGGGCCCTGTGGGAAGTGGGGTGGCTGCAAAGCAGGGATCTCTGTCTTTCTGTATACTAGACCATGGTCACATAAAAGGAACACTAGAGGAAGCTGAGTGATGGAGGTGCAGAAAGTCCAAGAAGTAATTTGTGTATATTTTTCTAAAACTTAAAATCATTCCAAAGTTAAAAGTTCATTGAAATAACTGTGGCCACGGGGTAGGGGTTGGGGGAAGAACTGTATGGTAATTTTCAAAAAAAAAAAACGAAGCTTGTCATTTAGGATTTCCATCATACCATAGGAAAAGCCCTGAAGAACCAGAAACAAGAGACTTTGCTGTCCAATGCTTTCCATACTAGGTTCCACTCAGGCTAAGAGATGTATCAGTCAGTAATATACTTTCTTGTCAATGGAAAGACCTGACTCCAACCCTCAGCACCCATGTTAAAAAGCTGTGTGTGCAATGACTGGTCCAGTTTGAGATCCATGTCATGAGAGTGAGCCCACCTCTGACACAGCCTGGAGGGCCAGGACCTAGGAGCTAGATAGACCAGAGACCTAGCATAGAACTAAACTTGATTGGCAAAAAGAAAGTCAATGAAAATAATTCATAATGATATTCAGAGGTACACACAGATTAGTGCCTAGCCCAGTTGTCATCTGAGAAGCTCCACCCAGGAACTGATGGAAACAGACCATAGCCAACATTAGGTAGACCTTGGAGAAATGCTGCAGAAGAGAGGGAAGAAGGATTGTAGGATCTAGAGGGGTCAAGGACACCACAAGAAAACCCACAGACTCAACTAACTTGGGCTCATAGGAGCTCACAGAGACTGAACCAGCAACCAGGGAGCCTGCATGGGACTGACCTAGGCCCGCTGCCTATATGTGACAGTTGTGTAGCTTGGTCTTCTTGTGGAACTCCTAACAGTGAGAGCAGGGGCTGTCTCTGACTCTGTTGCCTGCTTTCAGGACCCTTTTCTCATACTGGGGTGCCTCACCCAGCCTTAGTAGCAGAGGAGGTGCCTAGTCTCACTGCAACTTGATATGCCATGACTGGTTGATTTCCATGGGAGGCTTGCCCTTTTCTGAAAAGAAATGGAGGACGTCTGGATGGGGACAGGTGGGGGAAGGAAGGAGAGGGGAAGGAAATTGTGGTCTGGATGTAAAAACAGATAGATAGAAAGGCAGGCAGGCAGGCAGGCAGGCAGACAGACAGACAGACAGACAGATAGACAGACAGACAGATAGATAGATGTCAGAAAAAGCTGGGTGTGTTGTCAGGCATGGTGGCTCATGCCTTTAAACCCAGCACTTATCAGGTGGATCTCTATGAATTCAAGGCCAAATTGGTCCTGGGCAAGCCAAGGCTACATAGCGTGAGATCCTACCCTAAATAGAAGATGAAGAAGACAAAGAAGAAGTAGAGCCCATCAATCAAAAGCACCTTACATTGCTGAACCAGCACCACTCACAGCGTAGCTTGTAAAATACGGCATCATTACACCACACAATAGGCCAATAAAGAGGTTCTCTTAGAAGCTCTACTAGAAGGACATGCCTGATGCTGCCTGCTGTGGGCCAATGCCATGATTCTATCAGAAGAAGGCCAAGGCTGCTGGATCGTGAGCACCATGGATGAGCAATCAAGCCCTAAGTGCTTGCCACTGTCCTCATGTGAGCATTCTCTGTGGGAGACTCCGCTCCAGATATATTTTGAAGAAGGAGGTGGGTTGAGCCTGTACTCCATGGACTCGGAATTTTTTGAAAGTCATATTAATCCTGTTCCAGGTTCCTCCCAGTCATGACTCCCCAGTTCCCACTCCTCAGTTCATGTAAGAATACCGGAGACTTCTGGGATGGCAGGAAGTGGACAAGAGGCAAGTATCTCCCACCACTCACAGCCTGTTCAGACAACCTGTCACTCACTCAGTGGGTCCTCAGCCATCAGTTCTGGAGAAAGGAAGCCTGGTCCAGCTGGGAGACTGGTTGCTAGAGAATCACTTCTTTTTTAATGTACTTTAAAGACTCCCATCTATGAGACATGGGCCCCGCTGTAAGAAGTCAAAACTACTTCCCAGCATGAACTGTTCAGAAGACAAAGATTTAAAATTCAAAACCCAAGGTGGGTGTCTGGTTTGGAGTTACCATTGCTGTAATGAAAGATCATGAGCAAAAGCAACTTGGGGAGGAAAGGTTTTTCTTCAACCACAGTTCCGTATCACAGTTGCTCATTAAAGGCAATGAGGGCAGGAACTCAGACAGGACAGGAACCTAGAGGTAGGAGCTGAAGCAGAGGCCATGGTGGCCGGGGAGACTACTTACTGACTTGCTCCTCATAGCTTGCTCAACCTGCTTTCTCCTAAACCCAAGGAGGGTACCACCCATCCATCAATAGTTAAGAAAATGCCCTACAGGCTTGTCTACAGCCTGATCTTATGGAGTTTTTTTTAAACTGAGGCTCCCTCCTCTCAGATGACTTTAACTTTTGTCAAGTTGACATAAAACTCTCCAGCACGGTGAGTAATCACAGTCAATATTTCCCATGGGCAGAACAAAGCAGCGTCTAGGACATGGCAGCATAAAGAAACTGTATATCACGTAGGAGACCTAGCCAAAAACATAAAATTAATTACAAAATAATGATGTAAGTAATAGCAGTATTATCTTGTTTAACATGATCTCTACAGCCAAGTATCCCCAGAGATCTGGCTCAGTCATGTAGGGAAATCCAGGCTCCTTCAGCCTCTTCATTCTCCAAGAAGAATTCTCTCAGCGGTAAAATGGTGGCAGCAATACCAGCCATCATACCCTCGCTAAGAGTAGGTCCGCATAAAAAATAATTCCTCCTCATTATTCTCTCTACTTTTAATAAGGGGAAACTTCCCAGAAGCCTCTGTCGGAGTCCTCATGGATCTTATTGGCTAGAACAGGATCATGTGACAACCAGAAGCCCAACCACAGCCAAAAATAACAAAATTAGCAGGAATGGATGACATAGGTATTGCTCATGTCCTGGAAGGACTTCCCTGAAAGCCCAGGTTCTGCTAGCAAGGAACAAATGTCTGCCAGCTCCCCACTGGGGTCTGGCTAGCTCCTCCTGAGTGGACACGTGAACATTGGCATGAATGTCATAAGCCAAACAACATTTAATTGTTCCACACACAATGCCGTGGGTGTGGAATAGCTGATTCCTTCACGTCAGAGAAATGAGACGTGCTCATGTGAGAACAGAATGAGAACGGCACACAGGACACCAATAGCCCCAGAACGAAGACCAGGAAGTCCGCAGCCAGTCCTCACCCCGGTCTCTGCTCCTTCGCTTGTGTCTCCAGGCAGCTGTCGCGCTCCAGTGGGAGTCCTGGGTCTGTAACTCAGCCCCTTTGAGCCCATGAGGAGACCCAGGGTCTCTCAGAGAGGACCCATATTGACAGCTCCCTGTGGGTCCTCACCCTTGGGAATCAAGGAGTAGTGGCCTTAGGGTCCCACAGTGCAGTCTTCTCTTGGGGATCCAGAAAGCAAATTCCTCGAAGTTTGATTCCTTCTAGATGAGTTTATCCTCTCCCTGACGGCACAATTCAGGGCCTTTGGGTCACCCTCCATCTTCACAGCGTTCTGGGTAATGTTTGCCTTTTATTGAACCAAGAAATCTATTTTGGTCTTATCCTCTCTATTTTATCCTCAGGTGTGAAAGACTAATGTGATGAACCAGTGATACTTATAAGCATTAAATGATGAGTCCCTAATTATCGCTTTAATGTCTTTCTACACATTCCCTGAAGGTGTACTGGGACACATGTCCCTTTCAGGGATTGGCCAGAGGAACAGCTCCCTAAGAACCCTTCAAACCCTAAGAGTTAAAGATCCCACCCATGCAAAATGCTCTCTACAAACCCTTGCTGCTTGCAGCTAAGAGCTAGGGCCACACAGTTGTGCCAAGCAGAAAGCACAGAGACCGCGGCCATCCAAACACGGTGCTCAGAATCTAGGGCAACAGGGAGGCAAGCAGAAACACAGGCAGGGTGAAGGAGCCAGGCTGGGAGGTGAGGGTGAAGGAGCTTGGATGGAAAGCAAGTTCATGGCTCAAGAACAGCTAAGGGAAAGGAAAATGGAACAAAATCCAGAAGGCTAAGACATCATGCCAACCAAGAAGAAGGCGCACACTCCTGGGGGAGTATCCAGTGGGAAAGGGAAGGAATTCGGCATCCAAGATGAGTCCCGGGGAAAGGCGGTCGCCAGAAGAGCTCTAGGCTATGCCACTTTATTTTTAGGAAAAGAAGAAAGAATGCTTTAAGCTACGTTTCCAGAAAGTGCTGCAGAACTGCATGTGAGGAGGGATCCGTGAAACCCTAAAAAGCTGGTTGTTTTCCTGAGGTTCCTCTAGCTATGACACTATTTAATATATTTTCCTGAGGTCCCTCTAGCTACGACACTATTTAATATACCATTTAATAGACAATTGCAAACCCGGCCGCCGTCATTAGAGTAGACAGATAAACGCCTGCACTACAGTGCAGATTTGTGTATTATACTGTGGAGGACAAAGGGTGAAATCCTGGAGGCCAGGGACACTGCAGAGTCCAGCACAGGGAAGCGTTCGGCAGCCACTATACCTCACAGGGCAAGCAAGATTTTGAGGCAGTCATAGTTAGAGGACACCAACCAAAGCGGGGTGAGTGGTTAACAGATTTCCTGCCGGGGTTTCAGCTCAAACCCATTGGTGGGGTCTGTTCCATATTCCTGCCTTCATGTGTCCCGTCGGAGCCCAGAAAACAAGAGTCAGGGCCTGCACCACAGAACCCGGGGTTCTCTGTAGTTCAATGGTCACCAAGACATGGAAAGTTAAGCCAAACGGTCACTCACTGTTTCATGACATCTGTACTGGTTACTTATTGCTACCTTGACACAAAGTAGAGTGACCCAGGAAGAGGGGACCTTTGACGAGACATTGCCCTCTCTACCAGACTGGCCTATAGGCTTGTCACTGGGGCATTTGCGTGATTAATAATTGACCTGAGAAATCCCAGACCGCTGTGGGTGCTGCCATTCCTGGACAGGTGGCCCTCGGGTGATAAGAGAGCAGGCTGAGCAAGCTAGGGAAGCAAGCCAGTAAGCAGCCATCCTCCGTGGCTTCTGCTCCAGTTCCTGCCTCCAGGTTCCTGGCCTGGCTTCCCTCAATTGTGGACTGTGATATGGAAGGATAACCCAAAAAAAACCCTTTCCTCCATGGCTGGTTTTGGTTTATCAAAGGAATTGAGAAGCAAACTAGGACACCATCTTTGCCCAAGACAGAGCTCTTGAAAAAGATTATAGATATCAAAGACACTGAGATAATTCATAAAGCAAAAATCATCAAGAAGACCCCATTTTTAAGATGGACATACACGCATATACTTACCACACACACATACTATACACACATACACATTCTACACACATAAACTACATGCACATACTATACACCGTTACTCACACAACACAGAGACTACACATACATGAACACACCTGTGACAGCTGAAGGTGATCCGTTCTGCCCTTATTCTCTCTCCATCAAAATTTTGCTCCCCACATATGGAGACCACCTTTCTGTCAGACAGGAATAGTTCTCGTGAGACTAGATACAAGAAAAGGGACCCAAGGCAACACAAGCTGAAACATGGTTTCCTAGAGATGCACCCTAGAGATGCACCCTTGAGAGGGAACTCTCCCCAGTGTCTGCAGCAGCCATAGCTGAATTAAGATGTGAGTAACAATTTCTCTTGGTTTGCAATGAGAGTTGAGTCAATCACGGTTTCATCATGCAACAAAGGAGTCTTTAAAATTTACCCACAGCCAGCACAGGGAAGGGTGCGACCCTTCCAGACCCAGCCAGAGCCAATACACTGGGTCCTGTTGGGCAATTACATTATCTGTGTTAGGAGCACAGTCACTCACTGCAGGGAGGACGGTTGTCTGAGGCATGGTTCCAAAGCTATCAGGTTCAGGATTGCTTTTAAATATTACCTAAAACTTAAGCATCTCAGTAAATGTCTTCCCTTTGAAAGCTGCTTTCTTGCAAGGCCTTGGTTCCAAGGGAGCTAGTTCCTCCTGCTCATAGCCATCCTCAGATATTCCCCTGAACCGAAAGCAGAAGGTATTTATAAGTCCCAGGATATCCAGGTCCCACCTTAGCTTTGGAATCATAGCAGAAATACTCAAGCCTCACCCAACTGCACTTTGACTGCAGTTTGGCTCTTTACCAAGACCAACAGTGTGTCTGTAGCTCAAGTCTGTTAGGAGGAGGGCTAATGATGCCAACCATGTCGAAACCTAGTGTAGTTTATAAATGCTGAGAGCCACAAATGAGTCTTTAAAATTGACCCACAACCAGCACATGCAGTCAGCCCCCTCCGAGCCCCTGGGTTCACAGGCCAGCTCTGGAGTTCCACAGGTCAGGAACTATGTGCCAGAAGTCAAAGAGTGTCCTGATTCCAGAGCCTCTGATAGAAGCACTGAACTCGGGAGATTGTTTAGCTGGAACCTTCCTGGCCTCGAATAATGGTGTGGACTGTCTTGGTTTCCTGACAGTTCTCATATTCACCCCTCCAGAGGCGAACAGATGTTGCTTCTCTTTTTAAAACCTTCTCTACACACCAGACTAGATGCCTATTGCTGTCCTATCTTCAAGTCCAGGAGTCATAGAAAATCCATGTACATAAAAACCAGTCCTCTAATGGACTGATCAAGTAGCCCACAAACGATGGCCACCATCTATTGTCTGGTAAGTAAGAACGTGTTCCCTTAATAGTATCACCTTTGGCTTTTGCTACAAAAGGGAAACTTGCTTTGAAAATGAATAACCAAGTCCTGCTATTCCCCCCCACACACACACATGCACATACACACACACACACACACACACACACACACACACACACACACACACACACGATATGTGAAACCAGGGTCTCAACTCAAAAGAAATAGCAGAGAAACACTCAGTGCTATGGAGATTTTCTATTTAAGAGAAAGGAGCTATGGATTTTTGTAGATATGTAGATTCTACCAAAAGAAAAACATTGTGGAGTCTTCAGCATCTTCAAAGAACAGATACGTTTATACTGTTTCTCCTCCTCCCCATCCTTCTCCTCCTCCTCTTCGTCTTTGTTTTCTAGGGTTGTTGTTGTTGTTGTTGTTGTTGTTGTTGTTGTTGTTGTTGTTGTTTGAGGCAGGGTCTCATCATGTAGCTCTGGCTGATCTGGAACTCACTCTGTAGACCAGGCTGATCTCAAACTCACAGAGATCCTCTTGCCTCTGCCTCCCAAGTGCTGGGATCAAAACTGTGTGCCACTACCCTCAGATCTTTTGTAATGCTTAATTTTATTTACTGTTTTTATATGTGTGTGTATTTGCCTGCATGTCCATATGTGTGGGACATGTGTGCAGTCCCTACAGAAAGCAGAAGAGAGCTCCAGATCCCGCGGAGCTGAAGTTGGAGATGGTTGTAATCCACCGTGCCAATGCTGGGAATCAAACTTGGGTCCTCTACAATAGCAGCCAGGGCTCGTAAGCACTGATTCATTTCTCCAGCCCCTCTTTTTGTCTTTTAGTAAAGAGAATGACATCAATAGAACTCTAAAAATCTGTAGGCGGTTGTCTCTGACAAATACTTGTTCTAAAATTAAACCATGAACTGAATAAACATAGCTATGCCTTTCTGTATACTCAATTTAAGCCCAGACATAAACTCTACGTTCAAGAAGCATTTATGAGGAAGATGGGGGCTCTGACACGGAAAGAAAACGGAAATGCACCTTCCTCATTTTTTGAGAGCACCCTAGCTTGAGTTCAGTTCCTGGAGAGAAGGGTTTTACATGACTTCCTGGTTTTGTCATCAGAAGCTTGGCCATGTTTTAACCTCAATTTCCTTTCACCCTTTATTTCATTGCAAATAAAGGTGCTAGCGCAGAGCTGTGTGTAATGAAGGTCTTCATAACGCCAAGAGAGAAAATTAAAACAATTATGAAAGTAGTTTCTCATGGTGGTCAATGCCGTACAGCTCCAGTTTTACTGCTGTCTTAAGAGGGGCCATTTATAACTTACCCTTTATTCTCATTTTGTTGTAAAAAAAAATCTCTTAGAGTTTATATAACTTAAGAAGAAAGTTTTGCCTGAATTTTCTCTTCGTTTTGGGTGATTGTGAGGAAAGCAACTGAACCCCTGTGGAGAGTCCTCTGTAGAGTACATGATCACTGTTGGCATTCTTTGCCATCTTTCATGGCTCCCTGGGCACAGTTCCCCACAGAGATTCCAGGTGGCTTGGGCTTTCCAAGCCCCATGAAACCATGGTCCTCAGAAACCTTCATCATCATTAGATCCCTAGAGACAGTTGGCAAGCTGTAGATTGAGAGGTGAAGAGTTGATTCCTGGATCTACATGGAAGAGGACATGAGCCCTGAAATTGGATCATTTTGACTCAACAAAATTTGGGCCACTGTAGAGGCATTGATGGTACATGATGTTGTCAAAGGACACAGAGATGTTTCTAATTAAATGATATGTGGGTGAAAGAACCAGTGAGAACTTCAAGAGTAGACAAAGAGTAAGAGGCGAGCTCCCTAAAAGAACATTTGTGTTGGTGTCTGGGCCTGGACAAATACCTGGGCATGGCAGATGGAATTGAAAAGAAAGTCCTTTGCCTGCCCCTGTCACTTGACATGATGATGTTGGAACCCTGCTGCAGGGCAGGGGAGCTGTCATTCAGTCAGCCAAGCACTTGTCACATAAGCATGAGAACCTGAGTCTGAACCCACAGAACAACCAGACATGGCAGCACACAGCTGAATCCCAGAACTGGGGAGGCGAAGACAGGTGGATGCTTAGAGCTCACTAGCCAGTTCACCTAGCCAAACTGGCGAGTTTCAGGTATCTTGCATCCAAAGATCTATTATAGAGAGACTGAGGCAGATTCTTGACACCTACCTTGGGCTGTCACACACGCAAAATGTGCATGCTCACCTGCATGAATAAATGCATACATCACAGACATACACACATGCACACGCACATGCACACACACACACTCTAAATAAATAAATAAATAGATAGATAGATAGGTAGATAGATAGATAAATAAATGCTGATATGTACAATGTTCTACTTCTCTTTGTGATTGCAATAGTGTGACAAGATGCTGTGACCCTACCAGGAGATCATCTGTGCTGAGCCTACTCTTTGATTCCTAGATGAATCCAGGAATAAGAGGGTGTCTGACCCAGGAAGCACTATGTTAGAAGCTCCCACGGGTTGCTCTAGTGTGCCCCAGGAAAACACTGACAGAAACAGGTCTCCAAAGCACAGAGAGGAGGAACTCTTGATCCAGATCTGAGCGTGTCAGGCAAGAGTGCATCATCAGCACAAAGGGACACTTAGAAAGTCTATTCCATGCTACTAGTTAGACACCGGAAACACTAGCACCTGAGATTGCTCTAGGTGCCTCGTGGGCATTGATGAAAAGAAAAAAAAAACAAACACAAATGGCAAACAGCTCTCTCGTCACGAAGCTTAAACTCTGATCAGTAGCTATGTTAATTGATAAAGGTTTATTGCTGGTGAGTTAGTGGGTCGATTGGAATTTAATAACACTCACGCTCTAAAGTTTCTGCAATGTAGACTCTCATAGGGAGGGACGGCGGGAAAGTATATGGCCATCTGGACCAAACGCATGGATAACGTTTATAGTCTATGGCTTGGCAAGTCCAGTTCTGTTTTACACTTTTGAAGATTATTCCTAAAGGGTTGCGAGTTTGGCTCAATGATGGAGCATTTGTCTAGCAGCCATTAAGTCCCAGGTTTGATCCTTAGCACTGAAAAAGAAAAAGCTAATGTGGGAAGAGTTTCCCATAAAAATATGTCCACTGTGGTATTATTTCTATTAGAAAAACCCCTGAAAATAATTTGTATCTAATAAGGAGGAAGAAAAGAAGTTTCGCACACACTACGGTAACTCAACCCCATGCAATACTTGTAGAGTCTCTTAAATTATTTATGATATTAAATAAAATAGCAGGATGGGGAATTATATATACATAGAGTTATAATAGGAAAATTATTTGAGGAAAGATTTGGAAAAGTACCACCAAAATGTTAACATTAGTTAGCACCACGGGGACCTGTGTGTCATCTTTCGATTCTCTCTTACTTTCCTACAGCTTTAAGTTCTTCTATAGTGAGCAAATACAATATTTTTAAATGGGAAAAATAGCAAAGCAGAAAGAGCAAACACAATCTACCTCAGAAGAGAGGGAAGAGGGAAGGGTATTGGGAGGGTGGAAGGGGACAAATGTTCACATCCTGCAGATACTCAGGTGATCACAGAAAGTCTCTGCAAGTCCATAACCTCTTGGGAGGGTGCAATAGGAAGTAGCTAAGGGATTTCCTCTCTTCCCATGGTTTAAGTACCACAAAGACCAAGTCTCAAGAAGCTCCTGCTAGAACTAACATTCCCCTACAGAGAAATGTTTCAGCATTAGCCAAAAGAATCTTCCCAGGGTTCTCTGTTTTTTCAGGCCTAAAGGCTCGAACATAATGGCAGTAGGGACTTAAAGGGTTTTCTTTTTCTCTCTCTCCATTCAGTCTTTGGGAGGCGGTCACAGGACTGTCTCTTCTCACCATTCACCTTCCTCCCAAGGCCTGGTCCCCAGCTCCAGCTTCATCTACCATTGTCTGTCTCACCTTACAGAGTTAACCACCTCACCCCTACGTGGCTTTCCACCCAGCAGGCCTTCTCCATGAAGACATGCCATGGAGAGCATTTCTTTATGTGTTTGTGTGACTGAGAGAAATGGAGTTGAAGAAATGAACAGATTCATGAGAGAAAGTCAGGGATGTTTCTCTTTCCCAGTGCCTTGGTTTCCTTTCCTGTTACCGAAATAAATCACCCTGAGGATGACAGTAACGATGTCTTACAGCTGAGGGTACAGTCAGCCACGTCAGAGAGAAGGCAGAAGGAGCTCAGAGCAGCTGGGGTCACAATCACATCCACAATCCGCAAGCAGAGAGTGATAAATGCCTAGCGATGCAAAGCTCCCTCTCTCCGCTTACACAGTCCAGGGACCCCAGCCTAGGGAAGTGTGCCACCCACAGTGTGTGAGTCTCCTCCATCAATTAACACAATCAAGGTAATAACCCCAGGCAGGCCTAGAGGTCCATCTCCCAGACTAGACTTTGTTGTCAATTGACACTAACCACAACACTGAACTTCACACCTTGATTGCTATATGCAAGCTAAGTCCTTTACCGATCATGAACATGTGAACATGCATTGAACAAATAGATAATTGAGGTTTAAAATGGTACAAAGACTTTGTAAGGCCTGCTACTCTCCTTAACTCGGCATCAAATGAAATATAACTTCAAGATCTTTTACCCAAAGCCTCAGAGAACAGATCTGTAAAAGACTTAGTGAGTGTTATAATCTCTGCGGGCTTCAAGCCTCACAGAGTCCTATTAATAAGATTTTAATCTATTCCCTGGTGTCTGAACACAGGCCACACCTTCAGTCCCTCACAATCAGGAGGCTGGACACTCTTCTTGGAAGGAAGAGAAAATAATCAATCTGGCAATGTTCACTTTATAAACTGGAGAACAGCACACCTCATGACCCCTGTGGTCTTGCTGATGTTATGGTCACCAGCCTGATCTACTGCCCATTCATGAAATCCTTAACACATCCACAAGAAAAAGACTAGAGTCTCTTATGAGTACCCACATCTTTGTCCTTAGAGGCACTTGGAGCAAATGAGCCTTCTTATGATCCATTGCTTTCATTTTACTTCATATGTATTCACTCATTCATTAGTTTATTACTTCATTGATTCATTCATTTTGTATTAGTGAGGATTTAACCCAGGATGTTATACATGTTAGCCAAATACTCTACTACTGAGATAGATAGATAGATAGATAGATAGATAGATAGATAGATAGATAGATGATAGATAGATAGATAGATAATAAATAAAAGATAGATAGATAGATAGATAGATAGATAGATAGATAGATAGATAGATAGACAGATAGATAGATAATCTTTTCAGCACCTGTAATCCAAACTTTTTGAAACTTCTTGATGGCCAGTGAATATATTTATTAAACAATGTGGAGGCAATGGTTTCTTTGAATGAAATTCTAGTAAAAACACTCAATTACATTCTGTAAAGGTACTCAGAGCTCTAAGCATATATAATTTATTACCATTTTCCCATTACTATTGATTATCTGGTTCCACATAAAAGGTCGTCACTTTTTCCATTAGGCTATATTTAAATAAAAGCATTTCAAACATAAAATAAAAACTAGCACATATATTTTAATAGTTTTCTGAAAATATATGCCTGAATCAAAGTCCTTTGGCTAGATCTCCAAGCCATGGACATGAAGCCTGGGTGGTGAGACAACACCTGGACAACGTGGAACAAACATCTGCACACACAACAGCTGCTTTCCTCCCTGAGCCTGTCTTCAGGCTGCCTTCCCATCATGGGTCCTGTATTGAACTATCAAGGCCCTCTGGAATAGGAACAGACACGAAGGGTAAGGATTAGAGTAAGTGCCCTGTCTAAGGTCACCTCTGCTCTCAAGTTCAATCTACATCTGGACCACACAGTGAAACTAAAGGGTCTTCAAGCCCTACATGAAGGAGCTGGGGGATGAGGTCAAACCCTTCTGTCCTTCAAGAAGCTGACGAGTCCACTGGCCATATTTCAGACAAAAGCTTGCTCTCTTTCTCCTCGAAACGAAGACCCCAAAGATCACCAGCCTCCCCGTTCACAACACAGCCAGCACGACAGCTTCAGATACCCATCAGCTCACACAGTTGCCTGTGTTTATCTGTCTCACAGGGGACTGTGAATTTTTGCCATCTTCCTCCAGCATCTGGGGCTCATCTTGTCTCTGCTAATGACTCAGTGGGCTGCAGAAAGGCATGCTGAGCGCAGATGTCCTATTCCCCTGGCTCAGCGGGGTGCAGAGTTGCTGAACCTGAAGAGCAGAAGGCACCAAGAGGTGATTGAGGAGTTAGCTAGGTAGGGAACGCTGTAGCTCTGGGCTCCTGGAAATGACTCAGATTGGTCCCTGGAGCAGGGGAGTGAGGATAGCCAGGTTCATAGGTAGGCTTCAGAAGTCCCTGTCCCCAAAGCTGAGCCTACATATGGGGTGATGAGAGGAGTTAGAAACAAACACCTGACAGTCTTAGAGACCTGCTTGGAGAAAGTACCAAATGTGGTCACAGCCACCACAGAACCGCCAGAAGGCAGTATCAGCAGGGAAGAGCTTTTGGGAACCAAAGACCATATTAACCAGGAAAAGCAGGAAGGAAGCCCTATGACTACTAGAGGAAGATGCTCAAGGAAGCAGCCTACAGAGGAAAAGAAGAGAGAGGAAGCTGGAGAGGCATGAAGGAAAGTCAGGACTACCTCTAACCTTCTCCCACAGTCTGGTGTTGTTCTAAAACTCCAGGTACAGCTTAAGAGCACATGGCAGGGAATGATGTAGCCATCCTTGCCCTCCAGCTGTGCTGTGAGGAGCATGCTGGGTCAGGGAAGACCTGTGTGGGTGTTAGAGAGAGGCAAGAAACCAGGAAGACATAGGCAGTCTCAGAGGACCCTCAGCCGTGCACTGGCCAGAGCAGCTCAGGGGGTTTCCAGAGACCCTGGGGCTGGTTCTGCCTTGTCCTCATGCACCCTGCTAGCTGTCTCTGAGGACTCAACATTTGTATCTCCGTACTGAAGCCTCCATAGCCAGAGTAACGGTACTGGGAGTAGAGACTCTCTGGGTGAGGGGTTCCATGGGGTTCCGAGGCAGAGTCCTTGCAATAGTGACCTCATGCAAGGATACTCAGAGGGTGCTGGCTGGCTCTGTCGATAGTCCACTCTTTTCTCCCAAGGCCGTGTTCTTCTTCTCTCCCTCCCTACCCATGCCCTGTCACTTAAAGACACAGCAAGAAACAGCAGCCTGAAATCCTGGAAGTAGGCCCTCACCGTGAACCGTATCTTGAAATCCAACCACCAGAAGTGTGGGAGATACACGCCTAGTGAGGGAACGCCCATTCTATGGAGTTTTTCTGATTAATCCAGATATGAGAAGATGACTTTGGGCATGCTGAAGCTGCTGCCTCACATACCTGAGGTGGTGGTGGAGATTTTAGGATGCCCTATTTCTACAGCCTGGGGCTTGTAGAACTCAGACCCAGTGGGAGCATAGTATAGGAGGAAAGGAGCCAGGGACCCAGGACCAACATCTAAACACTCAGCTCTGACAAAAGTGAAGTGTAGGCAGCCAGCCAGCCAGCCAGAAGAAAGTGGAAAAGGAGGGGAGGCAGAAGAGGACGGGATGTGGGTGCCAAGAAGAGGATCTGAGAACCGGGCACCACCAGTGTCAAACTCTGCCACGTGGACTTCATTAATCTAGACACACAGAAAGTAACCTAGGCAAAGATCAGGGGCTAAACTCCAGAAGGTTGGAGGGTGGAAATCAGAGAAATGGGCAGAGAAGCAAGTGAAAGAAAACCATTGCCAGGAGGGTTTGATTGGAAAGGAGAAATGAAGCAAGATGGTAAACGAAATAAAGGCAAGAAAGTGTGTGCACATGTCTGAGCATAGGTGTGTGTCTAGGTATGTGAGCATATGTATGAATGCATGCAAGCATGTGAATATTCACGTGGGGATATATGTGCATGTGTATGTATATGAGTATACATATGTACAAGCATATGAATGTGTACATACGCATACATGTTGGCATGTGTGTGTATAAACATATAAGCACACGTATGTGTGGGCATGCATGTACAACTTTGAAACTGTGTGCATGCGTGCATGAACACATGTGAATGTGTGTGTGTGTGTGTCTGTGAGAATGTGCATGTGCAAGCATGTGAGTATATGTGTGCACAGGTGTGGAGGTATGTACATTGATGCACTACATATGTGAACATATGCAGTTATGTATCTAGCATGCATGTTGTGTGTGCCTGCATGTGTTCTGAGGAAGGGTGTCAAGATGGGTGGTGAGGCTGGTGGGCCAGAGCTGGAACACAGGGAGAGTGGCTGCTCCGGGAGAGCTGATAAGCAGGGTCCGCTGGAGGAGGAAGGCTGCCAGGGAGGCAGAGCAGAGTGGCTTAGAAAATCCATAAAGTGAAAATAAGCTCTTCCATACCTCAAAGGGGGATAAATTTCCCCAAAGAACTTTCTAAAACAGCCCTCACTTTCATCACATGGAGAGGTGACCTGTGGACCATTAATTAACCTAATATTCTGGGAAGTCACCATCTCAGCTTCACACAGCAGCCTCTCTGTAGTGTGTTCTTGCTACAGAGATTCAGATGAACCCTAGTTGAGCCACTGAGTATGTGCAGATGCTGTGCCTAGTCCTCATCCCTTTTGCTCAGAAAGGTGTGTGCAAGCCACCATAGGGAGCAGACTTTATATCCAGTGATCGAGAGCTTCTTTTGTTAAATGCACTGATTCCTTGCTTGGGCCAACAAGGTGACTGAAGCAGGGCAAGACCCTGGCGCCTCTGCCTTCATTTATGTCTGTCTCTTTGGCTTAGACTCAAACTCCTGCTGGACTCTGCACAGGCATGACGATTGCTAAGAGAGTCTGTCTACTGGGACTACCTCATCTCCTTTAGAGATAAGTCCTTGTCCTAAACGGGAAATCACCTTCTATTCTGGGAACAGTAAAGCCTCCCAGGGTGTATACGCCTTACCCCAGATCAGCGTATTTTCCATGAGGTTGATGCTGTAGCCTGGAGCAGAGGTGATCATTTAAATGAACCAGATGAGCCCCTAGAGCAACGGTTCTCAACCTGTGGGTCGTGACCCCACTGGGGCTGCATATCAGATATTTATACTATGATTCAAAGCAGTAGCAAAATTACAGTTATGAAGTAGCAACAAAAATAATTCTGTGTCTGGGAGTCACCACAATATGAGGGACTGTATTAAAGGGTCACAGTGTGAGGAATATTGAGAGCCCCTGCTCTAGAGTGATAGCAACAACTACACCGTCAGACCACCTTGTAGAACCAGAATGGAGACAATGATCCAATTGGCCTGCCCTAACTCTGCCTCTATCAGTATCCTGCGCTCAGACTTGGGCATCACTGAACCTCTTCATCATCCGTCCCCAGATGGCCACACTGATTAAATCTCCTCTCTCTGTTTTTCACTATTGCTCATCGAACTAGAATATTATGACTAGTGGCCATGCCTAGTCTGTTGGAGCAACTGGGGCCCAGGCATCTGCACTAAACTCCAGGTTCACTCATTCAAACCCCTAATACAGAAACCGAATGTGCTTTCGTTGAAGTCCCAAGTCTACTGTTTCCTGCCTCCCAGGATCACTGAGATGCACAGACAAGCTGAGGGAAGCAGCTCAGCTCTCTTCGGAGTGCCCAGGACAGGACACCATGCATGGCAAGCTGGTAGTGGGTCCTCCTTATGGGCCCTTCCCCACTGGCACAGTGAAAAGACAGGCATATTGCTGACGCCACTGCAGATCAGAATTAGTGCTGGATATCATGTGACCGTTCAAAGGTAAAGGCACGAGGGCGTCCAAAGTCACTGGGACCTCTACGCATCCTCTGCTTCCTGAGAATGACATCTCAGTGTCAATGCTCACACAGAATTGCCTGCTCCCGGCATGCATCGATGTCATGCGTTAAAAACAGAAAGCCAGAAAGGCTAGGTTATGTTTCGGCAGCATGGTACAGCTAAAGCATGGCTGACACTGGATATCCAGGGACTGTGAGTCAGTACAAAATGACTGATGCCGGATGGCCAGAGAACCTCAACAATAAAGTGATGTAACCTGCCATAGAGCCACGCCTGGCAGAGTGCCACTTTGGTGTGATTCTGTGTAAACAGGGCTTTGCGGTCAGAGGCCTGAGCCTGTGTCTTCATCACCCTGCCCATATCTGTCTGTAGGTAGGCCTTCTTCCATGCAGCCTCTGTGCTCATCTATGTATATGTGCCTGTCCATCTGTATGTTACCTGTGTGTACCAGTGCATTCCTGGGTGTGTAACATGAGGGGGCCGGCTTGTTGGGGTTTCCGTCCCACCCGGTACCCCACAGCCGGCATACCCCAAGGAAAATCACACACAGGACTCCATAAGATTATAAACTGATTGGTCCATTAGGTCAGGCTTCTTGTTAACTCTTATAACTTATGTTACCCCATTATCCTTATCTACATTAGCCACCTTTCTCAGCTGGGCAAGTTACATGCTGCCTCTTCAGTGATCTGTGCAAGAGTGGCAGAGGGAGCTTCTGCTTCCAGAATACTCCCAGTCTCTTTGCTCCATCCCTACTTCCTGTCTGGCTTTCCCGCCTATACTGCCTGCCTGGCCAATCAGCGTTTTATTAAAATATGATTGACAGAATACAGACAATTCTCCTGCATCATGGGTGCCTGCCAGTGGCTGCCTGCCTCTTAGCCTTTATCTAGAATAAAGTTTGTCTTTTTTCCTTGCAGCACCTGGACATCTGTTCAATCTTCCAGACTCCCACGACCCTCCCCATGTCAGGGATCCAAGGGCCAGGCCCCCACAAAGGACAGACTCTTCCTGGCTTCAGCAAGGATGGCTAAGCCCCTGGACCCTTTAGGCAGAAAGGAGAGTGTTCTAGGACAGGGTAGGCTGTCTGGAAGAGCAATCTGCAGACTCCCATAGGCACCTCTTTTGCTCAGGAGTCACAGAGTCGCCTGATCTGGCTTCCTCCAAGGGCAGACAAAGCTTGAAAGACATTAGGAGCTTTGTGGACCTCTCCCTCCTCCCGGGATATTTTTCTAACCAACCCTACCTCACGATGGAACATCCCACCTTTCTTTACTCCTCTAATGAAAGCATCCAAAACTTCCCGTTAAGCTACAAACATGGTGATAGAGAAGTCTCTGGTCCTGAAGAGACTTGAGTAAACTTATCTGCTGTGTGTCAGACAGTGAGAAAGGAAAGGCCAGGCCAGGAGGAGACTCAGGAGCATAGACCACTGCCTGAGAGACTCAGGAGTATAGACCATTGCCAGAAAGGTACCAAGAGGCCATAGTTTGAAGAAGAAAATGGTGTCTCCCAGGATAAGCTTGCACGAAAGGATGAAGCCAAAGCAGTACCAAGCATAGGTATGACCATTATACCAGTGAGGAAAAAGTGGGCTTGCAGTTTAGATTGCTTATGGACTGCTTTTAAATTAAACCACACTTGGGCTAACATCTGCACAAGACCCCAAGTTCACATAGGAAATGCATTTGAGAGAGCCAGCCCTCCTCCAGCCCTAGCCCCTGACCCCGAGCTGCACTTCTCCAGCTCGGTCGGTCCTGGGAACCAAGCCATCAACTCAGGACCTGTGGCTTAGCTCCTCTTTAGCACTGAAAACAGTGGGTGTCTCCCCTGAGCTCACCTTTCAGCTTCAGCGGGGAGATTAAAGAACTGAGACCTAACAATTTAGGGGGTTTTCTGGCTTTAAAAGTGGGAAATACATGTGTAAGCTTGATTTTAAACATTGTAATCTTCTTATTTCCAGGCACTGACTGCACAGATAACCAAGCTATTTGGCCTCGGCTATTTTTGTTCTTTAGATTGCCAAAAAGATTAAATCCTAAAATGTGGACATATAGACTTTTTTACAAATTGATTTTTAAATATACAGGCCTAAGTTGCCACTCTGCAAATTTAACAAACAGGCATCAGTAGACCATGTTCCCCCCCCCCTCGAAAAAAAACCCATCAGATAGCCCAATTATTATCATCCAGACACAAATCTGATCATTTCAACTTCACCACCCTTACACTTACACGTGGTTCATGGATGTACACACACACATGCATACACAATGCACTGTAACATATACATAGGATGCTGTGTGCATAGTGCCATTAACATATACTAATACACCCACACGCATCGTTGTAACTAGAAAATTAATTGCCACATTATCAGGTGTGACCTAGCCAAATGCAAAATTGTGGTCTTATTTTAGTCTTTTCCACCTATTTGAACACAGACATTTGCAGAGCCACACAAATAAAGCAATCCATCTTTTATTACCCATCACCACAAATTCTTAATTCCTAATTCCCTCTTAAGCATCCCTGGTGACTTAGCCCTGACAGCAGTTTGTTTAAGATAGATATTTACTGCTGGGTCCTGTGGCCAGGCCTGCATGTCAGGAGGCAGGAAGGAAAGAATCATACTCCCTTTAGATTATTTGTGAAGGGGAGTGGGGGTGATAAATGATGCATGCTGGTACGCAGGGTACCCAGCCACGCCAGGGCTCAGGTTGCAGATGAACGGCAAAGCTAATATTTAGGTGCCTTGGCTCTACGGCATTCGGGCTGCCGGGTGTGGGAACGTTGATTGCCTGGCTGCAATGATGGGCTGGCATCTACCCAGCCGGTCAATATAGAAGCACGGCTTCCACTCCTTCTCACTAAGCACAAACGGTCATTATTGATCGTAGCAGGCTGGCCAGAGGAGAGAGAACCCCCTGGGAGTCACAGCCTAGCTCATTCAATCGCGGCATGGTTCTTAAAAGATCTGATTTGACAATTCCGCGGGGTGAGGCATTTTGCCAAAGTATATTTGGCTGAAAGACCTCTACTGTATCTCATAGCCTCCACGCTGGGCATGGAAGTGGGGCTCCCGCCCCCTGACTGGGGAAAGCCCAGATTCAGTGGACATTCCTACTTCCTGCTTGTAGGTTTATCCAAGCATTTAAAGCCACCCCAGGCCAAGCCAATCCTGAAGCAACCCCAGCTTGCAGCCCTCACCTACAGTTCCCAAATCAGCCAATGGCTTCGTTTGTGCCTAAGACGTAGTTCTAAACTGTCTTGTAGAATATAAGCTGCAGCAAGCAAGTGAAACGTGTGTGTGTGTGTGTGTGTGTGTGTGTGTGTGTGTGTGTGTGTGTGTTTTACTGGGTATTCACCAATCATTTTTGTGGGGTAGTTTTTTGAACACAGAACATAATGCATGTTCTAAGCGAAGCTAGATGAGGCAGGCATTCCTGACAGGGACACATTTAAAGTTGTTAACTCAGAGTTTGGAGTGTAGCTCAGTGGGAGCCAGCTTGTCTGGTGTGCGCGGGCCCTGAATTCAATCTGTAGCACTGAAAAACAGTAATAACAGTATCGAATTGCTGCTGCTTATTAGCAGAGTGGTACTTCAATATCACCAAACCATGTCAGAGAGAGAGTTTTAAAAGTAGTATGAGAGGCTGGAGAGAGACCTCCATCAGTGAAATGCTCTCCACGCAAGCTTAAGAACCTGAATTTAATCCCAGGCCCCATGTGACGTCCTTGGCATGATACTGTGCACTTGTAATTCTAGGACTGGGGAAGGAAGAGATGGGGGGGCCTCCCAGGTTCACTGGCCAGACAGTCACCCCTAATAAGTATGCAACACACATGATAGCCCATGAAGAATGGCAAGCAATTAAAGTCGAATTCTGAGCATACAACACGCATTTGCCCACACTTATGTGCCTGCCTACACCCAAACATGTGCACATGCACCAAAGAAAATAGCATGAATATTATAGGACAGGGACTTTATTTTTGATATGTCATTCATTTCTGATAAGACGTGTTGTGCCCAGAGAAACAAAATCACCCTGAACCAAGCTACAGAGACAAGAGAATTGGGCTTTCAGAGATACCTGCAACCTTATCAATGGGCTCCCCACTCCTGGCTGTCTCTGACAACCCAGACTACGAAATTAAAGGTGGGCAGTTTGGCAGGGTCAACGCTTTCTGCTTCTCTCCGGCACTCCTGCCGCCCCAGCCCTTTAGCGAGGGAGCACACCTGCTCCCCTGCCTGTCTACGCCTCCTATTCTTCATTACACAACAGATGACCTATCTGATAGGCGCCTTCCCGCTCGCAGGTTCCCCTTGCCAGCCTTCAGCGAGAATAAAGCCAGCAGCCCTTTTTATCTTCATCCTGTCGCGGCTCCCGTCCACTGTTTTTTTTCTAAAGATCGTTTGCCAGCACTGCTCGCTCGGCTGTACCCAGTGGAACCGGCTGCGTCTTCTGAACTGACAGTTCTGACTTTTTTGCCGCGTGTGATTTTTCTAAAGCATGACAACCGCTCGCATGAAGACACGGCAAACCTTTTCAGAAAGGGAAGCAGCCTCCGGAAGAAAGGCTGAAAGGAATGGAAGTGGTTGCTGAGGGAGCCAGCAAGATGGCTCTCCTATGGATCAATTTAGTTTGGTCCTAACTTACAGATGGCAAAAGAGATTAAAATCATGCATTTCGTGAGTCTGTGTATTTTGTGGATACATACGTGTTGGCAAAGAGTGTTGCATGTAGACAGCTATGAAGAAAAGATACCACTTCTGTTACCTAGAACCACCCAGCTCTGTCCCTTCCAGATTTAAGTGTAAATTGTTTGTCATTGATTTGGTGTTCGTTGTCAGCGTGTGTCTAGCTCTGAAGCTAAACTGTGGGTTTCCCATGAGCAGAGTCTGGCATCTGTTCCATCCTCCAAGCGAGCAGGTCTGAGTGCGCTTCCTTTTGCTGAGGTGTAGAGGCCCCAGGCAGGCCCAGAATGCCACATCCAAGTTCAGCCAGATCCTGCATCAACTAAGTGTGGCATCATTGCTGGTTATCTCGGAAGTGGTGCTCTTTGGAGAGAGAGCAGTGTGGTACTGGTTTAGAGTCACCAGACTGTGGGCTTAACATCAGACCAACCAGCAGACACAGGTGCACACTTTTCTCAACTGCCCTGGAAAATATCCTTAAAAGTTAACTGGACTTATTGGAACTGCGTTCTGGAAGACAGTGAAAATTATTAAGAGTGGTCATGGTGTTCCGTGCCTTTGACCTCAGCATGCAGAAAGTGGAGATGGAAGGACATAAAGTTCAAGATCAGCCTTGGGTACATAGTGAGACCCTGTCAGAGAGGCAGGAGAAGAGAGGCAAGGAGAGGGAAGGGAGGGAAAATTGTAAGTTTTTTTTTTATTCTTAGTGCCTTAAAAGTCCCTGGTTTTAGGTATAAAGACCTTCTAAATTCAAAATACAGGACTTGTCACTTAGGACCACTTCCAAGCCTCAAGCCCGCTTCTAGCCTGAGGTTAGCAATTATAACATGTTAGCAAATGCATCTCAACTTAAAATCCGCAAAAAATAAAAAAAACGCTTGTCCACTTTCTACTCAGGAAATCTACCTCCACTCTGGGGAATTCTTGAAAGGCTGCAGCCGGAGAACTCCAAACGTGAGGACCACCCTTGACAGCTTAGTGGGATCCTGGCTGAAAAAAAGGGAGTAGGGGGAGAAAGGAACAAAAGAAAGAGAAAAGAAGGGGTAGAGAAAGACTGAGTGTGAAAAAGCAGCCCACATCCTAGCTGCTCCACTGCTATCTGACTCCTGCTATCTGACTCAGTTAGTTGACTTTTATGGTGGAGACTTTGGTGGGTTGTTGAGTCAAGGCGTCCATGTGACTTCTCGTCCCATCATTCTCCACCACAGACATGGTTCTGTGTGTGTGTGTGTGTGTGTGTGTGTGTGTGTGTTGTATGTGTTCACATATGTTTGTGTGTTTGTGTGTTTGTGATGCATGCATACAGATTGTGAACACATGTGTGTGATGGCATGTATGTCTGTGCACATACTGTGCATCTGTGGCATTCTCATGCCATCTCTTCCTCCTCCCAATGGCATCCTGATCTTTCCACTCATGGAAAGGACTCTCTGGATTCAGCTGTTAAACTCAGACACACTTCTCTGACCCCTGCCCTTATTGTGTAAATAGGTTGTGCGCACACTCTGAGAGCTGCAGTCTCACTGAGGGACCTCTGTGGAGACTCTATGAGTTTCCATGAATAGGCAAGAGCTTGGAACAGTCTCTACTTAACAAAATTTGCACTCCCACTGTCTAGACAGATACTCCTCTGAGACCACCTTCCTGCTGCCATGGCATTGAAGGTGCCTGGAGGAAGAAGAAGGAACCTACAGGCATGGTGAAACACCTGACCTGCAGCCTGGAGCCATTTGTGATCAAGGGTTCCAAACACCAACAATCAGTATAACAGTCTTCTTGATTTAACAGAAAAAGAAAATCAAGTAGAAAACAAGGTCTGTGTGAAGAGATTTCTCCTCTTGCTGGTAGTGATACAATCCATAATAACCTGAGAGTCTCAATAGGGACTTTGCACATTGGGTTGGCCTGTGCACATGTCTGAAGGATTGTCTTACTTATGTTAACTGATTTAGGAATGGTGTAGGAGGTACTTCCGTTTGTGTGTTGCTTTCATTAGTTAATGAATAAAGAAACTGCTTTGGCCTGGTAGGGCAGAACTTAGGTAGGCGGAGAAGACAGAACTGAATGCTGGGAGGAAGAAAAGCACAGTAAGAGAAAGCTGCCATGGAGCTGCCAGAGTCAGACACGCTGAATCTTTTTTGGTAAGCCACTGCCACAGGTACAGATTAATAGAAATGGGTTAAACCAAGATGTGAGAGTTAGCAAAGAAGAGGCTAGAGCTAATGGGCCAAGCAGTAATTTAATTAATACAGTTTCTGTGTGATTATTTCAGGACTAAGCAAGCTGGGTGGTCGGGACAAACAAGCAGCCTCTCTCCTACACTAGGAAGACCATCTGACGATGGCGGCACCATTCCCTAGACAGGAGGTCCTGAACTGAAAGAGGAGAGAGATAGAACAGAACACATACAAGCAAGCACATGATCATTACTGCATTTTTTTCCACTCTTGACGTAACGTGACCAGATGTCTCAAGCTCCTGCCTGCTATGATAGACTGGAACCTGAATTATGAACCCAACTAAATCCTTCCTCCCTTATCCTGTTTCCTCCAAGAGTATGTATCACAGAAGCAGCAACAAACTTAGGATAGTAGCTGTCAACTGTGCCTGCCCTCATGTTGCCCTTGCTGAGTAGATTCTGTGGCTTTTCTGACCCACCCCCCCAGCCAATGACAGCCATCTTCCTGGTATATGCTTCAGTTCAGTTTTGTTTGTTTGTTTTTCTAGCTCAGTTATTACTGAGTTCGAAGGTTGTGAGCAACACCTTCCCCATAACATTCATCTTGCAAACTTGAAAACCACAATGCATAACTTGGACATGTCACACCCTCGTCACCTCTGCAGAACCTGGACACAGTTTCTATGTCCAAGTGGCATTTCATTAAGAATGACACAAACTTACAACCGAGGTGGTAACCACCCTGAGTTGTCAGGCCTACTAGCACTCCAGTACCTGCCCAAGCAGCCCCTTCCAGTCTTTTTCAGGAGGCAAACAAGTGGAGGGTGAAGTTAGAGGCTCCCTAGGACTCAGGGTCTGAGCCTGGAAACTTTCTCCAGTCTCATAAATGGTGTACAGCAATGGTCTGAGAGAAGGGGTCCAATTTCTCCCTCACTCTCCTGCCTGTCCTGTCCCTAGCCCAGCACCTCTGGGAATGGGCCCAGCATTCCTGTCACCACTTGGCCACTACCGTGGGTCTTTGCAGGCTGACTACTCACATAAATACTTTAGGTGTGGCCATCCTTGTTTCTATGGTATGTTTATCAGGGGAAAACAAGAACAAAACTGGCCTGTGTCACCCCAGACTCAGTAGATGGTCCCCAGGAACCTGATATTCACTCTGCTGGACATGTGGGGTTACTATTTTAAAACATCTCTAAATTCTCATTTTGTATCTTCCTACTCCCAGGCCAGTGTGGGGTTTTTTTATTAAGATTTCCCCACCAAAAGCTCTTATTTTTAAATTAACTAATTACTTCTTAAAATTTTTTGGTATTTCGAGACAACGTTTCTCTGCAGAGCCCTGGCTTTCCTAACACTCACTCTGTATAGCAGGTTAGCCTTGAACTAACAGAGATCTGCCTGCCTCTATCTCCTAAGTGCTTGGGATTAAAGGTATTCACCACCATCACTGCCAGCTGAGTTTTTATTTTTTAAAGATTTGTTGTTGTTGGTGGTGGTGGTGTGGTGTGGTGTGTGTGTGTGTGTGTGTGTGTGTGTGTGTGTGTGTGTGTGTGTGTGTGTTTATGAGAGAGAGAGAGAGAGAGAGAGAGAGAGAGAGGGAGAGAGAGAGAGATACTCACAGAGGCCAGGAGAGGGTGTCTGATCACCTGTGACTCAAGTTACAGGCAGTTGTGAGCCACCAGACATGGGTGCTGGGAACTGAATTCTGGTCCTGGGGAAGAACAGCAAGGATCCGTACCTGCTGAGCCATTGCTCCAGCCCTAGCTTTGGATTTTGAGCTTCTAGGCATACTTTCCTCACTTTGAGATCTCCACGACACCATGCCCATGACATGTCCTTAGTCAGCTTGTGTCCGAGGAGAAGAGTCCCAGGCTTACACACACGTAGCACCTGTCCAGTAAGCAGACACCACTATCCAGGACCCAGTAACTGGAAGCATCTTTCACAGGTGTCTCCCCCTCCAGCTGCTCATGCATAATCCACGTAGATCTTTATAAAAAGGAGCGTGAGCCGCCCGCACCTACGCATCATTGAATGTCTGTGCTCGCCCTCCTTCTCATTACTAAATAGCCATCATCCCAGTGCCCCTCCACAAGTCTCCCTCTACTCACGTCTACCTGAGCTAACCCAAGTCCTGGGGCCATGTGGTTCTCTCTGGGGACCACCAGCTTTCTGCCTTCTACCTGTAGGATGATTTCCACTGAATGGCCTCCTCAGTCTGGCCGCCATCTCCTTTCCAACTTCATCTCTCATACCGGGCAGGTCTGCTCACCTGAAACAAGTCCCTTGCAGAGCAGTCAGGTCACTGTGTGGAGCTCTGTTACTCATTGACTGCCTTTGGCACCACACTCTGTCCACAGCAGTGTACCCTGCCTCCTGGTACACCTGCCATCGTGCATCCTCCTCCCACCTGGACTCAGGCTTCAGTCACACGCGCTTCTATGGCCAGGAGGCCTGAGCAAGAGTGTTGCTCATGGTCTTGATAAGTAGAGTCCTTTCAGAATCTTTCTTCTTGGATCCCCCAGGTGCCGTGTACAGAAATCCAGCTTCGGTACTGCAGTAACTACAAGGGAGAGCCTCACAAAATGCCCCATGGGATGAAGAAGTTCAGATTTACCTGATAAGCAGCAGATCCAGTCTGGCCAGGTTCCCTGTGGAGTCTGCAGAAGTCCCAGGTTCTATGATCTGGGAGCATCTACACAAGATACCTCAAGTAGGCTGGAGAGATGATTCTGCAGTTAGAAGCACTTGTAATCTAGCAGACGACTTGGGTTTTGTTCCCAGCACCACATGGTGCTTCAAGGCCCTCTGCAATTCTTTTCAGGAGATCTGACACCCTCTTCTGACCTGCACGAGCACAAGGCACACACGTGGTACATATACACATAGGCATCCAAGACACTCATACACATCAAAAATAAATAAATCTAAAACAGAAAAGATACCAAAGTGAACCAGCAGAATGGCCCAGCTAAACAAGCAATTCAGAGAATAAGAAACATAATGGATCAGTGGTTTTAAGCCATGGAGTTCTGGAACACTGTTATGTAGCAATAGATAATCGCAGTCAAAGTTATCACTCAACTCAGTACAAACACAAGGAGTGTTTGAGAGTCTGACACATAGTCTGAGCACTCAGTAAGCCAAAAGGGAGTGCCCACCACTTCCTTTGGGTTGAACACCCTCTTGCATCCTTCCAACGAACCTGCCTTCATGTCCCTGCTGGAAAGAACTCGCGTCCCTGTTCACCTCGGGTTCCTCTCCCTTGCCAGGTGTTCTCCATTCACACATAACCTCCAGGATTGGAATCAACTGTTTCTCTAAGGATGGATGCACCCAAGCTCCCCCAGAAGCTCCTGGAGCTGGAAACTCTCTGGGAGGATGGCGGGAGTCCAGGAGCGTCAACTCACCTGGGGAAGCAGCTTGCTGAGGGCGGAGCCAGCAGTGCTGCTGACCTCTCCCCCCATTGTTTGGGATCAGAAGGGATGGGACACATTCCTGCTTGGTGTTTCATTAACTTTTAGTCGCTATGCTACTGGAAT
The DNA here is from genome assembly GCF_982192425.1 of Myodes glareolus. NCBI lineage: Eukaryota > Metazoa > Chordata > Mammalia > Rodentia > Cricetidae > Myodes > Myodes glareolus. The sequence goes on from NC_142032.1 coordinate 68,423,631, forward strand.
GCCAAATCCAAAAAGATGATCTCAGGCCTGGGGAGGGATAAAGTTCAAAGTTAGCACACTTGCCTCACGGGAGCAAGGCCCTTGGGGATAAGGGCAAGCAGTGAGAGAGACAGAGAGAAGGGCAGAAGGGAAGCAGTGATCTGGTGTGTTAGCCAGGTACACAGCAGCTGTAGCCTCCTGTGTTCTGGAAAGTTCTCTGTCCAAGGAACACAGCTAAAAGGTCCCCTTGCACCTACAGGAAGGAAATGCCCTTTCTTGAATTCTCCTTCCTTTTCATAAGCATTGATTTCCCCAAGCTAGGGAATCGCAATTGCTCTGACCAACACTTAGGCTCCCAGTCCCACAAAGACAAACAAAATCCCCCTTTCCCTTTCTTGAAATTGGAGAATTACATCACATCGTCTCTGAGGTGGACGTGACTCTTCCCGCCAGGTGTTAGAATTGAGTTATAGGCCAAGAACCCCACAAGGAGAGTCATGGGCTCAGCATTTAGAAATGTCAGATTTATTTTCAGACACAAATAAACCCTGGTCTGGGATTCAGAACAAGGCTGTTCTAGCCCCAGTCTCATCTGCACCAGCCAGGGGAAAGCAGAGAAGCCTGGAGGTTCTATAAGCTTTGCCTGTGAAAAACAGTCATGGGTTCTAAATCCCCAGACAGAACTGGCTGTTGAGAGTTGGGGATGCCAGGTTCTGAGCCCTCCTGCCTCTCTCTTTGGTGCCACTGAGCAGACATGGAAGCTTAGAGGAAAGAAGGGGAACAGCTTTTGTCTTAGAGCATCAGCTGTCGGCCCATTGGTCACAATTCCTGCAAGGGTTGCCTAACACCGTTGGAAAACACAGATATTTACACTACCATTCATGACAGTACTAAATTATAGTTATAAAGAAGCAACCAAAAGTATGTTTATGGTTAGGGGTCACCGCAACATTGTATAAAATGAATTGTATTAAAGGGTCACGGTATTAGGAAGGTTGAGAACCACTGTCTTAGAGACTTCCCTCTGTCCTATAAAAACAATTAAAGGACTCATAAGATGCCTCACTGGGTGAAGGCACCTGTCTCCAAGCTTGACCTGAGTTCAATGACTAAAACACATGATGGAGGGAGAGCACCAACTCCCACAAGTTACCTACTGACCTACATAAACACACACACACACACACACAAATCAAAAATGTCAAGCACAACTAAAATGGCTAAGTTTCAGTAACAGCAGTGCAGACACATTTGCACTGGGTTACAAACCATTTGTGTATCTTCTCCTTACACTTACAGTGCTATGCTCTGTAAGAGAGGCAGGTGTATGCCCAAAAGAAACCCTAGTCAAGCAGGTCAGCAAAATGAAACACACAGGATCAACAGAGCAGCCAATACAATGCATGGTAGCTGAGCTAGGCTGTGGAGCGTTAGGATATGTAGAAAGTAAGCAGCAAAGCGGTCCCTGGAACTAGGATGGGACTACAGCAAAGTGAGGGTCAGGGCCAATTGTTTCTTCTGTGCCTCCTTGAACACCTGGGGTTTTGAGTTAAAAATGGCATTTATATCAGCGTGACAAATGTAAATATTCGGGTCTAAATCTAACAAAATACGTTCAAGATTCTCTCTCTCTCTCTCTCTCTCTCTCTCTCTCTGCTTAAAAATTAGGACACAGTTCTCAGCTACTTCTCAAGCGCCATGCCTGCTTGCCTGCCACCAGGCACTCTACCATGATAATGGACAAAGCCTCTAAAACTGTAAGTCAGACCCCAGTTAAATACTTTCTTTTAAAGAGCTGCCTTGGTCATGGTGTCTCTTCACGGTAACAAACTGAGAACTTAGATCTAAATGAATCCAAGTGACTAATCTTTCGCGTATGGCAAAGGGGACTCCATGCAAAAATGGCTACCTTTTGAACACATGGTGCTGAGATCAAGAACAGCCACACCCAGACCTTGCAGCATTCAACGCTCATTTGAAGGAGATCACAGACCTAAATGTAAAACTTCTCGAAGGCAGAGTAGGAGAGGCACAGGACAGCCTTGGACCTGTGACAGCAACGCCGGAAGTGTCATTTCTAAAGAAACGGGTGATGTTGCACTTTCTGCTTCAAGAAAGACACTGTGGAGGGAATGAAAGGACAGCCAATATGGGGGGAAGTATTTGCAAAATGCGTACATTAGAACTTACGAAAACACTCCTAAAACTCAAACTCAGAAAACAGTCCAATAGAAAAATAGATAAAGGAGCTGAACTAACACCCAAGACCCAAATTGCAGATAAACTGTTAAAAAAAATGCCCAATCTTGTACCATTTGGAAAATGCAAATTAAAACAAGATAGCTTGCACCTTTAGAAACAAGATGTGCAGCTCCTGAGGAATAAAAATCAAAGTTGTCCTCTGGCCTCTGCACACACTGACATACACACACGATGGACAATCCCACACATAAATATATACAAATACTTGCACACAAACACACACAAAACCAGTAAAAATATCCAAATAGACATGTCACCAAAATATGTATAAATAAACTTATGAAAATATGCCCAGAACCATTCTTTATTTGGGAAAACAAACTGAAACCACAGTGAAGAGCCATTTTACACCCCTGAGGGTGACCATAACCCAGACAGGCACAGGTAAGGGCTGGAAAGCAAAGACCAACTCCTAACAGAAAATATAAAATGATGTAGCGTAGACATAACTAAGGAGGTCCACAGGAGCCCAGAATAAAGGGTAACAAGTGTTTACTTATTTGGGAAAAAAACTCACAATAAGGATAGAGAGTCACGGTCCTCTGTGAATGCTGGAAGCTACAAACTAAACTCTGACCACCAACCAAAAGAGAGCGAGCATGGTTTTTGTCCACACTTATAGAACATCAGACCACGCCCTAATGGTCCGGTACCCAAAAGGCTGTCAGCTGAATGAATTCCCACAACACTGTAGTGGCCAAGAGAAAATTGAACTTGAAAAAAAAATGTCAGTAATAAAGCTGCCATCTAACAGCAATCCAGCCCTAGATATCTTTCCTAGGGAACCCAAAACACAACTCCACAAAAGATTCAGTGATAGATGTTCCAGTAGCATCATTCCTTACAGCCAGAATAGAGAACACCACAGAGGTCCACAAGAGAGGAGAGGACAGGGGTGTGGTGCTAGTCAGCCATGGAAGGACAGAGATGCTAATGCTGCCATCTCAGGAATAAACCTCAGAAACACAGAACCAAGTGACAAGCCCAAGCCTGCTCGGGAAGAAGGCAACATAAGGTCTCCCTAGTGTGAAGTTCCCAGGCAAATCCACAGAGGCCTGAAGCGGACAGGGGCTAGGGAGGAACAGGACAAGGTGACTGCGGGAGGCTGGCTTTCTTCTGCAGGGGACAAAAGCACTTTGACATTAGATTATGATAATGCTCGCATGACGCTGCACGTTCCCTGCAACACAATGCATTATCCAGAAAGCCAGGGAACTTCACAGGTGGAAAATTTACTCGATAAAGCTATTACCATGTAGCCCAGAGGAAGAAAAGGGACCCTTTTTAAAGGTATTTTGTTGTTACTGTTGTTTTATGGAGTTTTTCCCCATAAGAGAAAATAAAATCTTTGTAGGAGCTGGGTATGGTGGGGGGGGGGGCACATGTCTGTAATTACAGCACTTGGGAGTCCGAGGCAGAAGGATTGCCAGAAGCTTAAGGTCAGTAGAAGCTATACAATGAGTAGCAATACAGCCGAATTACATGGAATGACCCTGTCTCAAAAAATACTCCCCAGAAATCCCCTAGAAGCTACAGAGGGACAAGAATGGGCCCTGGTCAGTCAAGGTCACCATTGCAGAGGAGTGTGAGGGGGCACCAGCTTGCTTGGATAGCAGATAGAAAAAAAAAACCCCTAAAAATACTGGATCACTTTTAGTAGAGTACGAGCAGGGCATGACATTAGGGACACAGGGGCCAGTGTCCACTCCACGTGGGTAGGACATGCTACTGCGCCTGCCCTAAAGTGCCAGGGTGAGCATCACCTAAGGCCTGGGAAGAAGAGCTAGCCTGGAGGGTGGTACCTCATGTATAGCACCACGCATGGGAAGAAGTGAACAGAGGCTCCGCACTCTTATTTCAGTGGAAAGAGACCTGGGCCAGGCAGAGGGAATATAGAAGGTGAGCTAAAAGAATTCAAGGACGACTCTAAAATAGAAGAGGGGGGGCAGTGTCAGGCAAGCATTGCAATAGCACTACACGGAAGAAGTCTTTCCTCCTTTTGAGCAGCCAGCATTTTGCTGCCCTGGATCCTACATCACTTATTGCTTGGTATTTGGGGGAATCTGAAAGCATCTCATCTTGAAGGCGATTCAGGAGGATTCCTGTCCCTGTCTTCTCCTCTGTTTCAACCTCTGTACCAGCCCCTCTGCCCAGGCAAGTCTACTCATCAACCTGAGGATCGCCACACCCCCACTGGGCCCCGACAGAGTCACTTGACCCGTCTCATTCTCAAAGTCCCACCAAACCGGTCCAGCTCATGTTTATTCAAGATTTTAGACATGTACAGCCTCTCTGTGCTGTCTAACAGGGTGTGGGTGCATGCGTGTGTTTGGGCATGCGTATTTACGAATGCCCACTACAGGCATGGATGTTGAGATTCAGAAAACAGATAAAATGAGCCCAAATGGATATTCTTGCCATATTGAATTTTTGAAGCATCCATTACTAATACAACAGCAATGCCTCCTTTTGTTCCTCTTTGGGGATGGGATTTAGCTTTGTAAATATCTGAGACCATGTTTGGAGTCTATTGCCTATGAATGTAGAAATGTTCCCTTTATGTTCTTTTTCCTGCAGGAATCCTTCACCATCCCTCCCAGCCTTCCGGACTAGGGCCTCCTTGCTCTCTCCGGCTGACTCACTGAGCCTGTTCATTGAGGACTCAGCACAGGGGAGAAGGAGACCGCCTTCCCTGATGGTGCCCCCATCTTTTCTGGAATCACACGGCCGTCACCACAGCACTTCAGCGCTGTCTTTAATAGCTCACAAGTGGCTCCTTCTGGAACTGACGGCACTGCAGCCCACGGATCAGTCAGTGGGGATGCTGAGGCGGCAGCATTGGCAAGAACTGCTGGAATGCTTCACCTCCGAGACACGCTAAGTGCCCACTGGCCTGGGATCCGAGGTCTGGACTCGGCTGCCTTTGATTGGGGCTGTGCGCTGCCAAGTCTCAATTAGGCGGCCTGTAATACAGTTGGTTCTGGCACAAGCGCTGAGCAAAATAAATCAAAGGATTCTCCCAAATAGGAGTGAGTTCCTGACCGCTGTGTTTGGGGAGGCCACTGCCCTTTGCTGAGGGCCGTCAGCGCCCAAACCCGTAGTAACATCATTCACGCCCCCTCCTCGCCCCCAAGAGATGTCTATAGTAGGCTGAGGTATTGGAGTCTACAGGCTTAGACACTCACTCACAGATGCAAGCTGCCCAATCAGAGGGGACATGCGGGGCTTTCCGAGGGCACGGCGCAAGTGCTTGCCATGCGTGTCCTTCCAAGGGACGAAGGGAAGTGCCAGCTACAAAAATCACGGCAGAGTTCTCGCCCAAATGCCCATGCCTGCCAGCGCCTGCTCTCCACACTCTCATTCAGAGAATCCGCAGGGTCGTGTTAATTAGGAATGCGGTTCATTCTTCACTCCACAGTCAGAGGAAGGCTGGGGCAGAACACGCTCCTCCAACCCCATGCCTATGGAAGCCGCCATCAGTGAGAGCCTCACCTCTGGTTCTGTCAGTGAATGGCGCCTCACAAAGAGGAAATGTTCTCTTGGGCTGAGGAGACAGGGAACTATAGCTGACTGTAAAGGGTTTGAATCTAAATAGTGTTCTCCGGTCAAGGGCAGTAACACCATTTCTCTTGCTTGTCCAGGAGACAGGAGAACCCATGCTGGTTTGTGAGTGTGTAGACAGCAAGCAGAAATCTGAGCGTATTCAAGATCAGAACATCTGACCCGAAGCATGCCTTCTTTCCTGCATCCAAGACTTGAACGTAAGATCCATCCTAGCTCCTGAGAGCAAGGACATCCCAAATGCCATCACTGGGTTAGGAAGAAATATGGCTTATATGATGTCATCATTTGGGGGGGGGATTAAGAGTATTGTCTCCAGGGCAACCCTTGGAAGAACTGGGCCATTGAAAAGACAAAGGCATTGTTTGTGGTGTGATGTGATCCCTGGAGTCAACTTGCCCATGGCATTCTGTGAACACCTTGGCCAGTAGGGTGAAGAACTGATTCAAGGGACTGTCAGCAAACTGCCTGGTTTGTAAGCAGAAGGTCCTGAGTGCAGAGACCCAGCATTCATATAACAAAACCAGGCACATAATCCAGTATTCCTGTCAGGGTAGAAACAGGAGGATCCCTGAGGCTTCCTAGCCAGTCAATCTAACTGAAACAGAAACCCTGCCTCAAAAAATAACATAGTGATTGAGGAAAACACCTGACATCAACCCTAGGCCTCTGTATGAAGCTGCACACAAACGCACAAACACATACACACACACACACACACAGAGAGAGAGAGAGAGAGAGAGAAAGAGAGAGAGAGAGAGAGACTGAAACAAGACATACTTTCATGCATCAGAGGCTCGGACACAGAACCCAACCCATTTTATGCTGAACATCACTAGAAAGGATCTCTGTAGCAAGACGTCATCTGTCTAAGCCATGGAGCACTTTGCGCTTCTCGGTGCTCATTGACTACCTCTAGATAACAGCACAATCAATACCACTAACGGAACAGACCCTGTTGAGGAAAAGCTACCCACTGGAATCTGATCTGCTTCCTGTGGTCGCTGACCAGCCAAGCCTCTCTCTTTCCTTCAGGATTTGCCTGTGGCCAGACAGCCCTCTCACACAGCACCAGTGAGATTTTACACTGCTGTGATCTCTCCAGGGGTGAAGTAGCAAGGAATGCTTGTACTAAAGCAGTAAATACCTCTCAACAGTAAATTTAAAAAGAAGAAAACAAAATAAACAAAAAAAGTAAGGCAGCGTAATTAACAAAGGAGGTCCCCCCCCACTATAACACTAATTACATTGTGTCACGCATGTAAATATCTATACCAAATGACAGCCCACAGCCAGTGTGAAGGTGGGTAAGTGCAACAATGTCTCACCCTGACTTCACCATTGTCAGGGGTTGGTTCCTAACTTGACAGAAGAGAAGAGCAGCTGCTATAGAGATCTACAGAGCCTCAAGTATTTAAGCACTGACCTACTATTAAAAAAAAAAATAAAAGGTGCTTAGTCTGTACTAACAAAGAAAAATGACTTGGAAACACGCCTGTTTACCTCCAGTGATTTCTGGCTGTCCATTGTACAGCCAGAACACGGGTTCAAACATGTGTGGGTTGGGTGCTGTGTGTTGAGCCAGTAGGGTCCTGAGGGCTTCTAATATTTGAAGGCAGAGAAACAGGAAGTCAATGGATAAGGTCAGGAGCCTTTGGAGGTTTTGAATATGGTTTGGGAAAATGTGGTTTTGGTGCCAATTACCGGAGATGTCAGTAAATGTGGCTGTCCTGGCATGGTTGGGTGGATGGGCGAGGTAGAGGCCATAGACATGAGTGACTGCATCCGAGAGGCATGTGGGAAGGCTTAAGGAGGAGTAACAGATACGGCCAAGTGATGGTCTCTGGAGGGAGGCGAGCTGGCAGCTTGAAGGCATTGTATCGGAAAGGAGAGCTGACTAGCCCTGTGTGGGGTTACGCTGAGGCAACCCAGCCAAAGTTTGCAGGCCAGGCTCTATGGGTGCAAGCCCTTTTAAATTAAAAACCCATTTTCCATATAAATCTATTAGGGTTCTCTCACTTCTCAGATTTATTTCTGGCAATATCTTCTGTTTCTTTCAGTCCCTGAAAAATGTGATTTTTTTAAGGCTATATTTCTTGGTAAATAACCTCAACATCATTTACTTTGCTTGCCAAAAGTGGTTCTTCCAAGACATGAAGGATAAAATGACCTTCCAAGCAGGTTGTTCAAAAAAAAAAAAAAAGAAAGACAGAAAGAAGGAATGGAAGAAATAAAGGAAGGAAGAAAGAAAGAAAGAAAACCATTACATAAGGGGCATGTTGTGAGAGTATTTTTTTTTCAGGATGTGAAAATATACACTTTAATTTTACAAGTTAGTAATTAGCATAGTAGGGTAAAGTCATAATCCAAAACAATAATCTTTATTACCAAAATAGAGATTAAACACAATTAAAATGAACAATATTACCAACCATAATTGCTAATCAATTAGCTGAGAAGCTATATTGCTGCAATCTTCTAAGGCTCCAGCTTGCCCTTCCTATATTCTTTTCACTTTTTATAATGTAAGGTGGAGTCTAGTTCAGAGGATCCATCTGCAAAACCCTGTTTTAATTATAGTCTCAGGGTCCAGGCACCATCTCTTCCTCTGTTGGTGTTTCTGCCCACGAGCCTGTCGGAACCCATCCTCTAACTGTGAATGTCAAGGTTGGTTCCGTCAGACATTTTCCAGTTACAGTTGCTCCATCACGCTCTTTAGCAAAACCATATGCTAGCATCAAGTTCCCCCGACTGCCCTTGGGTCCTCCTCCAAACACTTCAATACAAAAGATCAGCCTTAGCAACCCTCACACTGCTCCCATATCCATGCAGACCAGACTACTTGATTGACAAGAGACTAAAAATAATACTTTGACTCTCATTATTCTTGACGTAAATGAGATTAACTCCGATGCCAAGCAACGACGACTCTAAGACCCCATACCGGGTTTGTTTGCAACATTAGAATTCTTCATAGGAAAACCATGACATCATCAAGGTGGTTTTGAAAGTTAAACTCCATTGCGTGCCTTGTGTGTTGGGTTTCCAAGGGTGGCTACAGATAATCTCTATGTTACACACCAGAAAGGTGACTAGGATGAAGCTCTGAGTTCTCAGCATTCTCTACACACAGAAGTCTTGAGTAAGAACCCCTTCTCCCTAGAGGCTGCCCTGGTCCATTCAGGCTGCTGCGATAAAGTCGTATAAACATCTAGTCAGTTGGCTGCATCTGGTCAATACAAAACTTCTACTATGATCTGAATACCTGTGCCCCCCTCCCAAAGTAGCTATGTTAAAGTCCTAATCTTCAATGAGACAGTGTTTGGAGAGAAGGCCTCTCGAACGTTATTGGGGTGATGGATCCCTTCTGAGAGGGATAGTACCTTTATAAAACCAGTCCAGAGACCTCCCTCAGCACCATGCCATCTGGCACACTGCCAGGAGATGCCATGTGTGCACCAGAAAGTAGGCCCTCATCACTGAACCTGATGGTGCCTTGATTTGGGACTCTAGTACTTCTTGTGTATAAGTCATGGTGTTTATCCAACTATATCGTAGCAGCCTGGCTGGACCAGGGCAGCCTCTAGGGAGAAGGGGTTCTTACTGAAGAGTCAGGGGGGCATACTACCAGAGCATAGAAGGACCATTATGGAAACGCTGCTCCCTCCAGGTCAAGAGAATGAAACCTCTGACCTAGGTAGAGGTCTAAATTTCCTATTGCACTGTGCTGGACAGATGGAGCTACCTGGAGCCAGGGCTCAAGACAGAAATTACCCCTCTAACTACTTTCTGTATTTCTCCCCCCCCCCCAGAATTCCGGCTTCCTGGCACGTAGCTTAGGGAGATGCAGCCAGGCAGCTTCATAAGCCCTCTCACTTTTCTGAATTACTCAGAGAAGTGCACAGCGGTTCCTTTTCTTCTATCTCTGTTCTAAGCACACTTTCCCCCAAGGCTTTGAGCTTTGCTCTTTCCCAAGCTCCATTTCCTACAGTGCAGCTTCTTGTCCTCCTTGTGGCTGACTTCCATGCTGGCTTAACTCATAGGGTATGGCTTTTTTTCTTTCTCTTCCCCAAACTCATTCTCTGGATTCACAGCTTGCTGGCCTGCGAATTTTTCTTTGAAACTATGATAAACTTTTCCTCAAGCTTCTATGTCAATCCATTCTTAAATTCTTTTATTAGCTAGACGAAGAACCCCAAGAAGAACCTCTAGTGTCCCTAATATCAGAAAGGATGTAGGTTCAGGTGGCTTCAGGAAGCCCCTCCTATTGATGACTTCCTGTTGGTCTATGAAATCAGCTTGCAGGCAGGCTGAGCACAGGCAGAGGTGCACATTAGGCCTCCCCTCCTGTTGGTCCATGATGCACAGCTCCCATGGAAATGGTGACCCAGGCAGGGTGAGATGGCTCAGCAGGTAAAGCCTCCAAGCCTGACCACCCAAGTCCCATTCCCAGGACTCACGTGGTAGATGGAACGAACTGACTTCTGAAAGTTGTCTATGTCTGATTTAACATCAGATGAAACTTACTAACTTGGCAGACCAGTAGCCTCCCCCAATCTAAAAGGTAAGGATGCCGGCCAGGAGCATCTCCAGCCTATAGTAGAGGAATCCTGGTTTTGCTGTAGCCGACCTGCCTGATGTTTTCACCACTGTGCCAGAATGTCTTGTTTTATGACTGTTTACTTGTTCTGTAACTATAAAACCTTCACGAAACTGCCACCATGTTGGAACATGGAAAGTTGGGGGATCCTCAGTCTGTGCTCCTGGGCCACAGTCACTCATATTTGGCTGCAGAACTGTTGATCTCTCATTCCTTATGAGGTGAGAGAGGTGCCCCGTGTGTCAATGCTGGCTTACTCTCTGAAGGTCTAGAACAAGGTTTCCATACAGGGTTTCCACTGTATAGCAAATCCATTCCCACCAAAGAAAGTCCCCAAGGACCTCTAGTCCCTACCCTGTCTAGCACTAAAGACGAGCAAGATGGCTTACAGCAAGCTGTCCTGTGTAGCATGAGGAGGAGCTGAGGAGGAGCGGGCCATATCCCGCCACCCGGCTAGCTTAACCCCCGAAATAACCACACAAAAATTGTATTAATTAAATTACTGCTTGACCCATAGGCTCTAGCCTCTTATTGGCTAACTCTCACATCTTGATTTAACTCATTTCTAATAATCTGTATATCACCATGAGGTCGTGGCTTACCAGGAAAGATTCTAACCAGCGTCTGTCTCAGGCAGGAGAACCATGGCGTCTGCCACTCTGCCCTTCTTCCCAGAATTCTGTTCTGTCTTCCCCACCTACCTAAGTTCCGTCCTATCAACTAGGCCAAGGCAGTTTCTTTAATAACCAACGAAAGCAACACAAATACAGAAGAACTTCCTACACCAGTCCTGTGGGTTCCAAAGGAGAAACTGAGGCCCAAAAAAGGAAAGGGGCCAAGCCTTTTCTTCTTTCTCACTATCCTGCCTGTAAAGTCACCCTGCCATGCTGGGGTCACACAGCATGGGCTTCCCTCCTCACCATAGGTCACTCAACCCTCACCCTGACAGTGCAGGCTCACAAATAAGGGTGGGGCTGTTCCTGCATGGTCCTGGTAACAGGTTCTCTCTGTAGATCCCTTGACCCCTGTTCTGTGTGTTTGGGTCCTACAGCTGGGCTTGCTTGAGAGTTCTTTACCCCCAAGAAAACAGTTCAAATCCCCCAGTTAGGGCTTTCAGGGAAACCCGCACACTGTGTCGGACTCTTGCCTCGAACAAAGGAAAGGCTTTGGTTCATTTCTGAGGATGAAACAGAAGAGCTGAGCAAGAACAGAACTCACATGGATCAAATCTTCTCTCTGTTGGGTGAAAGCCACATGGCATTCTGCTCTAAACAAAACCAGAAAAGTCATTCCCTGTGCCCCAGCGCCTTCCTCCCTCTGGGGCTGGAGAATGGGATCCCAAACCCGCTGCAGGCTGCTGAACAGGAACACACACAGGGAGGGAGATGTCAACTCCAGCTCTGGGCTCATCAACACTGAGAGCAAACGGCTTGGGGAAACCAGCTCACTTGATGCACTGAACCTTGTTTTTTCGTGTTTGAGTTTTGTAACATTCCATAGGTATTTAAATTCAATGCAAAAAGCAATTGCCTTCTTACCATTGGCTACCTACATTGTCTTGTAAAGAGAAAGAAACAGAATAATTTTATTTTTTAAGAAAATTAAATCCCTCAGGGCCTTGAAACATGGCAAGACAAAGATCAAAAGCACCCTGAGTTTCTGGAGAGCATCTTCTGAACTCTCACCTCTGCCAAGCCTCACGGATGAGGCACCCAGTATTGGTGATGGACAACCATGACTCTGGTAGACTTCGGGAAGACAGCTGCATGACTCGCAGAAGAAAGGGCATGACCTTGACCTAGGGAAGTCCTGGCTTTATCCTCTACAACCCCCACGGATGAGTGGCCTGCCTTTGCTGGGCTGCCACAGATAGAGGCTTCACGGGGTACCACATCCCCATGCCTGCAGAACAGCCATGCTGCAGAACCAGGTGCAAGGTGCGTGCAAGGAGAGGAGCAGGGACAGGGGACTGCAAAGTTCGCTCTTAGATATTCCTGCGGTGATGTGGAATCGGCTTCCTTTGTTTGCCCCACAATGGATCTTATCTTCGGGTGAGGGCTGTGTTCCTGACTATTATTACCCTATATAAAAGGCTCGCAGCCTTTCTTCCCACTTGTTCAGCGGCACCGGCGTGGCATAGCAAATTTAATCGAAGACCCAGCTCCTGGGAGAATCTTCAGGGAGACTGCTGTCCTCCTGATGCTGTTATCTCCTCTTCCTTGTGTTGAGGAAGCATAAAAAAAAATCACAAAAAAAAAGTCATTCTGAGTATATTCTTCCTGATAATTATTGTCAGACTCCGAGATAAGTTCCCTACGTGATGTAATGTGTGTTAGACTGGGCCCCTTGAATGCCAATCCTGCTGTGCCTAGGGCCAGACAATGGCCACTGACATCACTGGGGCCTCTGTATTTTGCCTTAGACAAGAGAGCGCTTTGATTTTTTGTGTGTTTTGATAAGGCATAATCTGGGGGCCTTTATCGCGGCTGTTATATTTAAAGATGACATTCTAGCCCTGCCTTCTCGCCCCGTGGTTTGGACCCTGATTATCTCCAAATGTTGTTGTTTAGTCAAACTCAGCAGCTTAATGAAAGGCCTGCTCCCAATTTAAGGGAAATTATTTAAATGCAGAGTATCTTATACACTGCGGTTTCCAAAAGAACTAGGTGGTTAATCAAAAGTTAATTGTCCAATTCTCATGCAGATTAGGGCCTCTGGCAAACGAATCCCAGGTTGGGACTACCGGGAGGGAAAAAAAAAGAAAGGAAGAAAGTACAGAGCAACACACAGGGGCCTGCAGACTGGTAAACAATCAGCCGGGCTTAATTTGCGGTAAACAAAATGAGGATACACCAGGGGTCTCCGAAGGAGAAAAAAAGGTGAAAATAAATTAAAGCACAACATACAGATAGGATCTTTTTGTTTGAGGCCATCATTCAACACCGTAAGCTAAATGAGGAAAAAGCAGCCTTTGAATATTTACTGGGAGCTATGCACTCTGAAATGACTAGCAAGCCCTTCATTATGCCGCGGTTTAAGGCATAAGGCAGCAGATGGCCCTTGTCCTCTGACACCACGACTTCTGCGGCTGCTCCCTCCTGGCGGAAAGTTGACACAGTGCCCCCTCCCTCGCGCTGAGGTCTGAGGTGCCTTGACTCCCTTACCTTGTCTTCCAAGGGAATGTCAATTCGTGCCCTAACTTAGGGAACCTGCATCAGATCCCCAAGTGGCATCAAGGACTTCGTGCAGGTTCCCCAGGAGAGAAGTGGGTGCTTGCAAGCAGGCTAACCATCCCTGACCCTGAGAGTGTGGCAAAGTCATCACCCCTTCCCACCCCACTAACACAGCTTCTCTCGCTACTGGGCCAGGTTCAGCCATGGCCCTGGCAGAGTCACCCTGCCCACACCCTCTTTTGAGTCTTTAGCAAAGTTGGTACTGACCCGTTGATCTCAGCTCCAAGAAGCAAGACTCCAAGATGTCTCTGAATAATTACTTGCGTGGGGATGAGAGTGTGGATGGAGAAGGCGGGAAAAGGTGTATCTCTGAATAAGGCCAAGCATTCGGTATCCCTTCCTGCCACGCTTTAATACAACGGGACTCAAGGCCCAAACTCCAGATCAGTTTAGAAATGCTGTCGACCAAGACAAGCTATAGAGATAGGTTGGCTATGTAGGTGTGTGTTCCCAAGGCTCTCTTGACACACTGCACTGATTCTCAAATTCTGGGCTGAAATTTAAAAGACAAAATGAATCGTGTTTTCTCGTGGATCATCCCTGACCTTGCTTAGAGGAAATGACTGGAGATGCAGAGGTAGAAGCAACAATGCTGTCACTCAGGAAGTATACCCTCCCATCCGACCCCTGGGAAAATGACTCCACCCACCCACCCATTAGAACTCACCCCAATTCCAGCCCTGCCAAGGCAGGAGTCCACAGTTCCTATTTCAACAACTGCACAAGAAACAGATCAAACCAGGGGTGGGTGGTGCACACCTTTAATCCCAACACTTGGGGGGCAGAAGCAGACAGATCTCTGAGTTCAAGGCTAGCCTAGTCTACAGAGCTGGTTCCAGGACAACACAGAGAAGCCCTGTCTCAAAAAAAAAAAAAATGCAGGTCAAGATTCACCTGCTCTTGGGAAATAGCACAGGTGTCTCTAGCCAACCACCTAGCCATCTCTTGCTCAATGGAAGTTCCTTCCATGTTTCTCATACTTATGTGATGCCCTCCGGGGCCTGTGATGACCAAGCCCACATGATTAAGACAGAAGTAAATACCCTCCCAGTTCAGAGTTAAACCTGCCACTGAGGTGTCTGCAGGGTGGCGCTCCTCAAATCCCCAGGCATCTTCCTTTGTTCTTCCAGGTTCTGATGACCCCTGGCTTGAAATCAAGTCACTCCAATCTCTACCTCCATTGCCACAGGGAATTGTCATTTGTGACTGTATTTTCCACATGCCATCAGCCTGGGATGCAACCCATCTTACCTGGCATTCTACTCACTCATATCCGCAAAGATGCTCCAACGAGGTCACATGCTGCTTGGACCCATCTCAGAGTCACGGGGCTTTATGCAACCACCTCTTTTTCCTTCCTTCCTTTCCTTCATCCCCCACTTCCTCCACCTCTGAATGCAAGCTACCTACCACCCCAGAGGGTTGCCTCCAGAGGTCCAGGTAGAACTCTGCCAGTGTGGATGGTTTAACCAGGCAGACGGAAAGCAATTCCTTCCAGAAGCTGCCCCTCCTTAGAGAAGTCTCACCATCCAGCGGCAGTTACCTAGAGCAGGCCAGTCCAGTCACCTACCAAAGGAAACCATCTCCAACCTCAGAGCAGGCCCTGCCCTCTTCCCTGACTGTCAGGGATATAATGCAGCCTCAGAGTATACCACCTAGTGGCCATAATGGAAACTGCACTTCTGGTCACCCTGAAAAGACGAAGACCTGCAAACTGGCTATTCAAGCCAGTTTCTCCTGAACAATATTACAGAGCAATCAATTCATGCAGAGCAAATAATTGCTTCTAATAACAAAGAGATAGGGGGCCCAGCTAAAAAATAGGATGGTGGACGGCAAGATCACTAGGCAATGCTGGTTTTATTGGTAGGGGCTTTCAGACCCGCACAGTCACATCATTGCAGCTGGCTCATAAATCTTAATAAATCGTACTTTCTAAAGAAACCTTTGAAGTTAAATTGCCCAGTAGTATGCCTTCTCCAATCCAAACATCTGGGGGTCTTTAAATTTTGACCACACATACTCTCTTACCTGTTTGATCACCTGCACACAGCACCAATCCATTAACACCAAGTGTCAATATTGATGGATGGTTAGTGTTAAGCCCTGAAACATAAAACTTCTAGAGATATCTGATCAGGTTGGCATGGGTCCTCGGGAAGAAACATATCTCGTGCCAGTTCTGGATTTGTTACGTCTTTTCTCCCCAGGCTGCAAGTGGCTTGCCTCCTGGATCGTGGGTGGCTGGGAGCCAGGTGCGGATGCTGAGAACAGAAATCAAAGCAGACGAGGTGTAATGGGAGGACCCCCATATGCTTCTACCACCTCAGAGGCAGGACGTCACACTGGCCTTCACCCGTAGTACCATCTGGGCCACGTGGACCCAGTAACCACTGAGGCTGGGCAGACTTGTAGAGAGGCACGGTGGAGAGGAGGCAGTGTTTTCCTGAGATGGCGGACTCCAGGTGGCATTTGGCTGTGTTTCTGCTCAATTGCTCTTGTTCCAATCAATGCTGCCATGGCCTGAGATGAGCTTGTGGGACTTCTGAGGGAGTGGGACCCTCTGGAGACCCAGTTACTAGGCTGAAGGCTCAGGGAGGCCCCTAGAGGTCAGAGGAGCAAGGCAAAAGGCCAGGAAGCCAGTCTGTCTGTCAGTCAGACAGACAGGACCACCTGGGGAGGGGAGGGATAGAAGGCCAAGAATAGGATACCCAACTGTGGGGACTCTCAGCCCATTGGATTGCTATATTTTGGACGCTTGGCTTCACTGTGATTACAGTACGGCTGGAGAGATGGCTCAGTGGTTAAGAGCACTGCCTGCTCTTCCAAAGGTCCTGAGTTCAATTCCTGGCAACCACATGGTGGCTCACAACCATCTGTAATGAGGTCTGGTGCCCTCTTCTGACCTTCAGACATACACACAGACAGAATATTGTATACATAATAAATAAATAAATATAAAAAAAACCCATGGGAAAGTGAGGCTGGAGCATGGTTCTCAACCTCCCCAGTGCTTCCTCCCTCATGCTGTGGTGACCCCAACCATAAAGTTATTTCATTGCTACTTCATAGCTGTGATCATAGCTACTGTTATGAATCGTAACATAAGTATCTGATATGTGAGCCCAGAGGGGTCGTGACCCACACGTTGAGAACCTCTGGGCTAGTGTGTCTGTCAAGTCCCTGATCCTCCCCAATGAGGAGAGGAAAATCAAAGGCACTGCCCAGTAGAGCGGGGAGGTGAAGAGGGGCAAGGGGGTCAAAGGTCACCACAAGGGATCTTACTGAACAGCCAATGAGAAATAAAGGACTAGGCCAGGGAAGTGACTCTCCCGGAAAACATACCCTTCTTAAGCAAGCCCTCTGTCAACAGAATTGCAGCCTCTTTTTACAAGCGAACCGAAGCCACCAAGACTGGCTTTCATGGAAAATAACAAAATGGAAGTTCCCTGGAACCCTTGTTCCATTTTTACGATCTTGTCACAAAGCTGTATCTCCCTAGAATACTTTGGAGTTACCCAGACCCTCCTCAGACACAATGGCCCAGTCCCAAAACAAGAAAAACCCTGGGCCAAGAACACACACAGGGCATGCCAGAGTGGGTTTATTCCATGGCAATGGGTCATATATGCCGTACATGTCCCTTCAGATGGGCCCTGTAGCCAGGCGCACAAGGGCAGAACACTAATAGCCTGTAGGAGGGAGATGCCCACAGACTTGACAAAGCCCAGTTAAGCCCAGGATGGCTAAGTCTTCAAAAATCTGGTGCCAGTGGGAATCCTTGATGTGTGTTTCAAAAAAGGACCACAAGGAAAATTACTTGTCCTAAAAGAGATGAGACAGAGACCAGCTCTGGCTTGCCCATGCCCCCCACCACACACACACACACACACACACACACACACACACACACACACACACACTTACAGTTGTTCTGAAGCCATCCTTCCAAGTCCCACTAGCCTGAGAGCTTGGCAAAGGACGATGCTCGCCCTCTGGTGGCCAGTCCCAGAATGGATGTCATCCACATTACCTTGGACCAGGCTGCTTCCACATCCATCCATCAAACCGAACAAGGTCAAACAAAATGTACTTTTAAATGTCTCTTCTGAGTTACTATGGTAACTAGAGAAACTGCTAAACCCAAAGCATGATTAAACTCCTCGTTGTTCTATATTAATTTGAGGAAGGAAACAGCTTCATTCCCAGTGTTTCACCCTCCTGCTTTCTGGGGAGTTCTGTGGGCGGTGCAGAACCGACAGATTTGGATATCATAAACTGGTTGTGTGGAAAGCCTCACCCCTCACTTCTTACTTCCTCAAGCAGGTCTTGAGGGGTTGTCTTCAAGGGAAGGTTCTAGAGCCACCTGCTTGTTCAGTCCTGGCTTAGCTACCCTCTCTCTTGGGGACTTGAGCCAATTTCTTCAGCTATTACCATTCATGACTTCTGAGAGAGAAGGTTCAAAATATAGCAACTCTCCATCTCCATACATTTAAATGAGGTGTGGATGTAAGTCATAAAGATCTTTATATTATTTTTAAATTGTGTGTGTGTGTGTGTGTGTGTGTGTGTGTGTGTGTGTGTGTGTAGTATGTGAGTGTGGGTACCCACAGAGGTCAAATGCATCAGATTTTCTTGGAGCTGGAATTTAAAGGCAGTCATCCAATGTGGATGCTAAGAACTGGATTTAGTTTCTCTGCAAAAGCAGGACATACTCTTAACTCCTGAGCAGTTCTCTAGCTCCTGTACTTTATTTATTCTCTGCCCTGGCCTTGGAAACACATATGCTACCAAGAAGTCCTAGCTTCTTTGTTCAGAGAATACTGTCTAAAGCCCGGATCTAGACACAAGGCTGCTCCTAAGGCCATTGCTGTAACAAGCACGTCAAGGAATCTGGTGCACGCGAATTGCCTAATAATTACTGGCTATTACTATCATTTCATGGTGGACTCTGAGTTAGGGTCGGGGTCACATCAACACATGGACCCTAGTCATCAGTGAACTCGCAGCTGGTCCAAGGATGCATTTATGAAAAATTGCATTACCTCGGAAGAAGGGCTTTGATGGATACCTACGTTGGTGAGGATACATTAAAGTGTTTTTAAAATGGCACCACGGAGGACAGCAATGTAAATTACTTTCTATGGCACTGCTAAGTAAGAAGCAAGCTGGAAAATAGCAAGAATAACACACGCCACCTTTGCCAGAGTTGTGCACCTGGGTTAGCGTGGGAACATTCTGCCGGCATGTCATGTGCACCACTTTGTAGAATTAGCTTAATAATAGTTTGAGTGCTATTCAAACTAGTTGAATGTGATGGTCACACCCTCATCTCTGAAAGGTGCTATGACAGTGATTTATGAAGGGCAGGGGTGTGGCACCATGTGTTTACCAAAATTTTCTATTGATCAGTTATTATATTTGAGGTTTTTTTTTTTTAATGCTTGATAGCTAAGGAGCTAACTCACCTTGGAATTCCAAAATGTTCTGCCCATGAACCTCAGCTCCCAGGCAGCCAGAAGGTTGATCCTGTGTGGTGGGGTCTAAGCCTCAGCTGCTTCTGTTACCCTGCCCACCTTGTGAGTGTGGAGCTAACACTGGGTGGGGCACAGCCAACGCTCCATGGGGAATGACCTTCTATCTGCAGGCACAGGGAAGGGGGGAGCGTGAATTTCTTTCACTGAATTTCTTCAATAATCCCCTGAAATATTGCACTTAGAAAGTCATAATCAGAAATGGAAGCCTTGCTATGGGCTTAGAGCCCCGCTTCTTAGGGTGAATTATGACTCTGAATGGGGCCATGAGAACGTTGGCAACAATAAAAGTTATTCAAGCACTCATAAACAAAATTTTTCATTCTAATTTCTGGCATCTTGCAACCCATGTTGCATTGGGTGGCTTCTCACAGCCTCGGCTCTGGACATACTGAGCTCAGAAACTCAGGGCATAAAAGAGAATCCCAGTGGACCAGCCAGAGACACAGCACCTTCCAGTTTCCCCCAGACTCCTATCTCTGAGCCACCTCCCCTGCCCCCATCTGCCCACCCGGAGCTCACATGTGGACCAGGTGAGCCAGGGGTGAGTAATTTTGCCTTCACTCTTCTGTTGCTAAACAGAGCAATTCGTTTGTAGAGAGTGTTATACACTGTTGCTTTTTCATTAGAATTTTGCTACTTGCTCTCCAGGTGTGGAGGTTAAGAAATTTTGTAGCTAAATCTATTGATGTTCTTTCTTAATTATTTTTTAATTGCAAAGTAAGCCAATTGTCCAGGCTAGGTGCAGTGGTGTCTGCATGTAACCTCAGTACTCAAGGGCCTGAGGCCAGAGGATGTCACCTCCAAGGCCAGCCTGGGCAATACAATGAGTCCCTAGCTGAAGAAAACAAGGGAACTTTCAAACAAAAGTAATAAAATCCATTTCCCTTCCCGGACATATACCATATACACTAGGGGAATTAATATCTGTTTCTTCAGAATAATAAATGTATACAAAACAGAAAAGGGGGAAATATTTACATTGTTTAGAATGGGGAAAGTTCTCTCAAAATGATATTAAAATAACAATAGAATAATCAAGGAGTTCCAGTGGGGGCCCAACATTGATAGTGTAGCAGGCACCAGAGATCTCGAGTCAGACCAATGAGTCTGCAAGGAACACTTGCAAGTGAAGATACGTGGACAAAAGGGTTTACTGCGTGATGCACTGGGTCACACTGCCGCTTCCGTGGCAAGATTGATTTTTCTTTTTCTTTTTTTTCCCCTGTTTTGCCTCTTAAATTATTTTATTTATTTTATTTTGGGGAGAGAGTGCAAGGGCAGAGGGTGGATACAAAGGGATGGGGAAATGAATGGGATGGCGATGCATGATGTGAAAGACACAAAAAATAAATTAAAAAGTGAAACATGTAAATAACATCAAAAATAATAAACAAAACCTCAGATTTAAAATTGAGATTTGACCACAAAATATGTCTAAATGGTAGATGATGTCAACAGTAAACAAACGGCATTCTTCTTATTTTTTTAATTAATTTATTTATTTATCTATTTATTTTGGTTTTTCAAGATGGGGTTTCTCTGTGTAGCCCTGACTGTCCTGGAACTCACTTCTATAGAATAGGCCAGCCTCAAACTCAGAGATTCACCTACCTCTGTCTTCTGAATGCTGGAATTGAGATGGTGTGGGAAGTCCTTTTGTGTCTATGCTGCTTTTGTTGGTTAATGAATAAAAAAAAAGTTGGTTTGGCCTGCAGCAGGGAAGACTAGAGCTAGGTGGGGAAAACTAAACTGAATGCAGGGAGAAACAAGGCAGAATCAGAGAGAAGCCAGGTAGCAGCTACAGAAGGGAGACACTGGATGCTGGATGGAACCTTACCAGTAGACCACAACCACGCAGTGATACGCAGATTATTAGAAATGGGTTTAATTTAAGATATAAGAGCTAGCCAATTATGAAGCATGAGCTAATAGGCCAAGCAGTGTTTTAATCAGAACAGTTTCTGTGTGGTTATTTAGGGTCTGGTCAGCCAGGAACAAACAAGCGGCCTCCGGCTACATTAAGGCACGCATTGCCACTGCCAGCAGCAGCTTGCTAACAGCATTCTTCCTAGAGCAGGTTAGGGTCTGATTGGGAAATGTCCCCTTAAGGCCCCTCTGATAGAACACATGCATTTAGCAGGTGGTATTATTCTTAGAGATAATGGAGCTTTGAGGGTGGGAGGTAAGGCTGGTAGCTGCAGGCCTTTGAGGACTAGACCATGGCCAACTTCTAGCCCAGTTCTCTGTCTCCTGCCTGCCCCTATGATGAGAGAGACCATCTCATGCTCCCACGACCACAGTGGGGAGCCAGTTCAGCAGCCATGCCTTCTCTCCCATGAGGCACTAAGACCATGAGCCTGAGCACATCTTTCCTCCTCTCAGCTGCTTGGATCAGGTATTTTGTCAGTACCACCACCATCAGTAAGAATGTGTGGAGCCAGATCATTCACCAGGCACAATCAACCAGGCAAACATGGTCATCATGAAAGCAAATCAGGTAAATGCAATTCAAAACAAAAACACATTGGGTTACTGTGGAGGGGGAACCTAAGAAAATATTGTATAAGTGAGACTGTAATGGAACTCACAGAGTATTATTCTGTAGGTGGTGCGGGAGAATTGTCTGTATTCTATCAATCATGTTTTAAATAAACACTGATTGACCAGGCAAGAAGTATAGGTGGGAAAACCAGACAGGAAGTAGAGGTGATGCAATGAGAACAGGAGAATTCTAGGAAGGAGGAAGCTGATTCCTCCCAGTCCTGCACAGATCACCGAGGAAGAAGGATGTGACCTGCCAGCTGAAAAAGGTACCCAGTCATATGGCTAAAATAGATCAGAATAATGGGTTAATATAAGTCATAAGAGCTAATAAGAAGCCTGAGCTAATGGGCCAATCATCTTATAACTTATGGAGATCTCTGTGTGATTTTCTTTAGGGCTAAACAGCTGTGGGAATCAGGCAGGACAGAAAACCCCAACAAGCAGACCTTCATGTTACATGTATGGTTCATAGTGTTCAGAGAACACTATGGATGGCTGTGCTTTCAGTTTCGAATGGATGGGTTTATTAAGTGTATAGCGAGCCAATATAAACAGAACAAAGAGCAAACAGCAGATTGAAAGAAGCAGCAGACAGACAACAAAACAACCTCAAACTCGGCATTTGCAACATCCAACAGAGATGACCGGAGCAGTACAATAGAGAGCGGGCAAAGGTGATGTTATTCAATTGAGAACTCAAAAGATCCAGCAGAAATTAATAGGGGAAGCTTGGGCAATCTGCTAGACTTTAAGGCTGAGCTTCCTCGCCAGGCATGAGCTCCCCGTGGCTGATCGTCTGCCTTCCCAGTCCCACTGAAGGTGTTTCTGTACCATGGGATACACAATGATAACACACATGGGAAGTGGTTGACTTCCCAGCTGATCTCAAGGAACAGCTTACTGTTAGCAATTTTTACCTGTCCCTGTTACAAAGCGAAGGGGTCAACCTGACCCAGGACAGCGGGTAGGAAAACACTTGGAACATCACAACCATAACTGCAGCCCCAAGGGATCTGGTGCCTACTTTTGACCTCTGCAGAAACTAGGCACACACGTGGTATGCAGACATACATGCAGGCAAAACACACACACAAACACACACACACACACACACACACACGTAAAATAAAAATAATGCTGTAAACAAAAGATTCCTTCTTCCCAAATGTACCTAGGTGTATGTCATGTCGATAAAACTAACCAGCACCTCAATGAAACACAAAGTCAAATTGATGAGAAATTAAGTCAAGATCATCTTTTATAGATGTTTGCAACAAGTATTTTTGATACATATGACCTTTGACCCAGCAACTACAGAGTTACATGTAGTTGCTACTGAAATATTGGTACGTTTCATAATAATGTTTAATATTGAATAATGCCCACTGCAGTGCTACTCAGAGTTGGTAAAAACATAAGTGGGGCTTGGGATGTAGCTCAACAGGTACAGTTCCTGCCTATCATGCATAAAACCAGGAACTGGATCCCCAGCAATGCATAAACTGGGCATGGTAGCCCAACCTGCAACTCCTGCACTCAGGAAGTAAAGGGTAGAGGATAAGAAGTTGAAGGCTATCCTTAGCTACTGTCAGTTTCAAGGCCAGCCTTGGCTACATTAGATTCTCCCCCAAACCTCCAAAAGTGGAAATAATCTAGATGTGTTTAGAGGGGTAATTTAAATAATGTAGACTATTCTGTGTTGCAGAATGTTCCACCATTAGCAATAAGAACAGGGATCCCTGTGTGTCCACAAAAGGAAGGTATACACACAAAGGAGAGAACTCATTGTGGAGATGCCTTTATGCTTCTGTTAGACATTTTCCTCTGGATAGTTCATTTTTCACTTTCTTTCTAGTGAATAAAAAATTTAAAGCTATGAATTTGCCTCTGCCTTCTACTTTGGCAGAAATCAACTTTTTTTTCCTCTCTTTCTTTCCTTTTCTGTGAGCTACCTTGTAACTCTGCTGAATTTTTTTAAGTTTTTATTACTATATGCTAATTGTAGAAAATACGGGCCTCACCTCGATAGTATTTGCTGGCATGACGTGCCTTCCCCAATGTCTTTGACACATCAGTTTCATCTCAACTATTTTGTACATTTTCTGTGTTTCACATTTCATTTTCTCTATATACCATCTGTCTGAATCTCTTTAAATGTTCCAATCAACTAGTGTGAGCCAACAACATGGCTCATCCGTTAACATGGTGAACGTAAGTTGTTCAAACATGGATCCTGAGTTCTATCTTTGCTCAAAGCTAATCAGAGAACACCACCTGGGCAACTCTCTCCTGGGAACATTCTCTGCTGCCTTCACTGAGCGGTTCACAGGCTTGGGAGTGTCTGCTGGGTCTAGAGGATGGGGCACTTTCTGCTCTGTATGTCTTTACATGGGCATTATCTCACCCCGCTGGAGCTTCACCTTGGTCTTCCACACATGTTCTGTGAATGCAATGAAAAAACAGCATCCGATGCTCCCGTGAACACTGTGTTCCATCTGTTTCTCACACCCATTTGTTCATTTAGGACATACCCCGCCCTGTTGGGTTGATGCTGTTGGTGGTGGTGGTGTTGGTGTTGTTGGTGTTTTCTAATAACTGTTCAAGGATGGCAGCATTGGGGATTTGGCCATCCACTTTTTAAATATTTATTTATTTATTTATTATGTATACAACATTCTGTCTGTGTGTGTATGCCTGCAGGTCAGAAGAGGGCACCAGACCCCATTAGAGATGGTTGTGAGCCACCATATGGTTGCTGGAAACTGAACTCAGGACCTTTGGAAGAACAGGCAATGCTCTTAACCTCTGAGCCATCTCTCCAGTCCCCATCCACTTTTTTTCTTTTTTTTTAAGGAATACTGTTGCAGAGGAAACTCTTTCTCTCAGACTTTCTGGAGTCCTGCATTGTATGAATGATCACATAACCTGAGCTATCATTTTATTTCTTATTTCCCAGGACATTTCTTCCCTTCTCTGGCACTGAGGAACCCCATGTCTCCCATTCTAGCTGGTCCATCCCCCTGGCTACAGTACTGGGGTTTCTGCACATGTCTAAAGGGATGGGTGAGAGCTCCGGTCCAGTCCACTGAGAACCCTACTGAAGGAGGTACCCAGGCGTCAATGGAATCTGCCAGCAGTCCTGGGATGGACGCTGTCATTCTTTCCCAGACCACACAGAGTCTGGGAGAACAACCTGCCCTTTTGGATACTTCCAGCCCAACTCATCTTCACTGCTACAACAAAGGGTTTTCCTGGAGAATTGTACCCAACAAAAGCAATGGGTTTTCCAGTCTCGCTCCACCTGCCATAGCTGGGGTGGGTTGTGTTGGGAAAGAGACTGCAGCATCCAGAGATGGAGGATCTGGGTGCTAGGCCTCAAAGCTGTGTGCAGAAAAGCATAGGATAGGGTGGCACGGTAGTTACAGGGGACCCAATGCATGGCCTTTTCCTCCTGCCCACATCAGAGGACATGCTTATCAACCTGGGTGCAAGAACAGTATGACAACCCAACCTATGGGTGACACTGGATGGAGACTCTCACACACACGTGGCTGGCAGGAACAGAACCAGAGGAGGAACAAGCAATCGCCAACAGAACCTCATGTGCTTAGATTCTGTTTTACGAGCTGTTCCGCTTCTAGAATCGTCCCTAAAGACAGGCCTCCGTCAATATAGAAAGAGAAACATATTAGGCCATTTACTGCAAGGTTAAGCTGCAAAATGTTAGGAACAGCCTTGGGGCCACGTGACAAGGAGTGGCTAAATGAACTGCACCAAATCCATTCAGTGAAATGTTAAACAACCATTCTAAGGAGGAAGAAGCTGCCTGTGTGTTAGTGATTTTCAAGGCATATTGTCAAAGGGAAGAAGAAAATGCAAAGGAGATATATCTGTACAAAGAAAGAATAAGATAATAAAATGTACTTATATCTTCTCACTCAAAAAGCAGCAGGAAGGATAAACCAGAAACCAATGAGACTGGCACCTGCGGAGGGGATGAAGGGTGGCTGGAAGAACGATTGGATGAGGACGGAAGGAACAAGCCCTAAGGATAATGGCTGTCTAGATCTGGCATAAATCATAGTTTTACTCACAGAGTCAGAATAATTAATGAAGGGATGAAAACATGAAATAAGATCGATGCAGAAACAGATAAACCTAAGTCATTTCAGATCAATGACCAAACTATCTGAAGACACTGAAGAGCTGCCAGCATGCCTTTGTTCTGCTTGTGTTTCCTGGAATTGAACTCAGGACCTCAGTACAAGCTAATCACTTTTACCAGTGAGCTGCAGCTCCAGCCTAAGCCAAGTAACTTCAACACACACTGCATCTGTACTTTAACGTTTGAGGCTACAACTAAAACAAGCAAAAACAGACTCTTGTGTCTAGTGAGTTTCTACAAGAAAATTTCTCTATTGGGCACACACCGAGTCAGATCCTGTGTATCAGTATCATTCTCTCGTGGGCTGGAGGTCTCCTTAGAGATATAACTCATGTCCGGGGTGCTGAGGAGAAGGAGAAGATCCTTTGTCAGAAACGAAGTGTCCAGAGAATGGCAGGCAAGGAACAGGGTGCTGCAAGGACACAGAAGCCAGCTCCAAGGGAGTCCCAGTGGCCAGGTCTAGAATAAACTGAATACAAAAGACATAGTGATAGCATTAGGTTATAGCCCATAAAATCAACCAAGAGTCATGAGTAGATACAGATAAGTTAAAACACAATAGAATAGAGTGAGAGAGAGAGAGAGAGAGAGTGGAGGTGAGGGATGGCTCTTGCTGACAGCAGAAGTCTAATGAAATGCAGAAGTTGAGGAGGGGAATTAGAAGTCACGCATCAGGCGGCCAGCAGAATAGCCATTCCCAGCAAGAAGAATAAATGGGCACCAAGGCCAGTAGGTGAAAATTTCATGAGAAAATGATTATGGAATTTTAAAACCCCTCCTCCTAAGACACTTAACTAGAAACAAGTGAATCAAAACAACTCGGCAGCAGCACAGTTGGGCAGCTAACGCCCTGACCAGGTGGAAACCCAACTGTCAAATGGTAGGACAGACATACAGACAGACTGGCCCATGGGAAGAGAGAGAACTGTCCTCTGGAAAGGCTGCCAGCAGGGGACTGGGTGAGGTCTGAAGGAGGTTTGATAGAGATCTTGATACAGAGATAGTCCCCTTCCTGCCGCCATTGGGCCAGGCTGTGCGACACTGAAGCATTTAGACAAAGTGTCGCTGTGTCTGCAGCTCGTCCACAAACGGCAAGAGGAGTGTTATTTCTACAGAGAGGAGGAAGATAATAGGAAAATGTGCTAAAATATTAACATTTGGGGATTCTGGGTAAAGGCATCTTCTGCTCTTTGCAGCTTTCTGACGAGATTAAGATTTCTCTAAAAACAAAGTTTTCTTTTCAAAAAATTCAAGTAATTCTGCATAGGGAGGATACATGTCTTGGAGCCAACATTAACAGGGCTCCAGGCTGACCCCTAAAATTAGGTGGCTACTTCTTACAGAGAAGGTTGTTCTAGGGTCAAGGAGGTACAGGAGCTTTTGCTGCTTGCAGAGATTCTTTGCCAAAATCTTGCAATAGAATCTTCTAGAGCAGTGATTCTCAACCTTCCTAAAGCTGTGACCATTTAAATCAGTTCCTCATGCTGTGGTGACCCCCAACCATAAAACTATTTCTGTTGCTTCATCATAACTATAATTTTTCTACTGTTGTGGATCATAATGTAGATATTTTTGGACAGAGAGGTTTGCCAAAGGGGTTGTGACCCACAGGTTGAGAACCCCTCTTCTAGCGCTTTCAAAGGGTGCCCAGCTCTCCATTCTGTACGCCTAGACAGCTCCTTTAGTAACCAACTAGATGTAGGTTTCATGGGTACAATGACCTTCCTTTCCCATAATAGAACTAAGAGAGAGAAGACACAGAATAAGTCAAGTTTCCAGCACATTCCATGGGTCATACCACTCTCCCATTCTCCAGCTCAGGAACTCATCTTCGTCTCTGTAGTGAGTCTCTCAGGACTGTCCTTGTTGTCATCTTGGCTCATGATTCTTGCTCGTAGGGCCTCTATTCTATGTGTCGTAGAATGGTTGACAGCATCTGTACCAGGTGACAGGACATTCATGTCTGTCCTGGGTGAGAGTCACTACCAACCACTACCAAGGAGCTATCAACTCAATAGTTTGACGTACAAAAATCCAAGTCCATTTCCCTTTGTAATTGTCTCCTACGTACACAAAGCCAGCGGGGCGTTCCTTCTCGCATCAGGGAAATGCTAGGTCAGTGTCTGGAGCACAGAGAGATGAAGTTTGCCTAGGTTTGGGGTCTGTCTTGTTTAGCAGTTGCCCAGACCCTATTTGGTATCAACAATGATGTGCACATCCCACTTAATCTGAAAACCAAGTCTAGGGGTGTTTCATTAAAGTCTGCAGCACAGGGAGTAAACCGAGGCTCTGGGTAACTGAGAGAAAAGCTGAGAGTTGACAAACTACTTGGTTATGAGGCCTGGGCTCAACTCTGAGTGTCTGGATTTCCTCACATTGAGTAAATGGATAAATGAAATTGTGTTTAGCCAACTCCCATGAGTAAAGCCATTCCCCCAGGGGCCACTAATATTCCAGATGCTAGGTTACCTCCCCAGGGGATAAATACCTCATCCTCATTCATTTAGAACTTTCCTAGTGCTGTTATTGTTGTCCAAGGAATTCCCTTCATCTCAGGAAAACCAGGAAGACTGGCCATCATATGTACCCATGACATGTCACCAGCAGAGCACATGGTCCCTGCAGCTGTCCACACAGTGGCAGACTGATGGTCAGGGACATGTTGATGGGCCATGGGCAAACAATACTATCCTGGGGTCATTTTCAAAGAACAGAGTCCTCTGAGACAGAGATCTGACCTCGAAGAAACCAGTCAGTTTTGTAGTCTCTGTTTGCCCATGCTAGAGAGGATGGCATGCTGGCTGCTGGAGAAGCCAGAGGAGGGCACAGCCTCTGGAAAATAAAGGCTGCCAAGGATTTTGTCAGCTTCGCTCCTCTCCAATCATGAGGGTAAGCAGTAGCAGTCCTTGGCCGGCCCCTCCATGTGGGCATTGATGATGCACTTCCTACGGATTCATTCAGTCCCTACTCCCTTCCCATTGGTGATATGTCCATCACACAGATAGACAAGCACGATGAGCTTATGCCTGGAGTTTCCCAAATGCACAGTCAACACTGTGGTTCCTGTGTTGTGCCTCTCAGCTGAGACTGGCTTTGCAGGAGAAGAAGCCCCTGTCGCCTTTAGTGCCTCCCAGTGCTGTTATGCATGCTTGCTCCAGCTCCAAAGGTTCAGCTCCTGTTATCAGCCTTCCCAATAAACAAAGTTCCAGCCAACTGTTTCTCCTACCGATTCCTACGTGCACCCACATAGGCTTTGTGAGATGGTTAGGGTGAAGACCCTGGTGTCACCTGATAGGCAGCCCAATGTTGAGCCTGTCTGTGAACCAAAGCAAAGGCCGATGCTCAGGGGCAGCACATGGGATCTGTGCCACAGTTTGTCACACCCTCTTGTGAAGGTCATGAGCTCAGATTATGAATGAAGAAGTAGGGATCAGGGCCCCAAAAGGAGCAGATCCATTGTCCTACTAGACAAAGGCTTACAATTAAACACTTCCTACATGCAAGCTGAGCACAGGGTTAACAGGCTTCGCTTCTGCTCACCATGGGGTTGGAGAGGTGGCTCAGCAGTTAAGCACACTTACTTGATGTTCAACCTCATCCAGAAGACCTAAGTTCAGTTCCCATCACCCACATCAAGTGGCTCACAACCACCTGTAACTCCAGCTCCAGGGGATCTGATGCTGTCTCGTGGCCTCCGTGAGTGCCTGTACTTTAAATACACATAAACAAACTCCCAACATCTGATCTAATCTGTCAGAGACTGGGTCAGACTTAGAAAAGTGAGTACATGTCATATTCTTTAAGTGTGAAAATGAAAACACTAATAAAAAATACTACTTATAATGCTTGGTGAACCAGGTTATTTCATTGGCTGCACAGACAATAGTCTGTGTGCCAACTCTGTGACCATTCATTGGTCCCATCCATTCAACATCATTTCTTAATACTTTATAAATAAAAATTCAGTCACTAGTCTTTGAGGATGACCCATATAGAAGAAGAGAAGACAGGCTGACACTCCTAACCAGTGTGTTGATCACTTTTCTCATTACAAGTACCTGGAAAGCAACTTAAAAGAGGGAGGGTTTACTTTGGCTCACAGTCCATCAGAGTAGGAAGTCCTGGTGGCAGGAGGGTGGGCAGCTGGGGACAGTACATCTGCAGCCAGGAAACAGAGAAAGATGAATGCCATTCTTGCCTTCTCTTTTTAATTCAGTCTGTGACTCCAGCTCAGATGATGGGTACCACTTACATTCAGGATAGATCGTTCTTTCTCAGCTAAATCTTTCTGGAGACATCTTCATGGGCATGCCTGAGCTGTGTTTCCATGGCGATTCTAAATCTACTTGAGTTATCATAGAAAGTTAGCATAGCATCATCACACACATCGCTGCCATGGGGTAGTGATGTCTACAATGGTTTATATATAAAGAAGAAATTAACCCAACCCAAAGTGTCAGCAAAAAAAAAAAAAAAACAAAGCAACACAAAAGAGAGACGCAGGAGCAATGATTGAAGAACCACCAATAGTCAATATGGGACAATCTTCTTCTGGAAGGAGACTATGAGGTGGACATTCCAGAAGGACCATCTGAGAAAACACAGCTGTTTGAGGTATCATGGCCACTTCTGAGATCCCCCAGAATGAAGAAGACATTAGAGATGAGTGTGCAGAGGAAGATGGAATCACACAAAAAGACTCTGTCTAACCATAGCAGGACTTGGCAAAGGTCATGAGGAGCCCCTAAAAGATCTGAGATGGGGCAGGGGCCTAGTTGGGCATGCACTGTTGTGGACAGACTACTGCTCGTAGGCAGGAGCAAAGGGATATGGCTAAAAGCACGGCAACCACAGACTTAGCGATCTACATGGGCAGTGAATGAAGGCTGTTTCACCTGGGTCAGGGGAAAAGAAACGGGCATATCTAGGCTACAGACACTCATCGCCTTGGGTGTCCAGGGACCGTCATACCCCTCTCAAGAGCCTGTCTACAGAGACATAGCGACTCTTGGAAAATTAGAGACATGGTGGTCTGCTACCACATTGGTCATCAGCAATGGAGAAGGCAGAGGAAGCCATGGAGAGAGGGGTGACAGCAGGTGAGATCAGGTGGCCCTTAGGAGTGGGGAGAAGGGTGGCAGGCTACAGGGTTCAAGGCGGTTAGCTGCCTCTCATCTATTAGTATGCCATCCTTCCCCTTCCCTTATGCTGACTCGAGCCAATGTGGCTGTTGCCTCCCAAAAGTCTTAATTAGAACAAGCCTTTTTTAAAACAGTGAAAAAAAATTACCTCCAACAGAAAAAATGGACAAAAGACATGACCACGCAATTCTGGAAAGAATATACCCATCCAATTAACATGAAAAATGACTCATCCTCATTTGTAATCCAGGAAATGAAACTCTGGTAAAGATCTGGAAACTCATAATAACTAGGGAAATGTCAGTCTCTGCCGTGGAAAGGCAATCTGTAACAGTGCTGACCAGTCTGCAGCAAGTAAGAAAGACCTGAGCTCGCCCCGTCTTTGCTGCAGCAGATTCACGCCTATGTATTTATCCCAAGGAATGACAGGGAGTTCTTAACTGATAGCATCTATGGACCAAAGCTGAACTAAGAAAATACAGAGGCCTAAATGTTTAGAAAGAATGTTCGCCGCAGGGATTGCTTGTGGAAGCCAACACTCAGAAGTAGCTTACATGGTAAAAACAAGGAATTGGCTATATTAGTTGTGAGATCAATAGACCTGTAGTGTTGCCATTGAAACAACATGTAAGGAAAACATTAAATGACTTGGTCATTTCTATTATGTTTTAAGCAAAAAAAGATAAATACATAGATACATAGATGAATGGATGGATGGATAGATAAATAGATGATTGATAAGTGATAGATGATTAATAGTATATAAATAGATGATTGATAAGTGATAGATTATAGATATATGATTAATAAGTTATACACAGATGGTTATAGATAGATAGATAGTATAGAGATAATAAATAGATAAGTAGGTAAATGATAGAAGATAGATATTATATGATATGATGGTATATACTATATATACACACTATATAATACACTATATATTATATACATACTATGTGTGTATGCTATATGTGCACTATATACTATATATACTATATAATATGATATATACTATACAAGATAGATGATAAACACTATATGACAGATAATATATATGCTATATATATTAGTCTGCACAATGCATGCATTTTGCTACACATAACATATATATATATATATATATATATACATGGTATGTATTCAAAAGCCCATCACAAAAATATACAAAACTTTGATGTATGTAAGAAAATAGTAGTGCCTACAAATGGATGGGTATATTACATGTATTTTCCTTGCTTATTCTTTTTCTATATTGTGTATTTCACAATAAACATGTTACTATTTTAATCAGAGTTGTCTTTCCAAGGCATCGGTCCTGTTTAGATGCAAGGATAGGTGAGCAACACTGGCTCCCTCCCTGTGCTTGGCACCACTTCTACTGCACCCCTACAGTGTATTTTCTTATTTTAATTTTATGTATATTAATGTTTGACTGCAGGCATGCATGCGCACCTGTATGTGCCTGGTATCTCTGGAGTTCAGAAGAAGGTTTTGGATCTCCTGGAGCTGGAGTTACAGATGGTTGTGAGCCACCATGTGGGTTCTGGAAATCAAACCCAGGTCTTCTGCAAAGCAAGTGCTCTTAAGCGCTGAGCCCTCTCTACAACCTCATGCACCAGATTCTTCCTCACACCTGACTACCTCTTGGTGACCATCCCTCTCCACCCTCACCTCCCTCCCCTGCTCCTGAATAATACTGTCACAGCACTTCATTCTTTCCTCCCCCTCCCCCAGTCTTGCTTTCTCCTCTTTGGCTGTCCTCAGGATTCAACAAAAGAGTTCTTTCCTGGGGGAAAGCCACATGATGTAGTCCCCGTTCTCCGTAACCCACTGACAATATTCTCGGGGTATCTCTTTGCAAAGGAGAAAGAACATGTGCCTCAGCGCAGTTCTAGGAGTCTTCTGGGACCTGACTTCACACATCCCTGTGCCTTCATCCCCGCTGTGCTTAGAGATGCAGCCTCCAGATCCTCATAGCTAGACCGTGCTGCTTACTCCGCTTCTCTGTGCCTCAGTTTCTCCTTCTATACTTTCCTCGTGCAAACCCCCGATACCTAGCAAACATTCAACAAAGGTATGTCAGTTCTGGGGGTGTACACAGCCATCAGGGTTTGTCAAGGGACCAAGTAGAGTACTTACCAGGTTTCTGATTCTGTCATCAGCTCAGGAGAAGCAGCATGCTGTTTAGTAGCATGCAATATTCTGAAGAGCTCAGCATTAGATTTGCCCAGGAATCCTGTGGGTAGAATCAAAGATCAATAAGGTTTCGAAGCTCAGAGACTGCAGAACATGACCACTTGGCTGGTGACTATAGCAGTCATAAGTGGGGCAAGCTTCTCCGAGGGAAACGCAGGGCCAGAATGAGGAGGATGGAGGAAGATGGAGGGCAGCAATAGCAAAAGCACTTAGGTGAAGCTTAGGATGTGCTTCAAATGGTAGAGTGTCTGCCTAGCATGTACAAAACCCTGGGACCCATCCTCAGGGCCACACAAACCGGGAATGGTAACACATGCCTGAAAGCCCAGCACTTGAGAAGTGCAGGCAGGAGAATCAGGGATTAAAGGTCATCCTCTACTACTTAGTGAGTTCGAGGTCAGGGTCGAGACTAGTTCTCAAAAAGTGAAAGGAAGAAGGAAGGGAAAAGGAGGAAGGGAGGAAAGAAGTCAAGGAGGAAGGGAGGAAAAGAGGAAGGGAGGGAGGGAAGGAAGGAGGGAGGGAGGAGTAGTAAGAGAAGGAAGGTCTTAAATGAAAAAGAAGGAACCTGTGAATGATTTAGGAGAAAATGGTCCAGAAAGAAGAGGGCAAGGGGGTGCTACTCCAGGAATAAGAGGAAAGGTTAATGGGCAGACACCTAGCCCTGTATGTGGCCAGCCCAGCACACAGTGCCAATCCACTGGGATTGGGGTCAGGAACCAGAACTCACTCTCTCAGCAACACAGTCCTCCCCAAGGTGACAGAGGACACCAGCCTCAGGGCTGTGCCAGCACAGAGCTGTGATCATGTGACCTTTGGGGAAGGAGTGGGGAGTGTTCTGCCTTAAATATCTCCCATGAGACCTACGTATGAGCCATCCTAAACAGGCCGCTCGCAACCCCTCCATCGCTGTCCTTGTCATCTCTGGCCCCATCCTATCTCCCTGCTTCTGATAGATCTTCACATTCTACCGTACCCTAAGAGCCTCTACCATGTCCTGCTCCTCTTCAGAATATGGGCTGGTTGCAAGGAACAGGAGTCTCCATTTTGGCTTGTCCATGAACACATTCAGCACCGCTACCCCAGTAGGTATGCAACAAATATTTATTGGGGAAAAAAAAATACCACTTAATTCATGACAATGTGGGACTCCTCGGAGTTGACTGGGAATGCAACTTATGGCCCCAAAGTTGTCCACTTGGGAAACTCCCAAATGCTTTAAGAAACAGCCCTCTCTTCCCCTTAGTAGCAGAACCAAATGAGAACAAATAGCTACCTTTCCTTCCCATTAGACGCTGCTGCACTGCCTCCTCCCACCCCCACACGCCCTTGATCTGAAGGACCTATGCTAAGCCTTGGGGTGACCCCGGGATGCTCTCCAGACAGCACCCCTGGCCACCGCCGTGTCTCTAACGAAAGGGAAGGAATGAGAAAGGTGGGGTCCACTCCAATCCCTGTCCCCAAATCAGGGTGCAAAGCTGAGGCACGCCTCCTCTCACCCTCCACAGCACCCCACCGCTGCTCAGGATGGAAAGCAGCGCTCCTATGATTTTCTTTTTCCAGCGGAACACAAAAACTGTTCTATATCAAACTATAGCAGGGCGGCCATGTGCTTTTTATAAAGCTGATTACAGAGGCCAGATGAAAGACGCTGATGAGGTCAAACTGCATTTCAGACTCCCCCGGTGTTGTCGGTGAGGGGAGAGGCTTTGTATTATACCCGTTAAGAGTTCACCACCGCTCGATAAGAATCTTGAGAAAGGGCATGCATGTTGCTAAATTAGCTCTAAAAGGGGCAACCTAAAGTAAAATAAACCAGAGTTAAACATGAGCTCAGGTTACCTGCCCCAGAATTGCAGGAAGGAGTGGGCTGCTAGGGAGTGTTTTGAAAAGAACTTGTCTGGCCAGCCATAGGAACAGCCAGGGCAGGAATGGGGCTGAAACGCTGCCCTGATTACAACCAAAAGAGAGCATTTTCTTTCACAAGACAGTTCACAAGCTGCGAAGGCCTTCCATGACGTTTTGTAAATTGTCAACCTCCTCGGAGACTTCTCAAACCCCAACCAGTCGTTTTCCATCATTACGAAATGGGTAGCTCGCATGTTCATTCAACACACGCCAAAGAAAGGCAGGTCTCTGCTCCACTCCAGGCATAAGAAAGACATGGTGCCCGCCTCTAGAAACACAAGACATGCTCTGTCTAAGAATAGCTTTTGAAATCTTCCCTTTCCACCCTCAAGACCACCACAAACACTTCAACGCAGACTTTTCACTTCCTCCTGTGCATTAATCCAGGGGCAAAGGATGCTGCAGAAATGAAACACCAGCGTCCTACAGCAGAGCTATCTTTCCATGGAATACTACTCATTTGGTTGTGTTAAATATTCGTCTGTAAGAGGATTCTTTGGGGGGACAGGAATATGCCACAGTGAGTACAATGGCTGCCACTTAAGCATGAAGACTGGAGTTTGGCACCCAGGTAAAAGTCCAGGTGTGGTGTGGCAATGTGGGTCTGTAGTCCCGGCGATGGACAGGTGGACACAGGAAGATTCCTATAGTTCACTGAGCATCCTCTCTCATCAATTAGCAAGCTCCAGGCTCAGTGAGAAACTCTGTCTCAAAACAAACAAACAAACACATGTGCTTACACATCAGCACACACATGTGTGTACAAACCCCCAGGCATATAAAACACAGACACTCACAAAGGGCACTTTTTTAATCTTTGTACTGCGGGATATGGAGCCTGGGTCTCATTCACGCTACTAAGGGTACTATCCTAACCCACCCCCAACCATGGGAAAGAACATTTTCATGGCTACACATCTCGAATCGTCTTCCAGTGTTTTCTTTCATTGCTACGAATTGCTTCTTTTCAACTAGGTGTGGTGACACAAACCTGTTGCTCCCCCAGCTACTCAAGAGGCTGTGGAGGAAGGATTGAACATTCAAGTTCTGTCTGGACTACAGAATAAGTTCAAGACCAGCCCCGGCAACTTAGTGAGAACATGTCTCTGTGCTGGGGTGTCGGTTAAGAGACCCCAGTTCGATTCCCAGCACTACAAAAAGAAAAGGCATCTTTTTTTTTTTTTTTTGAAGCTGCTGTGGTGCTGGAGGAAGCCTTTGTGAAGCTCTGCAAAACATACAGAGGACTGAGACTCTAAGTCTTCAGAAAGACAGGAAAACTCCATCTCCGCTTGAAAGAAAGAGAGGGGGAAGATGGTTTCCTATGTGCCGCTATGCTGGGAGGGACACTGTTGAGCAAACCTGGGGAAAGCTGGCGAGACCTTTGACCCACACTGAGCTTAAGCTGATGAGGTGGAGATTAAGACTAGAAACACAATGGAAATTTCTATAAGATGGTCTTTATTTCTTCTCTCTTTTCCTAGCAACCAGACGATTCTAGCCCTCACTTGTTCATGTTGCCCCTCGCATGGCACCCCATCTGAAACTGCCAAAAATCCTCCTGTTTCGCTGCCCTCTTGTACTAGATTAGATGCAGTGGCCGTCTTCCTGGGTACACAGCAGAGACTCAAAAATACCCCACAACTCCCTCTGCGAAGAGTCAGGCAAACCCAGACAGAGTCGCGTGAGAAGAATATGGCAGCTTGCTAAGAAGAGCACATGAAGGTAGGTAACGAGCTTTTGAGGAAAGAAACGGGGACGGGGAGAGGGAGCAGCTCAACGATTCTGGCCACTGTGTGTGCCTCTATCAAAACTATGAGGGCTGAGGAAACACCACCTGCAGAAATGCTTCCCACCAACAGAGCTGCTTCTCAGCCAGTGGTGATGGGGGTGGGGTTTTAGTCCCTAAAGACATTTGCCAGAAGACTTCAGGACATCTCTCCTAGGCGGTGGCGGCTAGCGGGGAGGGCTGAGGTGTCAGTCACTAAAGGCCTTTGCAAGAAAACAAGAGGACCTAAGATCAATCTCCAGGATGTACTTTAAAAAGCCAGGCATGGTGGTGGCCTGTGCATGCAATCTCAGCACTAGGGAGGTGGAGGATCTCTGGGGCTCACTTGCCAGTCTAGCTGAATCAGCAAGTTCCAGGTAGGAGTAAAAGGCCCTGTTTAAAAAAACAAGACGGGAGAGGCGGAGGAAGAGGAGAACAGTGTCCTAAGGAATAACATCAGAGGTTGATATCTGGCCTCCTATATCT
Source organism: Myodes glareolus (assembly GCF_982192425.1). Taxonomy (NCBI): domain Eukaryota; kingdom Metazoa; phylum Chordata; class Mammalia; order Rodentia; family Cricetidae; genus Myodes; species Myodes glareolus. The sequence continues at coordinate 68,461,008 of NC_142032.1, forward strand.
ATGTGCCTCTACACACACACACACACACACACACACACACACACACACACACACATACACACACACACACAATCTCAACCAACACGACTAAGATGAAGGGCCCCCGCCCAGGAGTGAAATAACTTTGAGGGCAGATAGCCAAAGGACAGGTGAGACCATTCCCCTCTGGGAGTCAATACGGCCTAACAAGCCCCGCTGAGGTCCACAGCCCTATAACGTGGGTATATACACAGTGGCGGGTGTAAAGCTGACGTCAGAGCATCAACAAGTCAGAGTCGGCATCCTCCAAGAGCTAAAAGGATCCATAAATGCTCTCTTCTACATACCTGTATTGTGAGAGGAAACTCAGAATTACTTACCAGTTGAGGTAGACTGCAAACAGGCTGAATCACCCTCAGGGAGAATGGAAAAGAGAATGCGGTATTTACACATGATGGAATACTCTTCAGCCGACAAAAAAAAAAAAAAAAAAAAAAAAAAAAAAAAAAAAAAAAAAGCAGGCTAGTCTGGCACAAGATACGACGTGGAAGAGCCTTGAAAACGTGGCACCAGTGAAAACAACTTGAAAGGAAGGGGCAAGTCGTCCACGATCCCAGTCTATACAGTCAGCATCTGGAGCATCTCATTCAAAGAAACAGGTGAAACGGTGGCCTCTGGGGCCTGCAGTGAGGCACAGCGGTCATGAGTATGTGTGTTTTCGTTTCTTTCCCATTGCTGTGGTGAAAGGACTGACACAAGCAGCTTCAGGGAGAAGGGGCTGTTTGGGGCTCGCAGCTGGAGGGAGGGAGGGGCTCGCAGCTGGAGGGAGGGAGGGGCTCGCAGCTGGAGGGAGGGAGGGGCTCGCAGCTGGAGGGAGGGAGGGGCTCGCAGCTGGAGGGAGGGAGGGGCTCGCAGCTGGAGGGAGGGAGGGGCTCGCAGCTGGAGGGAGGGAGGGGCTCGCAGCTGGAGGGAGGGAGGGGCTCGCAGCTGGAGGGAGGGGGTACCACCACACACCTACTAGAACAGTGAAATAAAAGCTGACCTCACCACCAACCAGGAACACTGACAAGAATCTAGAGCAGCCAGAATTCTCATACATTGCAAGTTGAGGGAGGGGGAGATTAAGGAAGGGAGAGAAGGGAAGAAGATGAGGAGGAAGAGAAGGGGGAAGAAGGGAGGGAGGGAGAAAGGGAAGGGACAAAGGAAGGAAATCATGTGCTCTCCTTGAAAAAGGGCCTGCATGTTTCTTATGAACTCACATACATGTAATATGTATGTGTGACCAGACAATTACACGCCTCAGTATTCCCTCTAGGAAAAAAAAGTTTGTGTTCATACAAAAACACATACGTCTATATTTAGCAGCTGTATTGATAAACAGTGAGAACTACAAACAACCCCAGATGGGTAACAAACTGTGCTACCTCCGCAGTGGGTGGCAATCAATCATAAACCCGGAGAAGTTGTGGTGGACGTGAAAGCTCATGTGGATTGCAAAGGCAGCATTCTGAGTGAAAGAAGCCCACTTCAGACATGTATCACACACGTCACCTGGCTCACGTATCTCTAGTTCTTCAAAAGACCAAGTTTTAGTGACATTGGTGGTTGCCGGGGCTCAGGGTTGGTGAAGGGGTGGCTGTCAAGGAACAACTGGGTAGCAGGAAGCAGGGTTTGGGGTAGAGGGGCCCTTCTGAATCCCAGTGGGTGAACTTGCTCTAAGAACCTACACAGAGACACTATAAGTAGCTATGGAGAAATGGCTTAGTCGGTAGAGCACCTGCCATCACGGCCAACAGCTTGAGTGCAGTCTCAGGACCCACGTGGTAGAAGGAAAGAACAGACTTCCACAAGTCTTCCTCCGACCCATATGCCATGAGACCAGTGTACACGTACGCACACACATATAAGTAAATGAACATAATTTAAAATGTTTAAAGAGCCTATATAATATGTTAAAACTCATACAGCTAGATGCCCACAAAAAGACAGAACACATTTTTCTGTGTGTTAATTAGAAAAGCAACTTGCAGAGGGAAAAAAAATGCTTCTGTCTGTGAAATGGATGACTCACTCAACCACCAAGAGCATCTGCAGCTCAGCCACCTCCTGCCTCAGAAGCCTTTGTCTGTGGCTTTGGTGGCCACCAGAATTCAAAATATCCTTATGGCTGCATTCACAGCCATCTAAGACATACTGCCGCTATTCTAGATTCTGAAGGGTTTTGTCAACAGCCACGTCACCAAGACGACAGTGTATGTATTGACACTGAATTCCAGGGGTCACTCTCAGAACTTAGACAACACTGTTATCCACTCTAGCCTGAAATCTTTGGCATCTATTGTATATTTGAAATACTGGGACGTGCCTGATGATGTAGGTCAGTTGGTAGACAATGCTTATCTAGCATGTACAGGGGCCCAGGGTTTGATTCTCCGTGCTGCATTAAACCTGGCACAGTGGTCCATGACTGCAATCCATTATCTCCCCAAGCGGCACCACCAACTGAGAAGCAAGTGTTCAAATGCCCGAGCCTGTGGGGAACATTCTGAAACCACAGTCAGCGAAGCACTTAGCCTTTCAACACTCTGAAACCTGAATTTGGACCCACTAACAAACTCATGTTAAAAAGAAATTAAACAGCTAGGGATAACTGCACATACCTGTAATTCCAGTGCTGGGGGTGGGGGCAGGAAGAAAATAAACCTCAGTCTAGCTAGTTGGTGAGCTCCAGATGGAGAGACCTTGTCTCATAAGAATAATTTTTTTTTTTTACCATTTGCACCAAGCCTGAATGAGACAGGTCCTCTCAGGTCACTCACGGGTGAGGGAGGGGCTCATGGGATCCCAGCCCTTACTGTTTAATTTGCAAGCCACTGATGGACTGTTGGGGAGGAGAAGCTACTGTCTTCAGTTGTGAAATTACTGGCAAACCACCAGTCTCTCTAGGTGGCCCTGGGCAAACCCAGAGGGGCACAGACAAAACCAAAAGGAATGATGTGGGAAAGAGATTGGCAGCGCAGTTGAGGTATGGGGTGGGGCGGGACGCATATAAGAGAGGGTGTGGAGGGAGCAAAAGAATGCATTATATACTTGTCTGAAATTGTCAAGGAGCAACTTTAATAATAAATAATAATTTAATAATAAGAGGGAGAGCAACTGAGGAAGACATCCCATGTTGATCCCTGGCCACCACACAGACATCCACACATGTACACACATACACTCACAAATAATAAAATTGGAAAATAAAAAACAAAGGTCGTCCTCACGTCTATAATCAAAAGAAATCAGAGCGCTAACAGATGTTGGGATACCACTGAGAACACCCGCTTACCCAGATGCTAGCCGTAAACCGGCCCTTCACCGCGGAAGGAATCCTCCTAGGTGCCTAAATTAGAGTGACAGATATCAGATAGTTGTTCGACTCCTGCTAAAACTTCCGCTCACAGCCACCATTTCTTCCCTTCCTTCTTTAAAACCTGAGTGCAGACGCAGCCCAGGAGGCCGTTCTTTCTCATTTCACTGTCTGTTGGCAGTCCTTTCCTGAGCGCTCCGCACAAGCGCACGTTGTATATTCAAGGGCAATTAAGTTGCTAATAGCTCTCTCCAAAGTCGCCTGCTGCAGACGATGATATATCGTGCAGCATCTGATGCCAGAGACGTAACTGGGGAAAGGAGGCTGCGTTTTTTGCTTAACTTGTTAATAAAAGAACCCTGCGTGGCTGAAGTGAAGAGCCAAAGTTTCGTACTAAGTGCTTCGCGTTGAACTTGACGTACAATTAAGCGTTGCCATGCCAACTGGCTTACGACGCACCTGGGGAAAGAGACGAGCCCAACATATTTTTTTCCCACTTAGTCCTTCCAAATATTCTGCCTCTCTCCCTGCAAATTCCGTGTGAAACACTTACGCGAGATAAGACGCCCTCCTTACACCAGATAGAAATGTTTTAGCTCATTAAATCTCTTCTTCCAGAATACTAATTCTGTGCTTGACTGGTGCTTTATTACAGATAAGAGAATAATTCAAAATTAAAAGACGTGAAATGGAGCCTTTTAAGTTATCACTCAAGCCGTTTGAGGGGGAAAAAAATCCTCTTATCTAAAAGGGTTCTTTTTTTTTTTTTTTTGTAATAAAATGGACCCAAACATTTGTTCTAAGTTCTGAGGGCCCTATTTTGCCCCATTTTCTGAACAACACTTAATGTGTAATGTAAATAGCTTTTCAGATCCTTGAAGCTGCCAATTCTAAGAAAGTTTCCCAGCTGCCTTTCTCAGTACCTGGCTCAAAGCCAGCTGCCTGGCTCGCTCTCCTCAAGACTCGGGGGCTCCCCCTACTGGCCTGAAATCGCAGTGCCTCGGTGGACTTACCTGAAACTGGGCAGGTAGGATGAGCCCTGGTCAGCTATATCTGTGGGCTCAATAGTGTTTGTACTGTTCAAGCGGGGGTTTCCACCCCTTTTATCCTTGGAAATTCGTCATTAGGTAAAAGTTAATGTAATTTTTGTTCCTCAAAATTTCCAAGGTACTCTGTCAAGGGAATCCTAACAGGACAACATCTGAAGCAAATGTTATGTAAGGCTGGCAAAATGTCCCCAAAGCGTTCTCATCCCAGGACTTCCCTCTCTACTCCACAGCGCCTTTCTCCCATAAAGCTTGTCCCTGAAGCCACTGAGAGCAAAGTACATTTGTGCCATAGTAGTGCTCAACCAGTGGGTCAATATAGCCTGCAAATCAGATATTTACATTATGATCCATAACAGTAGCAAAATTACAGTTATGAAGTAAACAAAATAATTTTATGGTTGGGGGCCACCACAACATGAGGAACTGTACTGAAGGGTCACAGCATTGGAAAGGCAGAGAACCACAGGGCTAGAGAAATCCAATGAAACTGACTGTTTTAAGTCAGCAGTCAAAATGGAGAACAAAAGGTTTCCTCTTATGATAGTTCCAGAATCCACTCTCCACCCCCACACACACACACCCAGAGCAGCTGAACTGTTCTGATAGGAGTGGGCGGCTGTGCCCCCCAAGGCCAGCTCGGGTTATGGGGCAGATCGCAAGGGGCCAGTCCTTGGCCTGCAGCGGAAGCTTGCGCTGCGGGGCACATTTCCTTTGTCCTCCAACATTATGCAAATAAGCAAATCAAATTAAGTACCTGAAATTTTTTTTTAATTAAGGGTTTTGATTAGACGCGGATCTGTTGTAGGCAGAGGAAGAAATTTTATTCCAAAACCCCAGACGCCCTGGCTTTCCTGCAGGTCTTCAATCAGGGCACGTCGCCCAGAATTGTGGGGGTGTTCATCACTTGGTTCTCAAGTGGGGAGGCAACTGGGGCACAGGGGCAAGAACTGAACCAGGGAAAAGCAGAAGGGGGAGGGGAAAGGTCTAGAACTTAGAGAAAATCAGCCAACCTCAGCTGCTCGGTTCTCTCACTTGTTAAATTCAACATCTTTTAAAAGGAGAAAGGAAAGAACAATCTACAGCTTCTGTCTATCTAAAAGTGGGTGGCTCAGTGTTGTAAGCCAGAACGCGAATGTTACGTGCTTCTATGACATCAGACCAAAGGAGAATGTTCTAGCTAGATGGGCAATTACTCTGTCAGGAAGTGTGTTTACCTTCTGCCAGTTCTGGGGCTTAGTTCCCGCAGGGGAAGGCAGGCGGAAGCCACAGGCGCCAAGGGAGATTTTTGTGGGACCCTACAGTCTTCTACACAGAGGCTTCTACACATTTTTTGTCATTGGTTTTCAGGAGGAAAAGTTTATTAAGTATTGTCAGGGGACACTGGGCTCATCAGTGACCAGGGAGAGTGTCACCTGCAGCCTAAACTTGTTGGATAGGAGTGGGTGGCTGTGTCCCCCAAGGCCAGCTCAGGATATGGGACAGATGGCAAGGAGACCACGGTCACAACTGCAGCTTTCATCTTGAATGGCAGGTAGCTCATACACAATCATATTTGATTTTCATAACACTATGTGAGCGAGGTCCTCTTAAGTCAGTCCTACTCTACAGATGGAGAAACTAAGGCCCAGGAAGTGAGCAGCTTAGATCAGACTCAGTGCTAGACATTACCTGGCACGTGGCAGGTGTGCAACACACACGTGATGAGGCTGGCGGGAGGAGGGACGGGCAAAGAAAGTGAAGTTGATATCATTTTAGCGGTAATAATTGGGCAATACAACCGGGTGAACCCAGAGACACTAGAACAGGATGATGAGAGCTTGACCCTTGCCAGGAGTTGGCCAAACAACTCACGTGACCTGAGGCAGCCTGTGTTGCCAGACTGACTCTGTTTACTTAGGATCACAAATCTTGCTGAAGCAGTGAGTCCTGGGTTGGGGCCAAACAAGTCTCAACCTTCCTGATAATGATCAATTAAAATAATGTTATATCGTTTTGCCTACCCAGATGTCAAAGACCCAAGACCCATGCAGCGCAGTACTGAAAGGGGTACCAGAAAAGGTGCTGCTTCTACATTGCTGACAGACTTGCAAGACAGCACAGTTACTTACGATGGTAACTTGACAGCATGTGACATAGGCTATTAAAATGCTAGGACCTAAGAACATCTAAATAATTTGAAACACGTAGCAATGGAATAATGGGATGAAGGCATCCTTTTGAGGTGTTGTGTATAAAGGTAAAAGAAACCAGCTAAATGTTCAATAACAGGGGAACAGATAAGTGAACATGCTGGAAGCGTAAGCTCTGGTGAGAGAACAAGGTACGCAGTTTTGTTTATTTGCTTGGAAAGATGTCACAGGCACATATGGAACAAATAAAGCATACAACCACACAGCACGAGTCGCTGACCTAGACACCTAGAAAGCATGCAGGTAAACCATGAACTGATACCCAAAGGCTCTTCTACCAATAAGATTTTCACACCTTTATGTTTTCAGTTCTGTTATCTTAGTGATCATATATTCATTTCATAATCATCAAATAATTTATAAAACTGTGTGAGAATAACTACATACTGTCCATAAGATAAGTAAATTACCAGAAGAAAGTTTCTAGTCAAAGAAAATTGGATAATTATTGGAAAAATAAAATCATAAAAAGTTTAAAATGTGATAAAATGCATACTAAGATAAATCAACAATAAAAGCACAATCCACTCAGTTGGCAGAGGGCTCACCTTGAATGGACAAAACCCTTTGTTCCATCCCCAGCACTGGACAAACTAGGTGCGGTGGTGACTTAGGAGGTAGAGGCAAGAGAATCAGAAGTTCAAGGTCATCCTATGGTGTACATCGACTTTGAAGCTAGCCCGACCCACACGAGACCCTATAAAAGAACAACACAAAGGGATGTAACGATAGACTAAGCATAAACTGAAACTATAAAATAAAATTATGAGAATTACTGAAAACAACACATCAGGCCATCCCATCCTCATACAACATTTAAAGTAGATTGTGACATGACAGGAAGTGAAGCCATGTATAGTGAGGTAGGGAAGAATAGAGCAGAAGAAAACTGTTCAGAGAACCCAGACATTAACCCAAGAACTTAAAGGAACTTAGAAAATGAAAAAATAATAATTTAGATCCATGGTCATCCCTCTGTGCCCAGGAATTCAAGATGTTAACATAAATCCCTGAACTTTAAAAAGAAAACACAAGCAGTATTTTTAAACACTTGCTAATCTTGGAAAAGAGAATGTCTTTTTCACTATTATGCCATGATCAAAACAGTAATGGAAGGGGTGAATAGATTTTTCTATTGAATATAGAAATTTTCTGTTAATTTTTAAACTTTGTTTCTCACTTTTTCTCCCTTTTAGATAGGGTCTTAGTACACACCCCTGGCCAACCTAGAATCACTAGGTAGACCAGACTGGTCTTGAACTCACAGAGATATGCTGGCCTCTGCCTCCTAATGCTAAAATTAAAGGTATGCACCACAACACCTGGCCAAATACAAGGAAACTTAAACAGAACAACAGACTTTAAACAAAAATAAAAGACAAAAATAAAATATATATATATATATATATATATATATATATATATATATATATATATATATATATATATATAAAACATCCTGGAAAACGAGCTTGTTCTCAAAACACAAAAGTCTCAGAAATGCCAGCAACAATAGATTTGAATAAAAAAAAAAGTTCAAGTGGTCAATGAACAGATGAAAAGGCAAAACAAAATTGAATAAGTGCATAAACAATAAGCAGAAGATCCCATGGGGCTCTGCTATTAGACTTCAGATCAACGCCACTTAGGTCCCAAGCCAGCTTCACCTATTGTGAGATGTCACTGAATTCAACCATTACGTAGATACACTCCAGAGGCCTCTATCTGCTCTAGAAAGCAGAAAACAGAAGTTTGCACCAGGATCATGGGTCAAGGTATAAGCTTCTTACTACAGTTGTGACTTAGAAGCTCACACATGGGTTTATTAATATGTAGTTCTTGGTGTCAGAAGTCCAAAGTCATTCTTATTAGGTTCAAATCAAGCTGTAGGCGTAGCAATGCTCCTTCCGAAGGCTCCAGGGATACTCCATCACATCTTGTATAGCTTCTAGAGGTGGCTGGATCTTTCCACCTTCCCATCATCTTTTGAGCCAGCAGCTCTCTGCTTCCCCATTCCACCATTCAGGGACCTTTATGATGGCACTGGTCCAACTAGATGATCTGAGATGATTTCCCTTTCTTGAAATCTTGAATTGACTTTTGCAACTGTAACAGGTCACAGTCTGAGGACACTGGGATGTGGCCTTCTTTGGAACAGTGTTGTTCTATGTGCCACCATGAGCTAAATGTCTCCATACAGAAACAGTGCCAGACAGAGCTGGGAAAATGTCAGACATTCAAATAGTTTTGTGAACTATTAGTGAGCAAAGAAATGTACCATGGCTGGGGCTGATAACGTGGAGAGTTGATGGGATCTTAGGATGGAAGGCAGAGAAGAATCAACAGGAGTAGTTAACATCAACACAGCCTTTAAGGAGGCCCCATATCTACCAACTGTGCCCATGGGAGTAGGATGTACAGGCATAGTTATTCCCTGCAGTCCTGTTTACATTAGCAACAGCTGTTCATGAATACATCATGGAAGGCAGGGCACTTATCGCTTACGATGGAGATTGTCATAGGGGTTGCTATATGGTGTGCTAGTTAAAGATACCAAAACCAGAAGCAGCCACTTGCACCTAGAAGCCAGAACTGGACCTGGAGGGCAGAGACAGGCAGATCTTGGGCTCACTAGCTAGTCGGTCTAGACAACTAGTGAGCTTCAGGTTCAGTTAGGTCCTGTCTCAAAAATAAGATGGGGAAGGAATTAAGGAATTCCTTAATTCCCCGGACATTAACCTCTGTCCTGCACACAAATCCACAAAAATATAAAAGTAACAACTCATCAGATTCCATTTGCGACAACTACATATATGCACTACCATGTGTGTTGGAGGGGTTTCTATGTTGAAAACATATGGAAGGCTACACACAAAGTATCACCAATGAGTTCTGCTGGGTGAGAAGATGTCAGGTGATCCTGATTTTTTTTTTGGTTTTTTTTTTTTTTTTTGGTTTTTTGGGGACAGGGTTTCTCTGTAGTTTTTGGAGCCTGTCCTGGAACTAGCTCTTGTAGACCAGGCTGGCCTCGAACTCACAGAGTTCTGCCTGCCTCTACCTCCCTAGTATTGAAGTTAAAGGCCTGTGCCACCACCACCTGGCATGATCCTGACTCTTGTGCTCTTTTACAGAATGTTTTTTAGGTGCCGCGCTGCCTTAGTTACTTTTCTATTGCTGTGATCAGACACCGTGACCAAGGCATCTTGCAGAAGAAAGAATTTATCTGGGGCTTACAATTTCTGAGAGTAAGTTCATGACCATAATGTCAGGGAGCATGGGGCAGGCAGGCAAGCGTGGTACTAGAACAGTAGCTGAGAACTGACAACTAAGACACAAGCAGAAGACAAGGTTAAATGGGCTTTTGAAATACAAGACTACTCTGCCCCCGCCAGTAACACACCTCCTCCAGTAAGGCCACACCTAATCTTCCCCAAACAGCTCTACCTACCAGGAGACCAAGCATTCAAGTCTATGGACCTGTGGGGGTCATTCTCGTTCAAACCATCACACACCACCTCCACCTTTCCAGCTGGAGAGAAACCAGGAATCTCAGAACTTTCAACTTCTGTAACTTATTGTGACTATGCCAAATACTTCCCCCTCTCAAACCCTGAGAGTTAGATGCTTGGACAAGATGAGAAAGTCAAAAGAAGATATGAAAATGTGAAATAAAGGTACTTTTAGAATTTATTCCTCCAGGAATCTGACTACAGCTAACTTTCAGCTTCCTGAGAGCAGAGAAATGGGCACTCTCTCCAGACACGATGCCAGCATGGAGTAGGTGAACTAGGGAACCCAGTCTTTCCCCACCTAAAGCCTTGTGGGTAGACTTCCCTGAGACCTCACACATGTGCATACTCCACACCCTCTGGCTAGTCTCCCCTTCATACCCCAGCTCTCTGGTTAAATACTAGTCTCCCGACCCAACCTCCTAAAGAAGCTATGTTTCTAAGGCAACACCAAGGCTGTTGGTGAAAGGTTCACCCAGTGGAAACACGAGAAAACTGTGGACTAGACACCTTAATATTTCTCCAATGGCAGGGCGGGAGAGCTATGCATCTACACATCGGTCCCTAAAATCCATGATCAGGATGGAGTGGGTGTTCATCCATTTACACTTTGGGTCTGCTGTGCCTCCTTCAGCCCGAGAGGGCTTCCACTAGCAGTGGAGAAGTTGGGGTAGGAAGAGCCCGGAGGTGCAAAAAGCCAAGTGCAGGATCTGAAAATAAAGCACTCCAAAGTGCTGAACGGATGTAGGTATGGCAATAATAGAAGCTAGGAAGTTCACAATGATGTAGGGGTGTGAGTGCATGCGTGCATGTGCACATGCACATGTGTGTGTGTGTATGCATGCATGTGAGTGCATGCATGTGAGTGCATGCATGTGTGTGCACATGCCTATGAATGTGTGTGCGTGTGTGTGTGTGTGTGTGTGTGTGTGTGTGTGTGTGAGATGCCTGCCCAGTTAGACTGAGAACTCCACAAGAGCAGGAGCCTTGCCTGACCTCCTCTGGGATGCACCTCCAGTGCCCAGCACGGGGTTGGCACCCAGCCGGACAATCAGCTAGTATTTGCTCCGTGAAAGACCACGTGTCTGAACACTCCAGGTCAGCATTTAAGTAACACATGAAACCAAGCACACAATCAGACAAATTTCATGAAATTGTTGATTTCAATTTCAGAAATTATTATGCCGTTTGGTTGCAACTGTATGAACTTGGATTATTCCAGTTAAATTATTTCACCTGTGGCCCACTGGAAACCTCTCATTAATGATGCCTTGTAACTCGTGGTGCAGTTTGGTCCAAATAACATAGCAAGCTCAAGCTATAAAATTTAAAAATAGTTGAAACTGACAAGTAAGGTGTTTTCTACTGAAGAGTCTAGGGTAGAGACAACAGGGCTTAGCCAAAAGTGATCTGCCGATCACGCCCAACCCTTAAGCCAAGGACAGTCTTCCCTTTTTAAGTGTGCATCAGTATTTTGCCTGCACGCATGTTTGTGCACCTTGTGTATGTATGCCTAGTGCCCACAAAGGTCAGAAGATGGAACTGAACCCCTGGAACTGGAGTTACAGGCAGTCATGTGCCACAATGCCGGTGCTGGAAACCAAACCCGGACCCTCTGGAAGAGCAACCAGTGTTTAAGCACTAAGCCGTCTCTCCAGCCCCAAGTTTGCTTTTATAAAGGGAGAGAGAGAGAGAGAGAGAGAGAGAGAGAGAGAGAGAGAGAGAGAGAGAGAGGAAGATGAGTTTTTCGTCCCACATAAAAATTACTAACTTCAAATATCAGTGTCCATAACTAAAGTCTGCCTGGAACCCAGTCGTTGTGATGTGGGCACGATTTGTGTGCAATGCTTCCAGACTTAGACAGCAGAGTTAGCTTAGGCAGTTGAAACAGAAGGCTTGGTATGCATAAGTCTACTAAAGTGTCCTCTGGCCCTTGGCAAACATTCGCCAGGCAGCCAGGAACCCAATAGGACAGGCAGCACACCTGCCAGGTGCACCATTGCACAGCTGGGGACTCCAGCTGACTGACTCCAGCCCAGCGCCTCATCAGAATCTCACCACCACGACCAGCACCACCATAAGAACATCCCAGCCTCCCAGGCACTTCCGTGTCCCTGCATCGAGCCTGCATCTCCAAGCATTTTGCTGATCAGGAAGACATGCCCTTGTTACTGCCCACTCATTGGATCGTGGGCCTCTGGGTCTTGGTTCAATGTATCCTCTTCTTCCCACAAAACACAGCCCAGAGAACAGCACCAAACCTGCCTGGCCACACACTGAGTTCTTATGAGATCCATGTCCCATGAATATTGCTTGATCTAATAATTTTTCCTGTTTTAATGCCATCAATTTCCCTCTTGATCAGTGCAACTCATCAGGAAGTGACTTCAGGTAATTAACATTTTTACATTTTTAATTATGAAATCTTTCCTGAGCTGGCGGGGTGTCAGAGATTAGACGCACGAAGCATCCATGGCGCTTGCTATGTAAGGTCTCCTCCAGACCTGGGAAATCGGCTTGCGTGTGAATTCAGGTCACCGGCTGTGCCGTCCCCGCTCACAAGGGGAGTGGACTCTGGCACTCAATATTGCACACAGAAGAAGTTGTGTTTGGTAGCCAACTTTGCTCGAAAGCTTTTATCTCAAAGTTTTGGGACCTTTGTATGGTGACACCCGCATTTGAGTGTCTAAGGACACTAAACGGGCTGGCTCCAGACACCTCCAAGCAGGGCGGGGGTCCAACACAGATGCTTGGCATCTGGTCTCTTCGCTTCACCCTCCAAATACTCAACTCATTCTAATCACATGCCATCATCCTTCAGTTCTGCCTTGCCCTTCCTCACAGCCCTCCTTCTCTCGACATTGTATTAAAAATTCCCTGCACGTGGGAAAAGGCCTGATTCTTTCCCAGGTCATCCGCTGCTGAGGAAGAATCATAGTCTCCCAAAAATGGCACAAGAGCCCAGAAACTTCCAGCTAGCACAGCATGAATAGTGGGAAGGCTAGGTGAGTTCGCTGTCCAGGCTCTCGGGTGGCTTTTAGTGCCGGCTTCACTTAGCCTCATTTGAGCCTGCCTGGGGGGCTGGAACTATGGAGACCACCTTATCCCTTCTCACAGCATCCTCGGCTGGTACCCAGCATGCCACCATGGTGCTTTCTGAGTTCAGAGAGACCCCCAAGTCTTGTTCAAGATAACTTGCTGGAGTAATGGTCAGGGTCACCCCTATAATGCCTTTCCTCTACTGATCTTAACCAAAGGGCAGAGAATGAGATGCCTGCTCTCTCCCAAGTGGCAAGTCTGGCACCACCCAGGAGAGAGGGCCTTCCAGCAACAGCCCTTCCATCACCATTTTCCTCCACCTGTCAATGTCCTCGTCACCTTTGCCCAGGACATACTCATCTTTTTCTACCTTTGCTCCTCCTGTTTTATTGGTCCCTCCAGGAGATATAATGATATCTACTCCTCCAACCCCGCTTTCTTGGAGTAGCCAATCGATGTCGCCATAACAACCAGTGAGTTACAATTCCTGGTTAAGAGAAACAGACAATTAAATGAGAAGTCTGGTGACAGGACAGGAATAGTTTCTTGAAGTCTGCCTGAAATGGGGGTGGGGGCGGGGTTTCTTAATGTCAAAGGGTTCCAGAACGAGTCGGGGAAAGAGCTAGGCTGCAACAAGGTCAGTAGAGCAATGTACTGACTTAATTATCTGGTGAGAAAAATAAATAAATGTAGCTCTGTCTGGTTGAAATTGAGTCCTCTACTCAAGAGTGGAACTATCCCATCCATGGAGTCATGGAATTGCTTGGTAAGAATTGGGTCACAGGGCCACATGTGTGATCAGAACATAAGAGGCCTTGTTTCTGAGCAGACTCCTGGGCATCCAGTCACTTCCCATAGAGTTGTGACATACCCACTGAATAAGGAAGCTTGTGAAAGGCAGGCTTTGCAATTTGCTCCACAAGGTGTTCCTAAGGGCCTCAAATAAAAAAATAAAATAAGGCTGACGTTCTTGGTTTTGGAATCAAAACATCTAAGAATCACAGGGAAAGAGCTAGGTGTGTAGAATGCTTACCCAGCCTACATGAGGCCCTGGGTTCAGTCTCCAGAGCCACACAAACCTGGTGTCACATGCCTGTGATCTTAGCACTAGGCTGGTGGAGGCTGAAGGAACAGTTCATTCTTGGCTACACAAGGGAGTCCCAGACCACCCTGATGAGAGAGAGAAAGAGAGAGAGAGAGAGAGAGAGAGAGAGAGAGAGAGAGAGAGAGAGAGAACCCAGGCTGTCCTGGAACAGAGAGGTCAGGATGCCACTTCCCTCAATAAGCAAGATGGTCCCTCAGACACTTTTGCAGTCAAGTACTATGCTCTTGCTTTTTGAAAATCTGAGAATCACACAACTCATTAAAGTCGTAAGACTACCTGCCCCACCCTTCCTGGTGTGCTTCTGAGTCCCTCTTGATGGAAGAGAGAAGAAAATGACTGTCCATCATACAGAGACTTCACACCTCTGCCACTGATCCATACCCCAGCTCTACAAGTTTCCCAGGCTGACCTTTAACTTCTGCTTCTCTGGAGTCCTGGGATTTACAGACCTGGCCATCATGCCTAGTTTTGCAAAGTTTGTTTCTAACTCATTAAATTCCCAGACAGACAAATGAGTCTGATTAAAATCCCTTAAGCAACACTTTCCTGCTTTGTTTCTTCTGTTTCCAGAGATATAGAAACACACACACACACACACACACACACACACACACACACACACACACATATGCTGCGTCTACATTAAGGACCAGGTGAAGCTAATGCCCAGCTCCAGAGGATAAACAGGTGGCCTTCTCCCTCTTTACCCCCTGGAGAAATCACCTTTTATTTGGAGACGAATCATACAAAGACCTTGAAGGGGCCAGAAAACACACAGGTGGTGGCTCTGCCCTCTTTAGTAGGTCACCTGGCCACTTTACACACCGCCTGCCCTGGAGTTCAAGTGAACAAGAAATAAGTCCAGCTGCGCTGACTTGATTCCATTGCTGATAAAGTTATTGTTTTGTTTTGTCTTGGTTTTTTTTTTCCCTACACAATTGCTGAATTTCAAGCTGAGGAAAATCCAGGCAGTTAAGGTAAACAAAGCAATTTGAACAATACCTTCCTTCCCAAAAAGTAACATTTAATCCGCTCTTTCAAAAGAAGAGACTTGCATATACGTCTAAGCCTCGCATTCAATTCCGTTCAACTACTGGTGTGAAATTTTAATCAAAAAACTAGAGAGCTCATTCAAAAAAGAAATTAGTGAGAAAACTTTGGTCGTCTCTCATCAGTGAAAACTGATTTAGTTATGCAAATTACTGCTATGAATATTAAACCACTGATGAAAGGTTTTTAATGAAGGGATCTTTTGTTTTGGAAATGCGAGGGTATATGCTTTAATTTCTTGCTAATTTACTGTTCTTTGATAATGTTCACATTTTCCCTAAAGTGGCTTTGCTGATGGGTTTAATACTGTGAATAGAACTACAGACCAACAATACTGGTTTTGACAAGCTCTCCCCTGTGTAACTACACATCGTGATTTGCGGCCCCTTATGCACAATTCTATTAGGGTGGATTTTGTCTACAGGGCTTTCCCTGAAATGAATTCTCATTTTAATGTTAGCCTCCTGCAGTTTTTAATTTTTAATCTGTAATATGAAATTGCAAATTTTACAAACATCATTTGAAAAAGCCACTAGGACAGAACCGAATGCCAAAGTTTACATATTGCCTAATTAGACTGTTATGAGAGGCAGCTTATCAATGTCACGCCAAAGATCATCAAAAAATCCAATTACTAATTTGAAAAACACATATATTTATAGGTTCATTTGGTTTCATTTGCATCCGGTTGGCTCAATAATTGTTTTAAAATTGTATTAAGGCTAATAATTTGGGTTTAGCTGGGCATGTACCTAAACTGACAAGGTGGCACCGTGCCCTGCTGCCCACAGTGAGTGACAGGGGCCACTGAAGCACAAAGAGAGATATGTCCTGCTGTGGGAAGTTCCAGTCCCCAGGTATCCTCTAGAGCTGTCTTTTTGTAAAGGAAAAACTCCCAGAGCCTTCACGAGGAGGCCAGTTTCCCACGGGTCAAGCCAGACACTCTACAGATAATTAAGAATAAGTGCAGAGGGAAAGCCAGCCGCCAAGAAGGGGTACAGGGGGATCCCAGGAGCAGCGCAGACAACCGATAGTCAGGGTGGGTAGTCTGAGTCGCTGCAGAACAAAGCGATTTCCTCCAAACTTTGCTATTGTGGACCAGGTCTGCACACTGAAAAGTAAAGTGGGCAGTCCCAGGAACCTCCAGGCCCCTGGCCTAGCCTCGGGTAAATCCATTTGGGAAGAGCCCCGCCCACCTCAGCCGGCTTCCCGCCCCCCCCCCAAGAGGGAGTCCTAGGGCATCCCGGAGCCCTTCTGTTCCGACTACAGATACTTAAGATTTATCTCGGAAAAAACCTTTAGGCTTTTTATCACAACTAAATGTCAGCAAGATAGTCTGGTTTCCTCTCTGCTGCCTTGAGAAGCCACTGGGACAAAAGCAACCAGAGCTAAGAGTTTATTTAGCTTCCAGGACAGTCCTTCAGGAGGGAAGTCAGGGCAGGAACTCACATAGGCACCTAAAGCAGAAACCATGGAGGAACCCTGCTTGCTGCCTCACTTGCAGGACCATGCTTAGTTTTTGTTTTTGTTTTTGTTTTTTCTTATATAACACAAAACCACTTTCCCAAGTCATGGTGCTGCCCACTGTAGAGCTGGGCCTCTTACAACAGCTAATTGTCAAGACAATACTCTGAAGACATACCCACAGGCCAGTCTGATCTAGGAGACCCCTCAGCTGAGATTTCCTTCTCAGGTGACTTTAGGCTATGCCAAATCAGCAATTAATGCTGACATAAGAGTTCTTTAAAGCCATTTAGTAGCCAATATGGGCTTAATTCTCCAGTGGTTCATTCAAGATCCTAAGTGACTTCTTTATTGTTGGAGTCAAAGGCAAGGATGTTTTGTGTTTTGTTGGCTGAAATGTTGAAGTCTCTTGTACTTCCTAGGTGTTCCGTCACTCCCTCTACCTTCCTCTCTTCCTCCACCATATCCCCGCCCCTTCCCAGTCCTCTATTCCTACCTCTGTCTCTCTACATCTTGATCTCTATTGCCATTTTCAGTGTGTTTATTGTATGGATTAGTTTTGGGCAACTTGACACAAACTAGGGTCATTGATAAAACACCCTCATCAGATTGGGCTTTAGGCAAGGATATAGGGCAAATGTCTTCATTAAATATTTATGTGGGAAAGCCCAGCCCACTATGAGTATCACCCCTGGGCAGATGGTCCTGGACTATAGGAGAAAACAGCCTGGGTAAGCCATGAGAGCAAGCCAGTAAGCAGCATTCTTCCAGGGCCTTGGCTTCAGTCCTTACCTCTAGGCTCCTGCCTTGGGCTCCTGTACTGGTTTCCCTCCATAGTGGACTGAAAACAGTAAGCTGCAATAAACCCTTTCCTCCTCCCGGGTTGCTTTTGATCATGGTGTTTGTTAGGAATTTTTCCTTATGCGAGCTCTCTGCTGACACAAAATCCAAATCAAGCCAAATCAAAACAAGACAAATTAAAAAATATCCAGATTTAATGGGATTCCTGCACTCTTGGGTGGCCCCGAGGGGAAACCGGGAGGCCATGAACTTGACCACCAGGAGGAAGGAAAAGAGACCATGTGTTTCTCCTCTGGGAGCTTACATAAATACTCTGTGGGAGTGGTCAGGACCTGTGAAGGGCCGCATCCACATTCTCCATTTCAAGATGGCGCTGGCACCCGGTTTCACCGCCAGGTGAACGCACATGTGCTCAGTAACTTTCCACTGCTGTCCCCGCCTACTCCCGAGGCTTCACCTGGGCTAATGGGCAGCGGGCCAATCCAAGGGTGACACGTCCGAAGCAAGGACTGTTTCCTATATAAAGGAGGGGTTCCCTCATTTAGGGGTCCCCGGCCATGTTAGCAGATGCTCTCTCTCTCAGGATGCATTAAAGCTTTTCTGCAGAAGAATCCTAGTGTCCCGCGTGGTTCTTGCTGGCGAGACGATAGCGTGGGACATTACGCGGGACATGTCCAGCTTCAGAGCCCAGTAATATATGGGATCACAAAAATCTGGTCTATGTGGGGCTCCTAAGCAGAGACCAAAGGAAGCTATGGTTTTAGTGGAGGTGAACAGGAACCCCTGTGGATGGGGTGTCTTCTGCAGACTGTGTGCACTTGGTTGGTGTAACTCTTGGGTCTCTCCCAAGAAACTACTTTGCCCTTCCTTTTCCCTTTCATACACTGGGAAATCTAGCCTTGTGAGACTGTCATACACAGAGGGCTACACCACCCACAGCCGATCCCAGACTCCGTCATGATGGACCTCATCCCAGACACTCTCCTGGGGTATAGCTAATCACCTCTTCTCTCTCCACAGTTAGCCTTGAATTCACTATGGAGCTGAGAATGGCTTGAACTTTTGATCTCCCTGCTTCTACCTCCTGACTGTTGGAATCATGACATGTATCACCATGCTGGTTGTATGCAGTGCTAGGGCTAGATCCTAGGGCCTTGTCCTTGCTGAACAAATACTGAACCAAATGAGCTATATCCAGCCCAAACTGACCCTCTAAGTAAGGGGTTACCAGAAGTCTTCACACACATACACCTTCCCGGGGAAAGCAGGCCTATCAAAGAGGCTACAAAATAGAATATATGTGTTGATCTCTCTGGGGACTTTGTAAATGAACAACCAGGGGATGGACTCAGGCCAAAGTCAAAATACCGGAATTCCAATGTCAGTCATGCTTGCTGAGAAGACACCCAGTTCCTGTGGAGCCGAAAACGTGGGGGTGGGGAAATTCTACCGAACCTATCACTGGAGTAGATACTTGTTCTGCTTATGGATTTGCCTTTCCTGCCCAAACCACCACCCATGAACTCACAGAATACCTTAGCCAGCATCATGGAATTCCACACAGTATTACTTCTGACCAAGGAACTCACTTCACAGCCACAGAGGTGGAACATGGGCCTACAGTCGTGGAATCCACTGGTCTTACCATGTTCCCCAGTGTCCTGAAGTAGCTGGTCAGACAGAAATATGAAGTGGTCGTTTGAAGACACAGCCACAGCACGGGTGGCAGCAGCCTGAAGGGCTGGGGCACAGTTCTCCAGAAGGCAGTATATGCTTTGAATCCGTGTCCGATATATGGTACAGTTTCTCCCATAGCCAGGACCCAAGGGTCCAGGAATCAGGGGTAGAAAGGGGAACAGTTTCACTCACTCTCAACTCTAGTGACTCACTAGGAAAACTTTTGCTTCATGTTCCTGCCATCTTAAGCTCTTTCTACCTAGAAGTTTTGGTTCCAGAGGAGGTTCTGTCCACTGACGCTCAGATGCCCTGGCCACTTTGGGCTTCTGATGCCTTTATACTAACAGGCTAAGAAAGGCATAACAGTGTTGGGAGGGGTTACTGATCCAGATTATCGTGGAGAAATTGGATTGCTTCTCTACAGTGGAAGTAAGAAAGAATATGTCTGGAGTACAGGAGATCCTTGAGGACATCTCTTGTGCTACCACGTCCTGTGAACAAATCAGTGCGAAACTCCAGCAGCCTAACCCAGGCAGGACGGCAAAGGGCACAGACTCTTCAGGAATGAAGGTACAGGTCTCCTCTCTAAGAATCGGGACCTGCAGAGGTACTTGCCATAGGGGGAGGAAATACGGAATGAGGAACAGAGAAAGGGGATTATAAATACCAGCGAGAGCCGCGTGACGAGTTGCAGAAATGAGGACGACAGTAGACATGAGCCTTTCTGTCAGACTTTGGTAAGAACGTGTCGGTGCAGATATTTATGTTCTCTGTCCTCAGTTTCTTTATCTTGCAATCTTACATCAGTGTTCTAGAAGGGCTCGAGTGTCCTCCGACAACCGGCCTCAATTCTGAAGGTCCTGACTTATCTCACCCAGCCTGCAAAGTTTAGCCGCTTGCCACAGACACGGGGTGCTATGTACCACCTGTAACGCTGGCTGTCAAGAGTCCTGCCTGACACCCCACCTGTCCTCTCTCAGGTCCCAGCATGGTACTTGTGGACATTAAACACTGGACGAAGTGACTGTCCCTGCAAGGGATGATGGCTCCGTTGGTGTGATGACTATTTACATGATCTGCCTTTGTCTGAGGGTCAAGTCAGTGACTCTGTATGCATCGGTAACCATATTTGATTTTATAAAGAAAAGGCCAAGAAGCGCTGAGACATTTATTCTTAATTTTTTTTTTAGCCGAACGTAATCAAAATCTTACATTATCCTAGGCTCTTCTTCCTTACTCTTTTTTTCCAGTGGGACCTTGAGTTATATTATGGCTTAGGCATAAAGTACCTCCCAAAAAGCCCCTAGTCACAGTGGATCCAATCACTGAGAAATCATGAGGGTCCTAACCTAATCTGGGATGCATCCATTGATGAAGTCATAACTGGAGGCACGACGGGAGGAGGAGAAAGCTGGAGGTGGAACCTAGTTAGAGGAAATAGGTCCCTGGGAGCTGGTCTTAGGGGTTAGGTCTTGTTCTTGACCCTCCCTCCTTTTCTCCTTCCCTCCTTCCTTCTCTCCCTCCAGCTGCCACCAGGTGAACAGCTCCGTCCCTCCACATCTTTCTGCCATGATGCTCTGTGTTTCCATGGGCCCTTAGTAACAGAGCCAGCCCAACATAGACTGACTCTCACTGTCACAGTGAAGAAAAACTGACAAACCTTGGGACTCTGCCATTGGTGGGATGAGTTCGGGATGTGGGTGAGGGTCTCTCCCCACAGCCAGGGATGTGGGCCTCAGGAGTAGCTACCATCTGCCCCTTTCTCTCCTGTTGTTTTCCCGGTATCTTCCTTTCTGATCAATTTTCTGGCTGACAGCCATTATTTTTCTCCCCATTTTGGGGGCCATAACCTGCAAGCCAGTCTGGCTGCCCTTGAGTAACAGAGCATGCTCACAGAAGTGCAAGTAGAGCGCCTGGAGGCCAGAGCTTTATCTCATGTGTGTTAGGTGGGAGACTCTCATGAGGAGCAGGCACACAAAAGTCATTTTAAAAGGCTGAAACTGGTGGCTGGGTCACAACACATGTAGTGGAAGACCATGGGTTGTAAAGAAGAGGAACCAGCAAGTGTCTATGAGGAAGCCTCTAATGGAATTGTCTAGACTTGCAACTGTGTGGGTTGTAAGAAAGACGGAATATGAGAGAAGGGCATGTGTGGAAGATGGGAAGGAATGAAGGCACAGCCAGACTTGGCAGCCAATCAACAGGCTGCTAGGAGCCGCCTTCCACAGAGTGCTTCAGTCTTCTCTGAATCAGAAAACGGACAGTGAAGGGGAGGGTGGTACCTTAAACGGCCACAGAGGAGTGTGGACAATCAGCCTGGGCTGGAAGATAATGGACTCCGCTGTGGACAGAAACCCAGGGAGCCTGGCTGGAAACAGCACAGACCCCAAGAGGTCCCCTACACAGCCACCTCTGCCCAATCTTCAAGGAGTTCAGCAGCGGAGGTATATAAGGAAAAGACTCCTCAGGTCAGCTTTGTGTGTCCCACCCCCCGCTCACTTTGACTTTAGGAAGAGCAAGGAAGTCAGGCTCGGTGGGTATGTGCAGATGTGCTTGCTATACCAGCACTGGGGGAATGGAGATAGCTGGATCCCATGGACTCACTGGCTAGCCAACGCCACCTAACTGGGAGCTCTAGGCCAGTGGGAGGACTTGTCTTGGAAAACAAGGTGGGCAGTTTCTGGGGGGAAAAGATACCTAAGGTTGACCTCTGGAGAATTATACAGCACAAAGATGTGTATCTGCATATACATAAACTTTTGCGCGCGCACACACACACACACACACACACACACACTCACGGGGAGGGGGAGAGAGAGAGAGAGAGAGAGAGAGAGAGAGAGAGAGATTGTACACAGGAGACAGAAGTTCAGAGACAGTGTTACCAGACCCCATTTCTCACTGCTTGCTTAGAATGATTCTAGAACATTCAGTGTGGCGGTCAGCTGGAAACAGCGAGAACAGCATTCTTGTTCACTTCTTGAAAAAGCAGTCTGTGAGCTCATCACAGTCCGGAACACACAGGGCCGTAGATTTCCCCCAAAGTGCTGAGAAGGAGGTAATGTAGCTATGATAATCAGGAATGGAGCCATGCAAGA
The DNA here is from genome assembly GCF_982192425.1 of Myodes glareolus. Classification (NCBI taxonomy): domain Eukaryota; kingdom Metazoa; phylum Chordata; class Mammalia; order Rodentia; family Cricetidae; genus Myodes; species Myodes glareolus. The sequence continues at coordinate 68,483,323 of NC_142032.1, forward strand.
GGGCTAGGAGAAGTGGGGAAGGCGAGAAGCTTGTCCTACAAGGGGGTAGCCTGGCCTTGTCGTCCTATGAGTGTTCTATGTATATGAATCTCTGTACAGTGTTCCTGAACATGGTGGCTATAAAGAAACCCACCCAGGACCCACCCTGAAAATCTGTGGGTAATAACAGGTGGCCAGCCCCAGGAGGACATCCCTTCTCCCGTGTCTCACCTCTACCTCCCAAAGGCCGCTCAGGTCAATTATACCTCCCTCCTAGAGATCTTTCTGTATGAAGCCAGCAGAGTATTCACCTTGATTTACTGTTTGGCGCTGAAACTAATAACTTTTGTTTTTGTTAATAATGATGGTTTGCTGAGCTTGGAAAAGCCCAAGCTGTGATTTAGCTGCTGTTAGGAGAGGGAAAATGCACAAGTAAACAGCCCTCCATCAGTTGCCGAAGAACAATTTATAAAAGGGCCCTTTCTGTGTTTGCAGAGGAAAGCGCCTTGGTACATGTGTCATGATGACAGAGAGACAGCACCAATACGGCCATTTAACTTCTGACGCCTCCCGTCCCGCGGTCCCCGTCTGAAATGGACAGGGCCTTCAGGCTACAGGAGATTCCTGGGGCAAAGTGAAGGGCTTCTACTCTTGGAGAGCAGACTCTGGTCTCCCTACTACTCAGCCTCCCCCTTCCCTTTGGCTCATAGTCAAACTACCACTCACCTAGAAGGCTGTTCAGACATGTAACATCATGGTTCAGTCAGGGTCACACGCATTCTGACACTGGTCGGCAAGAAGCAGGGGGTGGCAACCGAGGAGAGCGGCAGCTGGGTCAGGTCAGTGTGACTCCTGACCGTTGGCATGCCCCTTTGGGGTGAAGCGTCCCTGAAGCCGCAGTTCCCGCTGTATCAGGAGTGGGGGCACCAGGGAATTTCCCCCCATGTGTATAGCCAACAAGGGGTCTGATATATCCGTTTAATTGGCGTTACCCTACACAGAAGACATGCACAATGCTCCTCCCGCAAGCCATAGGCTGCCAAATAAAAAGCTTGCTGCCAGCTGTGGAATATCTCCCCTCGAGTCATTAGTTAGGGGTGTCCCAGAGACACAAACACAATTGTCCAAAACTATGGAGGCTATTATTCTCTTAGCTGTTCACCATAACTCGCTGGTAAGACTCTATTGCTGAGTGTGTACCATATACCTTGGCCATAAGATAAGGAGAAAGAAAGCTGGTGCTAACCAGAAAGGGCTTTCTCTCCACTGGCTAACCTCCGTAATACCAGATTGTGCCATGCAGATTCTGGTGGGTGAGAAAAGACCTCAACTGCTCTGGTGGTCATGGAGACACTGATGTCCAAGAATGAAGAATCTGAAAAATCGATCCCTGAAATTTAAAATTTAAAAACAGGGGCCTAAAGGATGAAAGGGGCATATCTGATGATGTGTGCATTCAACTTAGAAATTCAGAAAGAAATGATAAGCCAGATCTCACTGAAATTAAGTTTTCTGCTCTAAAGAAAACACTGTCAAGAAAAATATAAGCCACAAATAGGGAGAAAATATTGTCAAAATACATGTCTGATCAAAGACTGGCATATGAATTATACAAAGGTTTCATAAATCTCAACACTAAGAAAATGAATGACCTGGACAGAAACAGAGCAGTGGACTGGGGGTGGGGCATGGAGCGGTGGTAGGGGAGTGGATGGGTGGAGACGAGGGAGGGGAAACTGTGCTTGGGATGTAAAATTAATTAATTAAAAAAGAAAACTAGGGGCTGGAGAGATGGCTCAGTGGTTAAGAGCATTGCCTGCTCTTCCAAAGGTCCTGAGTTCAATTCCCAGCAACCACATGGTGGCTCACAACCATCTGTAATGAGGCCTGGTGCCCTCTTCTGGCCTGCAGACAGAATACTGTATACATAATAAACAAATAAATAAATAAAAAAAAGAAAGAAAGAAAACTAATGACCAACCATGACTGTTCAGAATGCCTGGACAGACACTGTCCTACTCGGCTTCCCTGCTGCTGTGATCAAATGACAACTAAGACAACTTAGGGAGACAAGGGTTTGCCTCACTTCCAGGTTATGGTCCATCACGGAAGGAAGGCAGGACAAGAATTCAAGGCAGGAACTGAAGCAGAAGCCATGGAGGAGTGGAGGAGTGCTGCTTACAGCCTTGCTTCTTCTGGCTTGCTCAACCACCTTTCTTATACAGCCCACACCCACCTGCCTGGAGTTGACACCACCTACCATGGGCTGAGCCCTCCTCTATCAATCACCAATCAAGAAAATGACTGACTTGTCCACAAGCCAAGCCAATCCAGTACCTGCAATCCTTTAATTGACATTCCCTCTTCCAGGGCTGTCAAGCTGACAACAAACTAATCAGGAAAAACACCTCCCTCAAGATTTACAGATGGAAGGGGGGGGGGATAACAGTGTTTAAAAGGGCCTGAGGGCACAAGTCTGAAATCCCAGCTACTCCTGTGCTGTTGAAACAGGAAGGACGCAAGTTCAAGACCAGCCTAAGAAACTTAGTGAGACTCTATCTCTAAACAAAAACATAAAAATATGGTGTGAAAGCATTTGTATAGTATGTAGAAGCAGAAGTGAGAAACACACACACAATGTTTAACTCTGTATGTCATCTGTAGTTGAAAATTAGAACAGCTGTGGACTACCATCTATATCTGCAAGCTAACTAAAATGCAAAACACGAATACCAAATGCCAGTCGGGATATAGAAACTAGGGACTCTTGTTCGTGGCTGTTGAGAATGCAGAATGGTGCGGCTCCTTGAAGGCAGTGGGGCAGTTTCTTACAAAACTAAGCATCACTGAACCATATAGCCCAGCACCCGCAGTCTTGGGCATTTCATGAGTGAGATGAAAACACACACAAATAAATGAATAAAACACACAAAAAAAATTCTCCTACCACCACTGGGCGTGCACCCCAGCCCCTTAGGAGTGAGGGTGCCCTGAGACAGGCAGTCTAGCCAATCCATGAACTCCAGGTTCAGTAGCTGACTCTGTCTCAAAAATCAAGGGAAGAGCCACAAAGGAAAACACCCAATATCAACCTTTGTCTTACACACATGTGCACATGTACACACATGACAACATATACACATATACTACACACAGACACAAATCTTACAGTCACTATATTCTTATTTTGTTTTGTGAGACAGGGCTTCTTCATATAGCTCAGGCTGGCCTCAAACTCCCTATGTAGCTGAGGATGACTTTGAACACTGAATGATCCCTCTGCTACCTCCTAGGTACTAGAATTAGCACCTGTACCACCATACCCAGAAAGCCACTTTATTTATACTTGTCAAACCTTTGAAGCAACTAAGTTGTCCTTCCATAGGCAAGTGGCAAACGGACACCCATTCCAGGTCAGCAGGAAGAAAGCACGGACAATGGTGTTGTGTAAATTCAGAAAGGAGAGTCAGGTATTTATTGTTAAGTGACAGAAACCACGCTGAAAGGGTTGCACGCTCTATAATTCCACCCGAATGGAATCCTGGTAAAGACAAAATTCTAGAGATGGTAAAAATAAGCAGTGGTTGGCAGAGATTCAGGGGGTGCAGTGGAGATGGGAGGGGGCTGAATGGGCAGAGCATGGGGGATGAAGGGTGTGGTACTAATATGGCAAGGCCACATTGTCTCGTTCTTATCAGACCGGTAGAATGGACAGCACCAACAGTGAGCCAAAGGGCAGCCATTGATAACAAAGAAGTGGAGGGAACCAGTGGAAATTACGTATCCACCACTGAACATGAGCAGTGTTGGGAACTGCTGGGAAGATCCACGAATAACTCATCAAAAATGGAGACTGTGGAACTTCTCTTCCGCAGCCCCTGTTGCCTGCTTCATTCCAGCTCAAACTAGCCCTGCCGCTCAGATTCCAGTTGTAGCGAATGGAATAAACTCTCCGGCTGCCGGAGACCAGCTGGGAGGAAGGTGGGGTCTCATTCACGGTGCAGAAGGCCACCACGCAGCGAGGTTGTTCTAATTACTGCCAGCTTCCCTCACGCACCTTCTCCAAATTCATCAGGGTCAGACCAAGAGCTCACTGTAGACGTGAAATTGCTGAGAGCCCAGGGCTCCTCCAGAGAGCTGTTTGATTACTCCAGAGTTGAGTGTGCAAACTGCTGGCCCCGGGGAAAGCCGCCGGAAGTCAGGACCGCACTCAGCGGCGAGGATATGGAGGGAGGGACTCTTATGTAGGTGTTCCTGTTCTGGCAGGTCTACTTGGGAGGGGTCCTTAACACTTGGGAGCCCTTAGGCTGACATTCTGCCAGAGCTTGCAGTGCCCCCTGGAAACTTGGACTGGAAAACAGCAAGTCTCAAAGCCCAGTCACGTGACAAGTGCCTACCTTTTCTCATAAGTGTGTGTTCTCATGGTTCTGCACAGTAGAGTTACGTGGTGGTGCTATACCCCAGCACGGCTGCACTCCACTGCTGGAGCATCTACCTGATCGCTGGTGTCGGCATGACCGGAAGTCCTGAAGTCAGGTACGCTTTCCTTCCTCCCATAGAAATCCATGCGCCGTTCAGATTCGGGTAAATCGTCGCTAACGCTTGCCGGGTTGATTCCTGAATAAACTGTGGAGCTTGAAGAAGAGATGAGCTCAGTGCCTCAGAAACATGTGTGACACCTCAAAACCCACCCTAACTATTACAGGAGTACTTTTTAACAAAAAGGAAGGGAGGGAGGGAGGAAGGGAGAAAGGAGGGAGAAAGGGAGAATAAAGAGAGAAAGAGAAAGAAAGAAAAGTTAAAAGATATGAAAGAAGAGACAAGTGGAAGAACATTCTAGAGGCTGGAGACAGATGAAGTAATAACAACTAGACAATTGGGCTTCGTCTAGAGTGGTCCCCACTGATCATCCGGGAAGTTGGAGGGAGTCTACCCTCCCTTCCATCAAGATTCTGAGGTGTGGAAGGGAGGGTAGACTCAAGGTAGGGTGGGCCTGGAAGCCCGTAGAAAGGCAATGAGAGACCTTGGATCCTTTCGCTCTCTGGTTGCCAGAGGAGACTGTCCTGCTAGACTCTAGGGGAAGGCCAGAAATTGGCAGAGGACCCTAGTCTCTCTAAAGTCTATTCTTCACAGATAGGAGACAGGAGCAGCCTTCTTGGGGAATCCAGCTACAAAGAGGAAGGAAAGATCCACAGATATGGATTTGTAGCTAGGACTCAGCTACCACAAGGGTTCCGACCTCTGTGTCAAGTCCTCAGCCCCTAGTCCCAGTTCTAAGGCATGCCAGCATTGTCTCCATATTTAAAGATTAGCAGTCATGAATCACTGGACAGCTAAGAAATTTAAATAACAAGAGAGTGAAGAGGACAAATGATCAGGAACAGCCCTTGGGGAAGCTGAGACCATGAAGGAGAGAATAAACAATGAAATTGTCATTAATATCCTCAGGAGACAGAGAAGAAAGAAAAGGGCCTATTGGAAATTGAAGTCATAATGAAGGTGGAAAAAATAAACAGATTATCCAATAAATAAATAGATAGATAGATAGATAAATAAATAAGTAAATCAGAGTGCTCACCGAGCAGATGAAAAAGAAATAATAGGACGAGAAAAATGGGTAAAAAGATTGGAGAATGGCTCCACTAATTCAGGTATCTCCATGATGAAAACTTTCCAGAAAGAATAATTAAGAAAATGACTGAAGGAGCTGGAGAGATGGCTCAGAGGTTAAGAGCATTGCCTGCTCTTCTGAAGGTCCTGAGTTCAATTCCCAGCAACCACATGGTGGCTCACAACCACCTCTAATGAGGTCTCGTGCCCTCTTCTGGCCTGCAGGTTTACATGTAGACAGAAATAAATAAATAAATAATAACTAGATAAATAAATAAATAAATAAATAGAAAATGGCTAAAGCAAAGCATTTTAGAAAACATGCTGGAACCTGCAATTCCAGATGGAAGAGCCTGAGAGAAGCCAAAACATAAATGAGGGGAGCTGGGATGGGGGAGCCACGAAGCTGAGGATAAGCACAGGGGTTGTGAGGGATCTGGGCACACAAACAATGCACTAAAACAGTGGTTCTCAACCTGTGGGTCACGACCTCCTTTGGGGTCACAGATCAGATATTCACAGTATGATGAAGTAGCAATGAAATAATTTTATGCTTGAGGGGTCACCACAACCTGAGGAACTGTATTATAGGGCCACAGCATTAGGAAGTCTGAGAACCACTGCTCTACCCTGCGGAGACTTCCTCCCATGAGAATGAAGACAGAATGACACCTAGTGTGTGGTTTGTCATTGATGAGTGTCAATTCCCAGGGTAGAAGCTGGGCTACGGGGGTGCTAGACTCAGCTCATAACGATTGCTGGGAAAGAGTGACAGTTCTCAGGCCAGCAGGAATCCCCTGCCCCAACTTAACTCACTCAGCTCAAGACCTTCATTACCCATTTCCCAGTATTTCACCATAAAAGGCCCCAGGATAGCTTCTTCCGTGGATGCAGCCACACTGGGAAATGCATGCTGGTAGGGTTTCCAGTTGTTTTTAAGATAAAGAAGGAGATGCCAGGAGATGGTTCAGAAGGCGGGCCGCTTACCTCACAGACTTGATGGTCTGAGTTCAACCCCCAGAATCTACGTGAAGATGAGAGAAGAGAGCCAACTCCACAGAGCTGTCCTCTGACCTCCGTGTGAACAGCGTGACGCTCCTGCACCTCTACTCCTACATCTAAAGGGGGATCAGGCCACCTGGAAGGGAAGAAGAGGCCTGGCCCCTTGCTGTGTGACAGGAGCCATTTGCCTTAGGAAGATCTGTTACAGCCACTTCTTGTTGTGGACATGTAGACAAGACCACTGAATCTGAAATATTTGTTTAAAAACAAACTTACTAAAGAAACTTTACCTCCTCCAAGAAATAAAACTGTGCTAGCTAACTTTCTCCACTCGTTTTCTGTGCTGGCCTGGGATGTTTTACTGGATGACAATACACACCTGGGAATGGGCACACAAATCCCAAGAACTCAGCTCTGTGCATTTCTACACATGGAACACACCCGGGTCACGGGCCCTAGTGATGTGAGATGTCCTTCTGTATATGTGTTGCTTTTATTGGTTAATGAATAAAGCTGTTTTGGCCAGGGGCTTAGCAGAATAAAGCCAGGTGGGAAATCCAAACAGAGATATAGAGAAAGAATAGGCGAGTCAAGGAGATGCCATGTAGCTGCTGAAGGAGACAGAGGCCCCAGAACTTTACTGGTAGGCCATGGCCTCATGATGATCTGCAGATTAATAGAAATGGGTTCATTTAAGATGTTAGAGTTAGTTAATAGGCCAAACAGTGTTGTGATTTTAGAGTTTCTGTGTGATTATTTGGGTCCAAGCTGCTGGGAAACGAACAAGCAGTCACCTTCTACACCCTAGGACCCAGAGAACTCACTTCCAGGACACCTTCAAGCAAGACTAACACATCGCAGGAGGCTTGCAGCACATTTCCTTGTATCTAGTTGCTTTTTTCTCCATACCACATTTGTGAGATCTGGTTACTGTAGTAGTCTTTTCTCATCAGAACCACCAGCCTACAAGTAATGACACAGAAACTTATTATTAATCGTAAAAGCTTGGCCTTAGTTTGGGTTCTTTCAACTACCTCTTATAACTTAAATCAATCTATTTCTATTCATTTATTTTCTGCCACGTGACTTGGTTACCTCTCCTCTATACTGTATGTATGTCCAACTTCTCTAGTGTCTCCTTGGCCTCTCCTCTCTTCCTGCCTCTCTTCTTCCCAGATTCCCTTTTCTCCCTGGAAGTCCTGTCCATTCTTTCCTGCCTAGCTACTGGCCATTTGACTCTTTAGTAAAACAATCAGAAGGCACCTTAGGCAGAGACACATTGTTACAGTGTAAATATTCTGCAATATTCTGCAATGTCTCCCTCTTTTAAGAACAATTATCAGGTAACAATTATATTCACAATGCCTAGTCCATTTGTATTTGCAATTTTGGAGAAAATATCTATTATCTATTTTCTCTTGATGAATCTAACATTTTATGCCTAAACCACTTTTTATCATAACTGGTATTACCAGCCTAAAATATATTTCTAGACCTTAAAACATTTTCTTAGATAAACAATTTAAACTTTTATGTCTCTCAACCTTATATGCTTTACACCACTATAGAAATGACAGAAACAGCTGGTTGCCTGGACTGTCACCCAAGCTTCCTCTGCAATGTTGGAACATCCATCTTTGGCCTGCAGGCCTAGAATATCTGAGAGGCTTTTTTGTGATGCAGAAATTTTGAAGGACTGTCCTACCATGTCTTGGCAAAGTTTGACAATCCCCTTCTTTGGTGTCCTGCTTTTCCAATTTGAACAGCATACTTTCAGCAGTTGGGGCAAGGGCAGTTTCTTGTGAGTGACTTACTTTGTCACAATGAAAACAAACTCTATATGGAAGTTTTTCATTGCCCATCTGTTGTAGAATATTATTTTAGCTAGGCAAATATGTGTTACATCTGTTTATATAGCATAATATTGCTTTAATTATGTAAAGGTGTATTCCTTTTTCTGCTGCATTTGTTTAATTAGGTAAAGATGTGTTACATCTGTTTCACCTTGTCTGCCAAAGGTACCTAATTGGTCTAATGAAGAGCTGAAGGGCCAATAGCTAAGCAGAAGAGAGACAAGTGAGGCTGGCATGGAGAGAGAATACATAGAAGTCTAGGCTTGAAAGAAGAGAAGGAAGAGGAGAAAATGGGAGAGACTCCCAGGGCAAGAAGTCAGGCAGTCAACCAGACACAGGGAAGTTGTGAATGCTCATGGAAGAGGCCCAGGCAGGGACTGCAGCAGCACTGACTGGTGTGACTTCTCTATCCTTGTGGCTGTACCACATGACGGAACACCAAATGGAATAGTATTTTCTCATCAGGACTGCCAGTCTGCAAATAGTGACACAAAGAACTATTATTAATTATGAAAGCATGAACCTAGCTTAGGTTTTTCCCCAACTAACTCTTATAACTTAAATTACCCTGGTTCTATCTATTTACATTCTGTCATGTGGCGCCATTACCTCTCCTCTGTACCTTATGTCTGTCCAATGTTTTTAGTGTCTTGCTGGCCTCTCCCTGTCTCTCTTCTTCCCAGAGTCCTCTCTCTCTGCAAAAGTCTGGCCTGTTCTCTCCTGCCTAGCTATTGACCATTTAGCTCTTTATTAAACCAATCAGAAGGTACCCTGCCTGGAATATCTTTTATTTTAAAATTTGACCAGAAGGCATTGTGAGGCAGGAAAATGAGGGAATGGATGGGGATGGTTGTGCATGATAACTGTGTGTGGGGGTCACTTAATTCGCCAGCCTCTTTTTAAATCCCTCCCTTTAGAGGCAGAGTGTGGGGAGAAAAGAAAGACCCTGGCCTACCAGGAGAACTGAATGAGATGAAGTTTTAAAACGTCTTTCAAAAGACCTCAGAGGGGGAGCTGAGAAACAGCTCAGTCTATAAAGGCAATTGCCACCAAGCTTGACAAAGTGAATTAGATGGCAGGAGCCTACAAGATAGAAGGAGAGAAGGGATTCTGGAACATTGTCCCCTGACTTCCGCAGCATGCCATAACCTGGAAGCTCACATAAATATTTTCTAAGAGCCCCTCTCACTGTCTAGCTCACACTGTTTATTCTTTTTCATTAAAATATGCCTGATTAAGATGAATCATCCAAAGCCCTGTGCAAATTGAAGGCATTCCTTGCAGCTTTGCAGAGCCATTTTCTTCCCGATGAAAGTCATCATGAGTCAGTCTCTATGAGGTGAAGTGGTCCGACCAGCAGGCAGAACACAAAGTTACCCTCCATGGCTAAGTGAACTTGGGAAATGTCATCCAATAGCCTCTTTCCTTGTTGCCTGCCTTCCTGAAGACTGCATAATTGTAGATAGCATGTGGCAACTCTGGGCAGGAGATACTATACATTGTTTCCCAAAGTCACTGGGCTAAGACATAGCATCCCTGGTGATACTGTGATGCCAGAGGCACTTTGAGAAAAGGTGTCTGCCTTTATTCATGAAACAAGCTTCCCATGCATGCTCACCACATTTACACCAACGCAAACAAAAACTTAAGGTCATTCATAAAACTGAGTACCTTCTGAAAAATAGCAAAAAAGAAAAGACAAATCAGGGCTTGTCGGGAAGCTAGTAGGTACCAGGACTCAGAACGACACTATAGTATTTTACTGGAGTTAACACAGGAAGACACGGCTCTTGTGAGAGACAAGGGAACCGATTCACGGGAAGTGGCCCTCCAGGCCCCGTTCTCGGCCTCCAAAGCTGCATAGTGGAGCTCTGCACGATGATGACTTATGGATAATATGCAAACTATTTTTAAAAATCTGACTACGGAGTCTGATCCAAAGCAGGTTGGGTCACATAGCCACCTTGGCCTATGGAGCTTCCAGAGAGCATCTCTGGGGGTAGTGAAATTGAAGAAAGGCTTGCAGGTCACCTGCTCTGCTTTAAAGCAGCTGTGTGATGTGAGCCAAATCTTCTCACCCTCTGAAGTTCAAATCCCATCTGTGAGCAGGGGACAGTGCCTGGGGTTACATCAAGAGGTGATGAGTGAGGACCCAAGTTTCTGCTGGGCAGGATGAGGCCTTGTGTTCATGAGGCTGGATCGCTGCAGAAGACTTCATCTGTCCTGCTGGATGCTTTTGCACAGTCCTCAGGTGGCACCTGGATCCCAGGTTACCACTTCTGGTCTATCAGAGACTCTGCTCCAGTCATTGAGGCATCTCATGCTGGCCATCCCAGGGCTCCTCCATCCATCACCATGTGATTGAGTAATCTATCAATAGTTAGGAGTCAAGACATCTGTAGGAGGCAGGAAGGCAGACAGGCAGACAGATAGGAGGTAGGGAAGGAGGGAAGGAAGAGATGGAGCAAGGGAAGACAGAAAAGAAGGAGTGGAAGAAGGAAGGACGCCCTTCGAGCACAAGCTAAACACCCTTAAGGGGAGGAAAAAAAAGACTACTAGACATAGCAGAACTCCAATACTGCAGACACACAGTAGGTCCAATACTGCAGACACACAGTAGGTCCAATACTGCAGACACATAGTAGGTTCATAGCTCAGTGCTAACATAACTGAATGGTTGTAGATGCAGTTTTTGGTTCTCTAGGTTTTTTATATCCTCCTTTGTGAAATATGAGCATAATCAGGCAAATGACATATCTGAACACTTGGGCTCTAACTAAGAAGGCCCTGCTCTCAGAGGAGCCTCTGTGGGCCCCTACATTTGCACCCTCAGGCCTCTCTACCCTAGTCCTTTCCAGAGCACAGCGGGAGTATTCGCAGTACCACAGTACAGGGTGGCTGGGAAGACTGGGAGGAAACTGTAACGCTTAGCAGGGTGACTGACCTGGGGTTTCCAGCTCACTGTCCATGCCATTAGCTCATACAAGCTCAAGAGGGCGTGTCTGGGTCCATAGTCCTAATGCAGCTGGGGTCGATGATGATATCTACGGCCCTTGTTACCACAGGGGGTAATAGGAACCACGTCCATTAAAATCTGAGGGCCCTGCTGAGCCAGCCCCACCCCTCACTGACCTTGTGATAGCTGGCCCTGCCCCTTGCTGGACTCTGCAGCAGAAGAGCTGCTCGCCCCCTCCCCTCCACACTCAGGAGAGACAGCTTTGTATCACACCACCAGTGCAGGGAAGCTGGCACCAATAGCTTGGGCCCAGGAGAGTTGACTCTGCCCCTCGCCTGAAGTGGGTGGTCCCAGAGGCCCTGCCCAATCACTTCAGCTACCAACTGGACCCACATCCTGGGCCTTGGGTTGGCCCACCCTAATGTCTATCCCATTTCTGATCTGCTGAAATGTGTGAAGGAACTGGTCCTGCTGAATAATTACCGCAGGATTTCCGTGACTCGGGCCAACAACAGGATATCCAAAAGGAGTTTCGGTGAGGGTCCAGTGAAGATGCTGTGCCAAAGGCCTTGAACCAGACCAATGACTCATTGCAATGCACATTTTTCGGGTGGGATTGATTGAACAAAACGGTATGCTGTGTGACAGCACAGCTCCCGATGCCACAAGGATGAATGAAGAAGTGTTGGAGAGATAGAAGAGAGAAGTGATACTTGTTTGTTTTGTTTTTAATTAATTTAGGGGGCAGGCTGAAGAGGTGAAGAGTGTATATGGAGGGACTTGGAGGTGAGTGGAATTGGGGTGCGTGATGTGAAATTCCCAAAGAATCCATAAAGATTTAAAAAAAAAAAAATGGCGCAAACTAACAGCTTCAAAGTTAAAAGAACCTCTGCAGCGATTGTCCTCTAGGTGGCAGCAACACTCAGAACCTGCTAAAGCTTGCCTGACCCTCAGGTCGCTGGCCTGGTAAATCCTGTTTCCCACTCAGGCGGCGGGCCCGTGGACACCCGGAGTTCTTACTCCTGCCCCCGTAGACACTGAACATCTCAAACAGTGAGCTACTAATTGCGCAGCCCGGGCATGCTTCCAAACTGATCTAATATTGCAGGCTGACGTTTGCTAATGTTATTACTACTAAAGGTGGGTAAGTTAATCAAAGCCAGTTCCTCGCCGTTGCTATATTGAGCTGCAAAGTTTGAGGACATGGGTCTCGTAATGTGTGAGACAGAACCACACTCCACTCCCTTCAGAACTTTTCAACCTACGGTGGTTTACGTCCTCAAAATTCTGTTCCGGCAGCCCCTGAGGCTGGATTTGTGGTCCCAAGGAGAGCAGAGGAGCGGACAGGACCCAGGGATGTGAACTCCCCTCCTTTTGGCACAGGTTTCCCAGAGCATTCCGGAACAGTGCAGTGTCCAGGCGCTAACGCTAGGTGGGAACCTGGATCAGCCTGCCTCCCGTAGTTGCTTAGCGGTGCCTAGCTGGATAGTTTGTCTTTAGCGTGAGGCCCCACCTCCCGCCGGAGGGGGAGGGGCTGGGTTCTGCACCTGCGCAGATTTCCGAGTTCCTGCTCCCTCGATCCCGCGTTTGCATCCTATGCTGCAGTGGCGCGTGGTAGTCGCCAGGTGACGCTATTGTTCCAGCCATCGTGGTCTCTCCACCACCTCAGTGGTCTGTTGAATTGCCGAGGGCGGAGCCTGACCCTGGTAAAGGAAGAACGATATTTTGCTCGTCCAGGAGATTCTAGAAAGTTGGGTTTTTGTTTGAAATGCTAGCAGTCCGCCACTTTAGAGTTTAACCCAAATTCTTTTTTTACAGGCTACTGGGAGTCCCCTGGCACTGAGTTGGTCTGGCTGGGACACCTGCGCCTAGGGAAATGCAGGAAGCATGTCCAGGCCTTGTCCTGAGTTAAAATTTAAATACCGCAGAATTCTCGGGAGGCCGGGAAACAGGAATTACCTGATGAGGAAGGAAGGGAGACTCCGTGCCCTGGAAAATTGTGGGTACGTCATGGAGTCTCTGAAAGTCTCTCCCTGCCTACCCACCGACAGACATAGGTAGGCAGGTTTAGAAGTTTAGCTGCTGTTATTCAGTCTTTGTTCGTTTGGGGGATTGGAGTTTTGTTAGGGGCATTTTTCATAAGGGTTTAGCTACATAATCCAGGCAGGCCGTCAATTTAGGGGCTCCTTCTGCCTTAGCCTCCAGGGTTACAGGTGCGCATCATTACACCTGGTTTTTAATGTTAAGCGATAGAGCGCTTAATTTCAAAGCTGGTTTTTTTTTTTCTCCTGAGAAAGCTCAGGGTGCACAGAAGTAGACAGTAACAAAATGAGCCCCATCTCATTACTCTACCCCACCCCCAGATGCATCAACAGACATCATTCATGTCCACTCTCGTCGTGCTGAGGTAAGCCACAGATAACATCTCTCTGGTTTCACAAGCGCTGCTACCGAGGTAGTCTGGCATGCCGGAGCAAGCCTGTAATACCAGCACCCTGGAGGATGATGCAAGAGGCCTGGAGTTTGGGGCCAGTGTGGGCTACATAGCAAGATTCTGTTTGAAAATAAGCAAACGGAAAGACTGCAGTGGGCTTTCCCAGGAGCTAGAGATCCCTTTAAACACTAATACTTTTGCTGAGCTAACCATACTGCCTCACACCGACGTGGTTTTTTTTTATATATATACTATCAGATATTCTCCATCAGTATCCGAATTTCTGAAACTACTTCATGAACACAAAGGTGCCATTAACAACTGATTTATTTTCCCTAGTCATACCCAAATGAAAAACATGAATTGAATTTGGTTGATTCAAATATCTTTTGAATTAGGGTTAAGTTTTCACACAGTGGAAGGAACAGGTATGATTTGTGTAGTTCTAATAGTTTTGATAAAACAGAGATCTTCTTGTATGATAAGCACATCAACCAAAAATATAAAATAGTCTTGGTCACTGTTGAGGATTCCCTTCTCCATCAATCAACCCGCCATCAGCCCGGCCAGAAGGAACCACTGATCAGATACCGGCTACCCTACAGCACTTTTGTTTTGGAAATGCATGATAAGTGAAACAAATAGGTTTCTCTGCTCCTGCCTTCATTACCGAGGTTCAGCCAACATTTATCAATATTTCAGTCTTTTCCTCTCATGCTTTGCCATCTGAATGTAGCACAGTTGGCCTCAATGTATCCTGTTAGGAAATACCTCTGTCGATGGCGATTGGGACCGTTTCCAAGCTTTGGGAAAAAAAAAAAATTATAAAGCCGCATATACCAGTCTCATTGTGGCAGTAAACTTTCATTCCTCACTGGCAAATAACCAGAAGTCAAACTGCTACCTTAAAAATGATGGGTATTTAACTTTTGAGAAGCCACCTGTGGCCGTGCAGTGTGGCCGTGCAGTGTGGCCGTGCAGTGTGGCCGTGCAGTGTGGCCGTGCAGTGTGGCCGTGCAGTGTGGCCGTGCAGTGTGGCTGTGCTCTCTTCCTTCCACCAGCAGGGCCTCCCTGAGGCTCTCACTTGCCTGCCTATCCTCCCCAGAGCCTACGGTTTCTGTTTTTAATTTCACCTTTGTTTTGACAACATGTCTTCCTTGTGTGTAGAAATCTCCGTGGACAAGATTTTCTTTCAGTGGCCCTTGTCCGTAGTCTTCTTGTGGACCTGGGACTTCCAGCCTCCACTAAGAATCCATGGCCACCCTCACTGGGATCCGTCTGTCTGCACCCTCAACACCAGTTTCCTCCTTTATCCAAGCCCTACCTTCTAGCATAAGGAGCTCGCTGCTCTCCTCTGAGTCCCTTGTATACAGGTAGAAAGCAGGGCGCAGGCAGGACACATGTTGCTGACCACGCTCAAAGATGCTGGCTTGACCGTAGAATACCTAAAAAGATCTGCCTTGGATACTGGTCCAGTTTTAAATGCCTTTGTCAGTGGGAGAATAAGTCTGACATTGGTTACTCTAAGTTTCCCTGATCCACGCTTTTTTATTTTTAATTTCAAAAGTATCTTTAATATTATCCACAGATACAAACAGATGTCGTTTTTCACAAATGCAAGGGTGTGCTCACACATAGCATATATTCCCCTGAGCTGTTTTTACTTAGTTTCCTAAAGTCTAGTGTATTTCTTTCTGTATTTTCTATTGATGCATACAATGCTATGGAAATACATAAGGATCCTTCCAATTACTGCTTGCTCTATAGAAATGGAATATGAAGCTGGGCAGTGGTGGCCACGCCTTTAATCCCAGATGGTTTTGCATTGGGGTCCTTTGTGAATTGTGACAATGTGCTGCACGTATCCCGCACTGACAGGTCCTGGAAATGGGAGGTTTCATTGTGGGAAGTCTCCTGTGTGCTGTCTGTTCTTCCCGCTCTGCCGCCAAGCGCCGGGGTCTCCACAGTTTTGCCTTTTCCAAAAAGTCATGTGGTTGGTTCAGTACACAACCTTCCTGATTACTTGATAGCTATTTCTCTTTATCCCTGATGGTTTTCTATTGTGTTCTCTATCCTGATCCACTCTTCACACGCTCAGGTTCCCTCATCTGCCTTTGGCTTCTTTAGACTATGTTGAAAGAATCACGCTCCCACATAGCCAAGGTTAAACCTCTGATCTCCTGTGTGAATTCACAGGGACGTACTACCAAGCCCAATTTTCTTTTCATTATCTTGACAGTAGTATTGGAGTGCTAACATTTTTTTTTTTTTAGTTTTGGTTAAGTCCAGTTTGTCTGTTTTTCTTTTATACTATAGAAGCATCCACATTCCAGATTTTTCCAAGAGCCTATTAGGAAAGTCAGGAGGCTTCCAGGCAGGCCAGGTGCACTTCAGGTTTGCTTTTTTTGTAAGATAAGAATCTCTCTGTGCAGCTCAGGCTGGCCTGTATCTCGGGATCTTGTTGCCTAGGCCTCCGGAGGTCTGGAGATGAGCAGAAGCTGTACTTTAGGCCTCCCCCCACCCCCACTCTCACCCCCACCCCCACACCACCCAGAGGAAAAGGTGGCTGTTTCCTTTAGGCTGCAGGTCCCAGGTGAAGACTCCGTGAGATGTGAGCAGAATTTGGCTCATGTAATCACCTGTCATACGCTGGTTGGCGTTTGCTTTTGGGGGACGTCATACTGACTTCCACACTGGTTCCACTACTTTGCCCTCCCACCAGCCACGCGTGGATTTCCTCTTTCCCCACAGTCTTCCCAGCGGTTTGTTTTATTTTCTTGAGGGTAGTCATTCTGACTGGAGCGAAATGGGATTGAATCCCCATGTGGTTTTAATTTGCATTTTCCATATAGAATAAATACTTTTTTCATATATTGGCAATTGTTTTTAGTTTGCATTTTCCATATAGCTAAGGATAAGCACTTTTTTCATATGCTGGCAACTTGTATGCCTTTTATATAAAAATATATGTAGTTCTTTTAAGAACTATTCCTTTGATCCATCTGCTTATTTATCGATTGGATGATTGTGTGTGTATGTGTGTGTGTGTGTGTGTGTGTGTGTGTGTGTGTGTGTGTAAACCAACATTCTCTGCCTTTAGTTTTTACCTCTGGTCTTTCTGCTCCGTGGATTCTTAGGTTTTGTCTTTTGATCATGTCTCAAGGTTCTTGAGGCTGTGGTCATGCTTATTTTTCCTTTCCTGATGCCTGAACACTCTGTCCTCCCCTGTTCATATTGGGGTTTGCTCACTTACTGAACGGGACAAGGATGATCCTTCCCCGGTCCTCTGTTCATCTGTCCCCATCACATTTATTTTTCCCTGAGCGCTTGTGTTTGTGGCAGCATCCCTCCCGTTGTTACATGGACAGTTTCCCTGCACGATACAGAAGTGTTCGGTGTGCCTATCTTCTTTCCTTTCCTTTCCTTTCCTTTCCCTTCCTCTCTTCTTCCCTCCCCTGCTTTCTCTCTCTCTCCAATCTTTGCTCACTAATATTTTTTTTCTGCATGCCCTAGTTTCTTGAGGCGGGCAACACTATGTATCTTGTTATATTAAATGGTGGGTTTTTTTTTTATTTCCAAAGTTTCTTTCTTGTTTAAGGTCTCATTTTCCTGCTCAATCTCTCTTCCCTGTTGCTGACTCCTATGTGCTGCTGACTTTTTTTTTCTATCCTGCATGGATTTCCTTGGTTTGTTTATGTGTTTGTATGTCTCCTCTGTGAGCTTATTGGTTATTTTTAGAGGTGACAGGCTGTTTTTGATGGAGTATTTTACCCCATTCACTGTTTGGGAATTTGGGTGTAGAGTGATGATCATCTATAGCACCGGTTCTCAACCAGTGGGTCATGACCCCTTTGGCAAACCTCTGTCTCCAAAAATACTTACCTTACAGTTCATAACAGTAGCAAAATTATAGTTATGGAGTAGCAGCAAAAATAATTGTACGGTTGAGGGCAGTCACCTCAACAAGAGGAGCTGTATTAGGGTCGTAGCATGAGGAAGGTTGAGAACCGCCGCTCTATAAACACCATTCCACATTTCTGTGCTGATTTGTGCAGCTCTGGGTTTCACTACGCTTCCTTTCTCGTTTGGGGACATTGTTAGTTGGCATCTGTTATGTGAGTGACTTTTCCTGGGAAGACACCACACACACACACACACACACACACACACACACACACACACCTCACCCCAGAAAGGGAGGGAGGTCCTGACAGAGCAAAGTACAGATACTGCCAAAGTCCAGATTGGTAAACCAGTGAGTTTTATTGGGGTTATTTATAGGAATATGTGAGAGGGGGTTACTGAAAGGAGGAGAAATAATTCAAAGACAGCTGCATCACCAAAGCCCACCTCAGCATGGGTGGCAGCTCACAAAAGCTACAAACCTGGAGCACACAGCTCAGCCTGCAGTATACAGATAGCTCAGCTGGCCACAGCCCCCGTCTACTTCTGGGCTTGCCTGAGAGTCTGAGAGTCTTCCTTGCAGCTTGGCTCCTTTGAGAGTGACTCTCGGTTGTCTTTCCTGGTTTTTTACTCTCGAGGAGGGAGGAGCTTAGTGAACCTGGTCAGTTTCAGGGACTTCCTGAAGCAATTTTGTGTTTACTTTGTATCTGAAGCAGGTTCCCCGCAGGGTGGAACCTCTCGGTCACAGAGGAAACTGTTGCATGGCAGGCTAGTCCCGAGTACCTCTCACAATGGAGGCAACAGTGTGTCAGAGTACGTTTGGATGGGACCTCTGCTTCCTCTCACTTTGCCAGAGAGCCACAGCAGAGCCGGGTGCATCCTCCTTGCTGTTTTCTCTGTCCTTTTGGTACGGTAAAAGGTTCAAGCCCACTTCTGGGTTTTAAAACACACCAAACCCCACCAATCCCTGAGCTCAAAATCCCTCCAATCCCTGAGCTTGAAAACCTACCAATCCCTGGGTTTAGCTCAAAAAAAAAAAAAAAATCCCACCAATCTCCACCCTAGAAATCTTCTCCACCCCAGAAAACTCCCACCCTAAGAAACCCTATATAAGCCTGTTTTCTGTTCAGTTTCCTGAGGCTTCTCACCTAAGCAAGGGCAGCCACCCTCTTGGGTCTCTCCCAATAAATCTCTTGTGTGAGCTTTGTTGTGCAGTGTGACTTTGTTGTATTCCTTGGCTCCTGACTGCCAGGATACCTTTTCCTTTAGAGCCGTGTCACATGAGTAGAGGAAACCCCTCTCCTCAGAGCTGCAGCACTGGGACTTTCCAGCTGTCCTGTCACCTCTTTGTGATGCCTGACGTCCTTTAAATCTTTGAAATAGTCTATTCTTCGTTATCCTGACTTTTCTCATTCTGTGTCACATGGAAGAAACGCTAACATATAGTCCTAGGGAAAGCCACACAGAGACCACGTTGCTCCTGTGCAGCCACATCTGTAGGCTTCCTTGCATGACCCAGAGTGGACTGATGAGCCTCTCTGCGTTTTCTTTCCTCCTCCTCTCCTTCCTCCTCCTCTTCTTCTCTCCCCTCTCTCCTTTCCTCCCACCCCTTCCTTCCTCTCCTCGTTTCTTTCTGACAACATTGTAAACTCAAGGACTTTAAATATAGATGATTGCTTCAAATACAGAAACTTTACTTTCTTTTTTTTCCTGAAGATGAAAAGAAAATTTCCCACAGGTGGATAGAGCAAGTGGCTTTATTTTGGCTCCCAGGCCCTTAGACACGAGCCTGGTGGTTTTTGAGAGCACACTTGCTTTTTGGTGTAATGAAGTATTCTAGAGTTAGTTACCCCGCACAGCCGCTGCTCCAGATCTAGAACTGCCGTTTCTGGGGAAATCTGGGTTCTCTTAGTGAAAACCAGTGTGCCAAGCTATAATCTAGAAGGCAGGGACACTCCTAACTACTCGGTAAATTCAAGGTCTCTTCAGGGAGTCTAGTATATTCATTGTCTTTCCTTCACTATAAAAGTAACGAAGAAAAGTGTTGCTCATGACTTTGGAGGCTCAAGGACATGGGGCATGCACCTGCTCAAGTCTGAGGGTGCCTCGTGTCTGGTAACTGATGTGGAATTCCCCTCTGTATGCTGTGAATATGTTTTGTTACCATTGGTTAATAAAGAAACTGCTTTGACTTATGGCAGGGAAGAATATAGCTAGGAGAGAAAACTAAACTGAATGTAGGGAGAAAGAAGGCTGAGTCAGCCAGACACCATGTAACTGCCCAAGAGGTAAGCTACAAGCCTCGTGGTAAAATATAAAATAATAGGAATGGGTTAATTTAAGATGTAAGAGTTAGTTAATAAGAAGCCTGAATAGGACAAAGAGTATGTAATTAATATTAAGCCTCAGAATGGTTATTTCATAAGCAGCTTCGGCAACAAGCAGACAAAGAAAACCTGGTCGGGGGGGGGGGGGCACTGGAACGGAGACTATTTGTAGCTACAGATAACCGTGGAGTACTTGCTAGAATATGTTATAGGAATTAGTTGGGACCAAGAAAAAGAGGAGAGCAGCTTTCAGTATTTAAAGCAAGCCTATGGTAGAGGGCCTCCTTCGCTCCCGGTGACCTAAGCACTTCTCTAGACCCTCCATCTTAGAGATGCCACCACTTCCCAACACCCTGTCCCCCAGGAAATAAATTCCCAGCACAAGAACTTTGAGCACCAGAGAATACCATCTTGAAAGAGACTGTATACCACGTGTTCATACTGACGTCTCCAGTGAAAATTTTGCTTCATATAATAGCCAGGCTCGGCTGCTGCCTGTTCAGTTGCTGATAGCTTCGGAGAGCCCCTTCTTGCCTTTTGCCCCACATTTGGGCAACTGATTAGAAAGTCTGAGGCTTAGGCCTTTGGAGCCAGCAGGAGATACAAGCCACACCCTTCACTAGCAGCTCTGGTACAGGCTCCACCCCAGCCCATCCCCCAACCCCCTTCCCAGGCTATGCAGACCTGCCAGTGTGGACAGAACCCAGGAAACAGCAAACATTTCACACTCTCCAATCTATTTACAAAGCAGCCCAGGGTGGGGACCTTTACTGTTTTCTACTGGTCTCACAGACCACATCACTTGCTTAAATTTTATGCTGATAGCCCTTTCCCTTGGGTTGAAAAAAGAAGTTCTGATCCCACAACATTCACATCACCCTAACTCCCTGTGATAACAGAGAGGTTCAGAATAATGATATCTATATTTCTGCCAATATAATTATTGAAGACTGCTTAATTTTTTCAGGTTATTGTAGCATCAGGAAATACCAATTTTCTAATGGACGTGCCATTATACTTCGAATTACTTTCAGGTCATGCTGCTGCATTTTAAATCCTACTATTTAAATCCTACTTTCAGGATTTTCCTTTCTTTTCTTTAATTATTTTGGGTAAATAATATATGTTAAATAAAATAGCATTTTTATTTAATGTAATTCATTTTTTTAGTGCATTTAACACCTTATTTATATGGTTGTAAGCATTCATGTGGTTTGCAAGTCAAATCTGCAGGCACACACACACACACACACGCCAGCAAAATAAAATCAGATTCAAGGAAAATTACCATTTCCTAACAAGACATTTCTGATATTTCAAGGGTAAGATTTTAGTTAGGATGATAGTGAACAACTTTTACCAATGTCAATAACAAACCTGGAATCCCAAGTCCTCTTTATGATGACAGAAAGTCAGTTGTGGATCATGTCCATAGTTGTCCAAGTAAAAGAGATCATAATCTAGAAAGGTGTCTGATCTACTGTTAGGGTATTGATCACGATTGCTGAAGATCTGTTCCCAGGAATGCAAATATCCAAACTCACCCGAATGGAGTTTTCCCTTTAATTTTTCAGACTCTGATAATTTAAAAGGTCTGATGTCTCCTTTCCAGGGGAGTGGCTATGGTGTACCTCCTTACACTCCCCTGTGGAAGGGTAGTGCATGAGATCTCCTTACACACCCCTTGGAGGGGCAGTGTCTGGGATCTCCTTAAACACCCCTGTGGAGGGGCAATGCATGGGCTGTTCCTCACACACTCCCATGGAGGGCAGTATACCGGAAGTTCCTTACACACCCCTTTGGAGAGGAAGTGTGTCGGCTGCTCCTTACACGCCCCTGTGAAGGCACTGTGCACAAGCTATTCTCTACTAGTGGCTTTCCTTGTTGTTGGAAGCCAATACCAGACGAGATGCAATTTAAGCGGGGAGGGTGTTATTTTGGTTCATCATTTGGAATTCACTTAAAGACCTGGCACGTTTCCAAACCTTCCACACATCTTCTGGAGGCAGCCAGCAAAGCGGCTTTCACTAGTCTTCAGCCTTCTGACTGACTTGTGAATCTCTAGGAACCCTACACAACAGAGATGTGTTTCTAAGACAAATGAGCAAGGAGAGCCGTGAGTCAGCAAGAGAGCACCAGGCGATAGCACAGAAACCTGAAAGATGAAACATTGAAACATGGAAGGGGGAGTTTTCAAACTTAATGTTAATTTGAACAATTCAAATCAAAATGATACTCCTTTCTGACTGAGCTAATTAGCAGGGAATTTTAAATGCTAATGAAGTAAAGATCGGGTATAGAGCAGATAGTCTCAGGCATTGAACTTGGCGGACAGACTGTGACAGCCTCCTGGGAAGACAGCAATTTGGTGATTAAAGTGCATGCTACTTGATGAAAGACTAGATTTTGGAAGCTCTAAGATCTGCATATCAAAACAAGGTTGTGTCTCAACATGTCCAAAGCACTTATTAAATAATAAAATATTAGAAAAAACTACCAATTTTCAAATAGGAGGAAACAGAATTATCATCACAACATTTACCTATAATAAAATGTTTATAATATTAGATGAAAAAGCCATTTTATTTACTTGTTTATGTAGATTTGGTTTATTTTTTGCACATTTGAAGAGTGTGTATGCATGTTTGCGTATATTGGGGCACACCCATGCCCCATATTTATTTGTATATGGGTATGGAGGCCTGAAGATGGCATTGAACCCTAATCCTAACCCAAACTCCCTTCTGGAGAATTCTCTGACTGCTTGGACCAGAGGTGGGCCACCAACTCTGAGAGCTCAGCTGCTTTTCTCCCTAGAGAGAAAAGGGGAACAGAGTGTATCCACTCTGAGCTGCAGAGAGTCTGGCTCCTGTCAGCAGGAAGAAGCTAGGGACTGAGCACTGGGAGTGGCCTGGGCCTAGAGGACGAGGGACAGGAGTGTGTGTGTGAATGTGTGTACCTGTGTGACCTCAGAGCCTGGCAGGACTGAGCCTTTTGATAGCAATCAGGAGCTTTGAAGGAAGGAGGCCTGGTAGGCAGAGAGTCAGGTGACCTGGCTCAGTCTGGAGTAATGGTCCAACAGAGGAGTCCAAGCTGAGCCCCAGGGGTCATCAGAGATTGCATCTTATCCTCTTAGTGCTAAGACAACTTGAGTGGAGAAATAGGAACAGAATTGGAGAGAAACAAGGGATGTGGGCCCATCTGTGCTTTGGGAAGGTTACCCTAATAGGCACCCACTACCCAAAGAGCTATGTGCAAAGGTCCAGGGGTCACGGTAGGGACAAAGATATGGCATTAGTGAGAGGAGCCGCGCAGACCTGGTAAAGACCCGTGGAGTGCCATGAAAGGGAGGGCTGGCCTGGAAGGCTCAGTCCCTGCTAGAGGGCCTGGATCCTGGGGAGATGGGAGTGGAGGGTAGGGGGTCAGAGGACTGAAGCCAGTCAGCCTCTCTGCAGGCCCTGGGCTCATTGCAGATGGACCCCAGTCCTCCTGCGGCCCAACAGTCTGATACCCTGACTCCCTCCCTCTATCGTATTTTCATAGTAAAATCTTTCTCTCCACTGCGAAATGGGAAAGTTGAAGGGGGCCCAGTGACAGTGATGGGGAGATATGGATGAGGTGGGGCTTCACATGCCCCCTTGATTCGTTCCGGTGTCAGCAGTATTGAGAAGTCAGAGCCCGGCCCTGTAGTCAGCAGCCCCAGGGGTTCTCTTTGCCCCCAGGGCCCTCCTTCATTGATTATGTTGCTTTAAAGAATTTGAGCATGAGCCAGAGTAAAGCAAAGCTACAGAGTTGAAGATTAGGGAGAGCATATGCTTTAAAGTGAAGAATGAGGAAAAGAGAATGGGGTGTCTTTTCAGTGACTATTCATATAGTCCTGTGGTTGGGAGTATGCCCCCACCATGGGCTCATATATTTGAATGCTTGGTCCCCAGCTGGTGGAACGGTTTAGGAAGGATTAGGTGTCTTGTTGGAGGAAGTATGTCCCTGGGGGTGGGCTTTGAGGTTTAAATTTTCCTCACCATCCTGAGTTTGCTCTCTCTCCCTTTTCCTGTCTTGCACTTGTGGATCAGGTGTAAGCTCTTAGATACTTTTTCAGGGTTGTCCCTGTGTGCCTGCCTGCTGCCATGCTCCCTACCATGGTAGTTATAGACTCTAACCCTCTGGAATGGTGAGCCCCCAAGTTTAATGTTTTTTTTTCCTGTTTTTTTGTTTGTTTGTTTTAATAAGTTGCCTTGATCGTGGTGTTGTGTCACAACAGTAGAGAAGTAACGAGACATTGTGGCTTTTAAAGTTACATCCCCCCAAGGCTATAATTTACAACAAAACACAAAGCTTAAAATTTAAGTACGTTTTAAAATGCAGATACATGAGCTGAGAGCCAAAGGTATGGCGCTGCTCTTGCAGAGAACCTGAGTTCAGGTCCCAGTAGCTACTGCCTACAACTCTAGCTCCACAGATCCAGTGCTCTCTTCTGCCCTCCACAGGCACCTGAACCCACAGCCAGCCACACACACACACACACACACACACACTTACACATAATTCACAATAAAGTAACAATTATATATAGGAATATATGAGCTGGGCTTTTGTGGGTTTTTTGTTTGTTTTTTAATGAATTCCCTTTTTTTCTTAACGAATTCCCTTTGGTAAATGCAAGTCTGAGATGCTCTTATTAGGTGCATTGCTTAGATTTGGGGATGAGAAAGTAAAGCTTAAGTGGTTAGAGTAGAGCTTGAATCCTTGCAGTCCTAATCAGGAAGGCTCAGGTCCCCATTCTCAGTAGGCTAATTAAAGAGGCAGGTAACAGTGAAAGGCAGAACAGGGAGATTTATTCAATGTGGCCCCGTTGTGAAAAGGAACAAAGAGGCGCAATGACACCCTAAATATATTATATAAATATAAACCTGACCAGAGGCGTAGGTTTAGAGGCCAAGAGGTACGCTTAACTAATCAGTTTGGGTTTGGGTGGTCTAATCCTCCCCGGTTTCCCACGGTGAACTTTGGCAGAATCAGATTTTAGGCTTTTTCTCGGGACCTTATGAGAAGAGGGTAGACATTGTTTATATCTCTCCAGCTGGGGAATTTTCACAACACCCTACTGGGAGAACACTGGTCCAGACCTAGAAACAGGAGGAGGGGGCATGAAAAAAGGGGTTACCAAAGGCATTGGCTATTCTACATTCACCTTATGGCACCTGGTCCCAGAAAACCAGGATCCCGATTTTAAGGCGGAGTCTTGCACAGGTTATTTTAACTGTCATGATTTTTCTCCCCTAACAGCAAAGCATTGCAAACTTAACTGTGCTGCAATAGTAACTGCTAAGTAAGTGGTGGTTTCCTAAATACAGTGCCACAGCCTCAGCGTTCACTAAGCAGAAAGGGAGATGTAGGATAAATGCAGCGCGCCCTCCACCCCATTATTTGAAACATCAGAAGGGCTGATACTGAAAAGGCAGGAGAAACAACCTAAGGTGATGCAGAAACTGCAGAGGAAGAGTTTAATTAAAAAAAATGAAAAGCTCTTAGCTTTAAGCAAGACACGGTGTTGCCCGTGTTTGATATCTGGAGCGGGAACCTAAAGGCGGCTATTTACTCCTTGCTTGGGTTCCAAGGAGCTGCAAAGCTGAGCCGCTCGGTCCGGCTGACCGGAGGCGGATCCCCGCCCACCAGCCCCGCCCCGTCCGCCTTCCGCAGCACGTCTACGGCTGGGACTCCAGCCTCGCCGGTCGGCCTCGCCTCTTGGCTACGCCCACCACATCTGGCCCCGCCTCCTCGCATGTCACTCTTCCCATTGGTCTCCCGCTGCGCCGTCTGGCCCAATCGCAGCACTTAGCGCCAGATTTTGAACTGTCGTTTTCGTTTGAATCGGGCGGGCGCGGCGGGAGGACTTGGCGCGGAACTTCCTAGGAGGGCAGTCGGGCAGCGGGCGGCGGGTGTGCGGGTCGGGGCGGAGCGAGGGGCGCGGGTGGCCGCGGTGGGATCGCCGCGGCTGAGGAGCCGACGGCTCTGACGCGGACTGAACCCGCCTAGGAGCGGTCCCGGCCGGGGGCGCCCAGCGAACTTCACCGAGAGGCCACTCGGTCCTCGGCCGCAGTCGCTCGTCTCAGACTGACGGCCGGGCGCACCATGGCGTCCTCGGCTCGCCTGGTCACTATCAAGCGGAGCGGCGACGACGGCGCACACTTCCCGCTGACCCTCAGCTCCTGCCTGTTCGGAAGGTAAGTGCGCGCGCGCGGAGGAACCTACGTGATCCCGGGCCGCGGCCCTGTCGCCCTTCGCGCTTGGCCGGGCTGGCTCTGTAGGGTGTTCCGAAGTTATGTTCGGGTACCGGGAGCTTCCCAAATGGAACCCGGGTTTTACATTCGGTGGACGCCAAGCTGATGTCGGTGCCCTGCCGCTCCCGCGCTGCTCGGGTGGTCCGGGAGAATTTCCCCCTTCTCTTCCCCTGCGGGTCGGATAATAACGCTTGCCCTGAGGCCTTCCAAGCTGTTGCTTGCGTTGCCACTTCTGCCAAGTTTGACCCTTACGGCCCATTCTGCCGATTTTTAAATGTTACCCGAGAAGGTGAAAGGAAAGCTCGTCTTTCCTAACACCATGCAGATTGGTGACTAGTTTTCAGATTTTTGTCTGTTTGCTTCGCACGCAGTTGACTAAGCTCCGAGGCAAGGGCTGCCTTGTTACTGATTATGTCCCCACGGTTCCATATGGTGGTGCCTGACACTTAAGATTAGTCAGTGTGTGACATAGGGTGAGTGTCCAGCAGGAAGGTGGAGATTTGGATTTGGGGGTCAGGGGAGAATGGTAGTTCTCGGGGAGACATTTGACAAAATCTGGTGACCTCTTGTCACCCTGGGAGGTGTCTGTAGCTCGTATCGCTGAGTGAGGAGAGAGACTTGGTGTCTTTGACGGTGAGCAGGGCGTTGAGGAATTACTTGGTCCACGTCTGTAGCATTTAGGTTAAGAAGTATAGACTGCCGTCATCTTTTCTGCTCAATAAAACTGGAATCTAAGATATAGTCTCTCTCTCTGCCTTGTGTTTTGATACCCAAAGCCTACATTTTCTTGTGAGTTAAAGATGCTGTCACTTCCCATAGCTTTGTTGTTGTTGTTGTTGTTCAAAAGAAAAAAAATTCTTGTCACAAGTGTCATTCATTTTGATTATTTTGCAATATTAATTAAATATACTGTTTGCAAGTTTTAAAAATTTTGAAAACAATTAATGTTTGATTGTGTGGTGTTTATAGGAAGTAATACACTTACACACTCCTGGGCAGCAATTCTCAACCTGTGGTTTGCGACCCCCACCCAAAAGACCATCAGAAAATAGATAGTTACATTATGATTCATAACTAGAAAAATTAGTTATGAAGTAGCAATGAAAATAATTTTGCATTTGGGGATCACCACCACATGAGGAATTGTATTAAAGGCTCACAGCATCAGGAAGGTTGAGAACCACTGCCCTAGAGGTTCATGGGAAAGCGGTCTGCCGGTGCCACCACAAGGCTAGCTTTCTAGAAAGACAGTTTTTGTGGATTACTGTTTGTAATGTGAAAACTTTTGAATCTGTCAACATGGTGTGGTTTTTAAACAACAGTGAAAAACTCACGTGGATTTACTGTGGCACAACTATGACTGAATAGCAACATGGGTGCTGGTATAGACCGTTTGTGTATGAAGAAACCGAGGTACTAATCACCATTTTATGCTAGACCTGTCTGTGTTCTTAAGTACCCTTATTGTTATATAAACACATTCAATATAAAATTCTCCTAAACTGATAATAAAGCGTTCCATTATTTGTGTCTTGTAAGTATAGCTTTTTATTTTTGTTTGTTTGAGATAGGGTTTCTCTGTGTAGCCCTGACAGTCCTGGAACTAGGCTCTGTAGACCAGGCTGACCTTGAACTCTAGAAGTCCTCTTGCTTCGGTCCACCCAGTGCTGGGATTAAAGGTGTGCGTCATCACGCCCTGCCTAGTATAGCTATTTATTTAAAAGGTGATTGATTATGTGTTCTAGTGTTTTCTAATATAATTCTGAAGTACTAGAAGTTTTAATAATCCTTTATGGCTTCTTAGGCAGTACTGTATCATTGTGTCGTTACACTTATAGTCTGTTAGTCACATTCTGTCTGGTTTTTGTCTTTTGAGGTTGGTGCGAGTTTTTTGTTCTTGTTGCACCCCCCCCCCATAAAAACCTTACTTTTTTTTTTTAAGGAGTATTGAATGTGACATTCGTATCCAACTGCCTGTAGTGTCAAAAAAACACTGTAAAATTGAAATCATTGAGCAGGAGGTAAGTGGGTTTTGGACATCAACTTTTAAAGCTTTTGAATTTGACTTTAAGCAAATCCTTAGTATTTTCCTCTCCTCTCCACTTGTAGGCAATATTGCATAATTTCAGTTCCACAAATCCAACACAAGTAAATGGGGCTACTGTAGAGGAGCCTGTGCCGCTGAAGCATGGAGATATAATTACCATCATTGACCGATCTTTTAGGTGGGTGAAAACTAACAGGGTTAATTCTACATTCTCTTTAATCATGAACTGGTTCTAGTCCGGCTGTGGTCCTTTGGTGTTGATGTGTGTTGGGAATATCTCATGGGGTGAGTTTGTGGTGTGTGTGTGAGTATGCACAGGCACTTGCACCTGTGCCTATGGAGAGTGAAGGACAACCTTAGGTGTGGTCCTCAGCATATGGGTTCCTTTTTTAATCACAAAGTAGGCTGGACTGGCTAGACAGCCAAACCCAAGAGCCCTCCTGTTTTTTGCTTTTCCAGTGTTGATGGCACATCTTAAAATTCCCAGCTTTTTAGCCTTTAAAGAACAAGTATGTTAAACTGAGGCTATTGGGCTGAAGTCCTAACCCAGGACTGATGTCATTATAATAAGAAAAGATTAGCACCCAGAGTTACCAGGTGAGCAAATCCACAGAAGGGAAGCACTGTGAAGAGGCAGGAAGAGGGCTGCTGGTCGGAGAGACCCAGAGGAAGCCATCCCTGCAGACACCTTGGACTTCCAGCCAGAACCGTGAGCAGCACATTTCTGTCACTTAAGCCACTTTGTCTGTGTTGTGGTTGTGGCAGTCCTAGCAGACTAATACACTACCACTAAGTCACAAGGGACATTTCTACACGTTTCTTTGCGCTCTCTTTAATCACTATTTCTTTTCTCTTATTCTCTCTTACATGGTGTCTGTAAGAGAGAAGTATCTTTGGAGTTTTGTTACCTGCTGGTGGGCCTCTAAACACTATAATGTAAAACTCCATGTGTTTGTGCCTGACTAGTACGTGTGTGTGTGTGTGTGTGCGTGTGCGTGTGCGTGTGCGTGTGCGTGTGTGTGTGTGTGTGTGTGTGTGTGTGTGATTTGCCGCATGTTGGGCACCTTTGGCTTGTTTCTTCTCACGGTATAGGCATTTCACTAACAGTCACAATATTTGCAGTAATGTGTAAGAGTGTTCACAGTTTGTTCTTGATGAGCATTTGAGTGATTTCCACTTGAAATTTGTCAATGCTTTCTTTGTGATCAAATGTCCTCCCCGCTTCCTGTATTTGAAAACGGTATTCTGCAGCTACTGAATGCACTGTTCTAACTATAGAGCTGTTAAATTCTCTATTATTAATAATTATTTTATATTTTCCTGCTTAATAGTTTAAGAGATATTTTGAAATCACCCACTGAGAACTTATTTTTTTAAATTTCTTTATCATTTTTTGTTTTATATTTTTTGATGCTACACTCGGTTATATGATTGTGGACTCCTGGACATAATTCTAAATTATGCACAGAATTCTTTGTTGTTTAAAATATTTTTACTTTTGTCACTTTTTGGTTTTTCGAGACAGGGTTTCTCTGTGTCTTTGGAGCCTCTCCTGGAACTCGCTCTGTAAACCAGGCTGGTCCCAAACTCACAGAGATCCGCCTGCCTCTCCCTCCTGAGTGCTGGGGTTAAAGGCGTGCGCCACCACCGCCTGGCTTGTCGTATCTTTTGCCTTAGGATTCCTTTGGATGATAAATATAACTAAACTCAATTCCTTTTTACTAGTGCTCACATAGCACAGCTTTTCTATCCCCTTAATTTCAACTCTTTATAATTCTTTTGTTGTTTCTTGGAACCTGCTGTAACTTGTCTACAATATAGTAGACAATATAGTAGTACTATATTGTCTACAATATAGTAAGAAAATATACTATTTTCTTAGATCCAATATCTTAATGGATTTACCCTTAAGTTCTCATAAAATGTCCTTTGTCTCTAATTTGACTCGACTCTTTAAAAGAGGCTTAGTTCAACAAGGTAATACTTGGGAGAGGGTTCCGGATGCTAGCTGTCTTTAGATCTTACATAAACAGCAACTAAAGTCAAATCAGACCACTTCTCTGAGGTACCAAAGTTTCATTGTACACAGTAAATGGTTTCAGCTATGAACTGACCACCAAGATCTGCCATGATCTAATGCCATCTTCCTAAGATGTGCCTTCCCTCCAGAGAGATTGGAAAAAGAAGTGATCATAATTCTAAAACATGCTTTGTAGTTAGTTTTCTGTTATGTAAGTTTTTAGTATGAAAATTTTTCCTAGCTGGGCAGTGGTGGCTCACATCTTTAATCCCAGCACTCAGGAGGCAGAGGCAGGCGGATCTCGGTGAGTTCGAGGCCAGCCTGGTCTACAAGAGCTAGTTCCAGGACAGGCTCCAAAGCTACAGAGAAACCCTGTCTCGAAAAACCAAAAAAATAATTCCTAAACTAAACCAATTTCTTGGCTTAAGGTAATACTAGGGACAAAGCCTAAAGTTTGTTCCAGGGTTTCTATCTATAACCCCTGAACCTGGAGGTTCAAATCCTATGCTGGATTCTCTATGTGTTGTAGGTATGAAAAAGGAAATCATGAGGATGAAAGCAGATCATCGGGATTTCCAGGAAAATCATTTGGACAGGTGAGGGGAAATACTCAGGTTTAACTCTGATTCCTTAACCAGGGTAGGAACTTATTTATATGTTTTAACAACTAATTTCTCACTCTTAAATTGGTGACCAAGAATGGCTTCTGATTATAGCAGAAATATATAACAAAATAAGGAAATAAGTTGATCATGAACATAGCAAAAATAACTAAACCTTATTTATTTATTTTTTGTTTGTTTTTCTATTTAAAAACAGAATGCTAACTTGGTCTGATACTCCTCTAGACTCTGTGTTGTGATTTTACAAAAGCCTGTGGTTACAATAGTCTGAATACATAGAAATTGAATGAAAAAGAAGATATAAAAAAGGAAGAATATGGCTGCTCCTAAGTGTGGTGGAAGAGGTTTATTGTAGATTTGAGACCATAGGCAAAGACAGATGTCTGGGAGAGTCCAGAGTGAACATGGCAGGGCCATGTGAGGAGAAAGGGGAAGGGAAAAGAGCCTCCTACCAAAGAGGGACAGCTTGGGCCAAGAGTATAGCTAAAACAGCTGAGTTATATAGGGGTCAGAGTAGCTTGGGAGGGCAGCCCAGCCCTTGGGTTAGAGAAGTTTAAGGTGTTGGGTAGGGTATGCCAGCCAGAAGGATCTTGTAATGGGTAGAGAGAGAGGAGGATGCTGGGAGAACCTGGTAGTCAGCATCCACTTAGGGCACCTCAGTTAGCCATTTGTCTTGAGTCTGAGAACTAACAGGAACAAAAGAGACAGCTCATGACTCATCTCATCTCCTATTCACTGAGCCCTGTCCGCCTCTGTGTGTCTAAAATAATTACACCGTGAAAACTGAGTGCTGAAGAAGCTTCCTAGTTTCTGGTGAAACTTATGGCGTCTATAGTTTTGTGCCTGTGGTGACTTAGCAGATGGAGGAACTTAATTTTAACTTTGTCTTCCTTCATGTGATATTGGAAGACATTCTAGAAAATGTACTAGGAGAGGGGGCCGGGGGAGATGGCTTAGAGAGGTTGAGTGCTCTCTGCTCTTCCAAAGGACCCAAGCTCGGTTTTTGGCCTCTACATTGGGCAACTCACAACTTCAGCTAACATCGGATCCAACATTTTGTTCTTGCCTCCACAGGTACCCACACAAATGTGCCTAAACATGCACACGCACACGCACACACACACACACACACACACAAATAGAAAATGAACCTTAAAATTGAAAAAAAGAAAGCTCTTAAGTCTGCTAAGAAGTGTTTAGGTCATGACCACTAACTTTTAAGTCACTTGGGTCTGTTTCTCAAGTATCTAAATGTCATGAAGAAGCACTTTGCGAAAGAATATAATTGATAAGAAGAATATCTTCATTGTTTCAAAATGATCACACTAAGAAGGCACTTAAATTCCTATTCTTATCTTCCCCAATTATAGGAACCCGTGCAGCGAGCCTCAAGAGCTAGCTTCTCTGATGATCCCGGTTGGTATTGGTTGGTTTCTGTTGTGGGACTGTCAGCATCAGATCATTATGACATTGGCAAGGGTGGGATCATGGGTACACAGGCATGAAATTCCTGGTCTTCTAAACTCTTAAGAGCCTTGTTCCATCTAACATGCCAAACCAAAGCAGATAGATAGCTGGGTAACTTCTTCCCTAGTGCTCGCCTTTTTAGCTGTCATTTAATCTTGAGTTGTTAGTGGGATATGTTACATCACATGTTATTCAAAGCTAATGTGTTTTTTTCTGGATGGAAACAACATTATAAGACAAGTGTAAGGAATTAAGTAATAGCTGGGTGGTGGTGGTGCATGTCTTTAATTCCAGTACTTAGGAGGCAGAGGCAGGCAGATCTCTGAGTTTGAGGCCAGCCTGGTCTACAAAGAGCTAGTTCCAGGACAGGCACCAAAAACTACAGAGAAGCCCTGTCTCGAAAATCAAAAAAAAAAAAAAAAAAAAAAAAAAAAAAAGGAATTAAGTAGTTTGTCGACTAAATGAAAAGCTAGTTTATAATGCAATCTAAAATAAGGTACTGGATTCCAAAAATGTTAGTCATTGAGAAAATGTTGAACTTCTGTTTCTTATTTCATATTTGTTGCCAAGATGAGAAAGGTCAAGATGCCAATGCTTCAAAAACCACTGCTTCAAGAAGATCTTTGGTGCATGCCAAGAGGCTCTCTGGAGACAGTTCTGCCTCAGGTGGTTCAAAGGACAGTGTTACCCAAGATCCCTCCAATACCTGTTCTTCAGGGCATGTAGAACAGCACAGTGACAGAAACACAGAAGAGCCCACTTCTGGTGTTATTTTTAAGAAGTCCAGGGCTACAGGGAGCAGTTACAGGGAACTGAAGTCTTCTCCTGCACAGAGCCTTAGCAACAGCAAGAAAAATGAATCTCCCTTTGAGAAACTTTATCAGTCAATGAAGGAAGAGTTGAATATAAAATCACAGAAACAGTCTCGTAGGAAGTCAGAACCACAACCTGAATGTGCAGCAGGAAAAGAAACGTGGGAGACAAAGCTATTGGTGTCATGCAAGTCAAGAGCAAAATCCAGTGGAAGCACCCCTGGTCCTGCAGTCTCTTCACCCAAAGTAGGGAAGATCTGGACTGAGGACCAGAGTAGTGCTGTGGGGCCTCTTCAGACTTCCTCAGAGGCTCTGAGTTCCAGCTTCTCGCTCGCTGAGACAGCTAAAATGAAGACCCCTGTGCAGGATTCACAGCAACTTAAGAATGAAGAGTCCCATGTTAGTGGCAGAAGAGAATCTGTGAATCTGAATGAAAGTGAAGGTGCCAAGGCAGATTATAAGATAGTCACTCCTAGGAAGCCGGCAACTAGAAACCAAACTCCAGTGAAAGTGGAAGGTGCTGCCAGCCCTGCTGGTAAACCAGAAAACCTCTCTTCCAAAAAGAGGAAGAGTCTTCCTGCAAAGATAGAAGTGCCGTCTGTGGAAACACAAAGCCAGTTCTCTTCAACTCATCACCTTGCTTCAGATGAAAAGAAAACTCCAAAGGATTCCTTCAGCAAGCCTGAGAAATTGGCCACAGCAGCTAGGCAAATTTACTCTGGGCTACCTGGTCTTAGTTCCATTGATATCAGCAATTTTGGTGACTCCATTAGTAAGTTGCTTAACTGTAGATCTACTTTCCCTAATTAATTAATATCTTCCCTATATGTTATGAGTTAACAAGGTGTATGGGTACTGAAGACTTTGCCTTTTATCAGGAGTGATAACAGAGGTGGTGTAGCTAGCTAGTTTAGGAGGGAACCACATCGCAGGAACCATGTCAGGAAAAATGTGGTTTTCTTTTACAAATAAGGGGTATAATTATAACGGCTTTTTACTTACTGCCTGGTTCTGAATACCAGTTGTATTTTGTGAGATTGGTTCTTGGGAATAAACCAGGAGCAGTCCTTTGACCATCATTGAACATATTGGCCCTTGGATGTTCACAATCTCTTCAGTCTGTTACAAGCACTTTATTATAGACACTGAATGGACTCAGGTTTCTACACCAGCAAAGTTCTACATGCTTCCAAGACATTAACATTTTGTTTTTAAGTTTTTATATCATTTACTTATTTGTGTGTATAGGGGGGAAAGGGAGTGTAAGCATGTGCCATGCATGATCTTGTGCAGGAGTTTGAGGACAGCTCATAGGGGTCAGTTCTGTCCTTCCACCATGGGCCATATTGGTCCTAAGGATGACCCTGAGGTCCTTAGGCTTGGCAGCAAAGCACCCTTACCTGCTGAACCATTTCACCACCTAGAAAAAGCTTTCTCTTTATCTCTGTTACAAACAAGAACTGACAACCCAAGGCTACATAGTGAGTAACCTTGTGGCATCTTCCTACATACCTGTTTCATGCTGACTTACAGAAATAAAATGTCTCCAGACTCCAATACCACAACCTTTATATTAGGAATAGTTTCTGCTGGTGTCCATTGGTGTGGCTATCTCTCAGTGACACTTGAACCCAACAGCCAGTATTCCATTGAGTTTTATAATGGAGTGTCTGTCCTGGACAAGGGGTTTATGTAGACTGCTTACGAAGTTGTATAATGGGGTTTGGGTTGCATGAACTGTCTGTCCACAGGCACTACTTAGAGATTTTTTCCTGCTCATATAGTTTACTCATAAGGCAAGTCTTGTTCTGGCCTAAGTATTTATGTCTTACTGAGTTTCCTCAGGCCATTGCTCAGGGTCTGATTCCTCTGGTGCAGATACCTTAAGCTATTTCATGGTTCTGTCCAGTTGAAGTGTAATGCATCTGTTTTCTCTTGAGGTCTTTTAGGGAGTTCTGAGGCTGCTCTGTTTTCATCAGTTTTATGAATAAGGGTGCCATTTTTCAGTATCTCCTCAAAGCCTTACTTTCTAATGCTAGTTTGAATTAAATCCTAAGTCCTGGCGTGTCGTTTATATTGCTCTTTTCATGTTTGTATTCCTTACTTCAGACAAGAGTGAGGGAATGTCTTTGAAGAGAAGGCGTGTATCCTTTGGTGGTCATCTGAGACCCGAGTTATTTGATGAAAACTTGCCTCCTAATACACCACTCAAAAGAGGAGAAACACCGACTAAGAGGAAGTCACTTGCCCCTCACACTCCAACAGTCCTAAAGAAAATTATCAAGGTAAGCAGAACAGTCACATTGTGTTTATAATCGTGGCTCACAGATTGTCCACATTCCACTCAAAACCTAGGCAGAGGTAGAATGGCAATTGAGACCCTTTTTTCTACCACTTACCTTATGCTCAGAAACAACCATATGGGCTCTCAGGTGGTTCTTCTGGGAGGTGAGGTGGTATGCTGGACACTTTCCCTTTGAAGACTGTGATACACCCACAAGGCCATCTAGCTTCCTGGGTCACAGCGACACCATTTAAAAGAATCTGAAGACAGTAGCATATGTAATCACAAGTATTGTTTTATTTTCTTCTGGAAGTATAAGGGCATTGAGGTTGCAGAAGGGATAATCTTTGCTAAAACATCTCTCTTCTGCATGTTCAGCTCCTTAGACATTTGGCCCTCTGTTTTATTGCTTTTCCTTGGTATGGCTGCATAACTTAATTTCCTAAAAGAGCTTTTGTCAGCTTTATTCTGTTAGTCCCAAAAGGCCTGGTAGGCTTGCTTAATCCTTTCCTACCTTGAAGTCCCACCTCCCAAAAGTGAGTAGTCTCT
Source organism: Myodes glareolus (assembly GCF_982192425.1). Classification (NCBI taxonomy): domain Eukaryota; kingdom Metazoa; phylum Chordata; class Mammalia; order Rodentia; family Cricetidae; genus Myodes; species Myodes glareolus. The sequence goes on from NC_142032.1 coordinate 68,519,470, forward strand.
TCTATGCAGACCTTGGGCTGGTGTTGACTGGGCTGAAATCAGAGTGCCTTGTTTTACTGAGTGATGTCACCATTTCTATCTACCAGAAATACCTCAGTTCAGACTCTTCCGATGTGTATGTTCCCTTCCGTTGCTTAAATGAATGGGATAATTGGCCCTTTCTTATCCTTGAAAGATGGGCTTTTAGAAGCTACATGGTTTGTTGTAAAGGTTTCTAGTAGACACTACAGAAACATTGCCTCTTGGTCAGGTTTCTCATAAACAATTCTGCCTTGTCAGGAACGGCCTCAGTCACCAGGGAAGCGAGAGTCTCCTGGAATAACTCCACCAAGCGCAAATGATCAAAGACGCAGTTCAGGCAGGAGTGTACCTGCTTCCAGTGGCAGCAGATCCTTACCTCAGACAGACACTCCCAAAAAAGCAGGCAGGAAGAGTGGCAACCTGCCTGCCAAGAGAGCATCTATCAGCCGAAGTCAGCATGACATTTTACAGATGATTTCCTCCAAAAGAAGGAGCGGTGCTTCTGAAGCCAATTTGATTGGTTAGTGATGTCCTAGGTGAAATATTTCAAGCTCAATTTTTTTCATGCTAAGTTTTGAAAAGTTTCACCATATTTTCTTTTTGACAGTTGCAAAATCATGGGCAGATGTTGTAAAACTTGGCACGAAACAAACACAGACAAAAGTTGTAAAACATGTTCCTCAAAAGCAGGCAAGCAAAAGACAAAGAAGACCTAATACTCCCAAGGTACAGTGTTCCAGCCATGTACTACTTTTATTCTCAATTGTCATAAGCATATATTGTTCATGCTGTGATAATCTGTCTTTCTTGTTTTTGTCTACAGAAACCTACAAGCAACCTTCAAAATCAGTTTAGCACAGGTCATGCAAACTCTCCCTGTACCATTGTAATAGGAAGAGCTCAGATTGAAAAAGTAAGCATGCCTGCTCGGCCCTACAAAATGCTGAACAACTTGATGTTAAACCAAAAAATTGACTTCAGTGAAGATCTGTCAGGTAAATACAACCTGAATACCTGTAGTCACAGCCTTCCTGGCCCTTCTGTTTGTGACTTCCTTAGTGGTGGTTATCTCCACCCCATCCCACCCGACCCCTTACAACCACCTGAGAACCACAGCCGGGAACTCAGCAGCAGTGAATGTGACTACAGTCAAGCTAGCTTTCTGGTGTCATAAGATTCAAAGATGAAGTTGATTGGAAGTAGAGGGCAGGAATCAGGGAAGGAAATCTCAAGTTCATACCCTCTGGTGAGCCGCATACGTATAGAAAATGGAAAGGTGTTTTGTGGTGTGAGGGCAAAAGACTCTTTTACTAACTCTTAGAGGAGCTGCACTGATGACAGCTGATCACAGAGAACGGGTTGGTTTAGAGCAATATTAATGCTTCTTCAAGGTTCATTTTCTTTCTACAGAGCTTAACTGCTTGCTAAGAGGAAACCATATAAGAAAGTTCTTTGGAGCTATTGATAATTGAACTGTTTCCACTCTGCTTTAGTAGCAGTGTAAGTGTGACTGGCTGCTTAGACTTACTCTCAAGAAAGCAGATTTATTTCAGGTTCCTCAATATGTGATAGTTTCTAGTTGTACAATTTGGAAGAGAATATTTGAACTGAGCAGGTAGAATTTTATTTTTATTTCTTGCAGATTAGGAATTGAAAATGACCAAACACCTCAGTGTATAATGGTTGTGAGTAACCCCTAAAAGAACTGTATTTGGATCAATTCATTTATCTTTATAAAAGTAAAAAACAAAAGCAAAAAAGTAGCTAAGTGTATTGTGTGATTATAAATTATGAGTGTGATGAAAAATGTATATATTATTTAAAAAACTCTCAAAGATAAATAAGATTTTAAATACATTATTCCTGAGACAATGGATTGTCTTAAATGTTCCTTTCTCCTATACCCATTCTTAGAGTCAGACAATTCTCATCCCTTGGTGTAGACAGCGCCCCCCATACTCTTTTCCTTTTTTCTTGGAACAGAGTCTTAACTAATCAGGCTGGCTTCAAACCCACAGAGATCTGCCTGCTTCTACCTTCTTAATGCTACCATGCTTGACTTGGCAACTTCCATTTTAAAACAATAGAAAGTAAACCCTTTCAAGTATTTCAAGTAAGACACAGAAGGCTATGGAAGGAGACTTGCTTAACAGACTAGTGTGGATGGGCACCTCAATGGTTCCCAGACTCATTCTGTGGTGAGTGCCAACTCAACTTCTCATTCTGTGTTGGCCACAAGACAGGAGCATGGCACATTAACTTTTCAGAAAGTTTAATCATTTATATGGAGTTATGTCACTACTGCCTTTTTGTTTTAAAATGAATGGGAATAGCACTTAAAGTGTGTGTGTGTGTGTGTGTGTGTGTGTGTGTGTTCTTGATAGCACTGAGAATAGTCAATGATCTGTCAATATTCTAAAATGTGGGCACATATTATTTGTACATAAGATTTAGATCCTGAGAAACCTAGGATTTCTTGAGTATAGAACAAGGCCCTTAGGTTGTGGATTCTTGGTGGATATCTCCTGAAAAGAGGTGCCCATATCCAGCTTTTGTCCCCCTGCCAGGACTTATTTTTGGGAACTAGTTTAGAAGACCACAGTGGTCAACTAAATCACTTGGTTTCCTTTTTCATAGGAGAGGGTTAAAGAAACTGGATATATTTGTCTTCTCATTGTCCCCTCATTTTTAAATGAGCATTTTAACAAAGTCCTTATTTTAATGAGATGATACATACCTAGAATCTGAGCGTTTTTCTGTCATCTAACTTGTCCTGTATGAGGAATGGGATAATGTAAGCCATGTTTCCAATATTTTCCTTTTTCAGGACTAACTGAAATGTTCAAGACTCCAGTGAAGGAGAAGCAGCAGCAGATGAATGACATGGGCTCCATTCTTTCCAATTCAGAGAATTTACCTGAAAAACAGTTTCAAGTAACTAATTCAGGAGACAAACCTCTGCCTTTCACCTCAGAGATTTTGGGTTGGTTTATTTGTCTGTTACCTCTCTTACACTTTTGAATGGGAACTTCAAGATGCTTTTGTTTTGTTTTATTTTTTTGACAGTATTGTATTACCTCTTTACAATAGCTTTTCCTGGTGAAATGCTATTTCCACCTTCTGTGTTCTGTTTTTCAGCAGTCTTTTTAGTCTTACTAACACTAGTTACTGACCTAGCTTTGTAGAAAGAACTGCTGACTCAGTTAATAAGTTTAAATGATGTCTGTGTGCTTTTAACATCTTTGTTAAAAGATGATGGAAACGCAAACAGTACACTTGACCTGTCATATGTAATTACACGAATTAAGAATTACTGCAAGGATAGAGATACTCAATTGGTAGAGTGCTTGCCTGACATGCAGGAAAATCTAGGTTCAGTTCTTAGTTCCTTCAAAAACTTGATGTGGTGATGCCTATAATCCCAGTACTTGGGAGGTGGAGGCAGGAGGATCAGAAGGTCATTGTTGATTACATATAGAGTTTGATAATAGACCCTAAACATACACAATAGAACCTGTTACTTCATTAGTGAATCAAGACAATAAATAACTCTCTGATGTTTCAGAACAAAAATTGCCTGTATTTAGATCCACATCACATGTCATGGCAGTTTTTAGAAGACACTTTGCAATGGCCCTGCTTTATCATCAAATAACATTATAGAACAGTTGTTAGATCATCGAGTAGCTTGTTATATAAGAAACAAAATTATTGGTTCTTATACACTTCCTAAATATAAAATGCTAAGTTGACCTTTGATGGTGAAAATAATACATTTATTGTATTATTAAATTGTGTTACCTACAGGAGAAAATGTGCTCTCCAGTACTCAGAATGCATCTGTGGAACCATTTGATAAATATTCTGCAAGTCCTACCTTAAGACGGAGGAGCATCAAAAATGGAAACACTGTGCAAACTCCTGAGAATGTTCATAACATTACTCACCTTGAAAAGAAGACTCCAGGCTCTGTGACAGAGCCTCTGAAGACAGTATCCAGTGTGAGGAAGTTACGAAGGTCTAGAGAACTCAGACATACACTTGTAGAAAGTATGAATGAAAGCACAGAAGCAGACCTTGCCAAGGGCATCGTAGTAAGATACTTAAGGAAGACATCACTGCAAGGACATGAAGTGGATCAACAGGTACAGGACAGGGAATACTGTTCACAAAAATTCAAGGAAAGTGTTGAATTAAAAGAAGATCCAGAAAAAACATCAACTATGAGATCAAGTGCCAGGAAGCAGAAGCCAGCGAAAGACTTAATAGGAAGTCAGATGGTCACTCAAACAGCAGTCTGTGCTGAGGAAATATTTAATCAAGAAAAGGGAACCACAGAAAAACCAATAAATGATGGTCAAAGAGCTACAAAACAGAAAGCGGACATGAAGCACTGGCCAAGGACTCCTGATAGAAAGACCCAGCCTCTAGAAGAGCCAGCTAGTCTCAAGGAGTTCTTCGAAACACAAAACTGCAGAGACAAACCCATGGGAGATAATAAAAACAAAGTCCTTTGCAAACCCCCACAACCTACAATAGATAACACCAAATCAAGCACAAAACCACGGCACAGCACATCTGGGAAGAAAGTAGACGTGAAAGAAGAACACTCTGAACAAAAGAAGTTTGTGCACATGTCAGGAGGAACCAGACATACTACCAAAGTTCCAGAACTTGAGCACGGGGGAATCAAAGCTTTGAAGGAATCTGAAAATCGAATGCCGGACCTGACTTCAACTGGTAGCAAGAAGCCGGTAGAAAAAGATAAAGAGAAGGCTCAGCCCATGCAAGATCTGACTGGTTTCCATGAACTCTTTCTGTCACCAGTCCCTGGTGACAAAGTCACAAAAATGTCCAATAAATCACCATATCTAGAACTTCCAGAACTGGCCAGAACCCCAGCAAGCAAAAAGAGACTGTCTAAGACAGGTCTTGATAAGGCAGATGAGAGAGAAGAGCTTTCAACACTTGGGAAACAAACAAAGTCACCAGGCAGAGCCTCACACACACCCATAGCACCAGAGCTAGAAGAAGATGATACCACAGCCTTTGTGGAAACCCCAAAGCAGAAACTGGATTTCACAGAGAATTCAACAGGATCTAAGAGAAGGTCACGGACACCTAAGATGAGGGCTCAACCCTTAGAAAACCTGGATGGGTTCCAAGAACTCTTCCAAACTCCAGCTGGTACCAGTGACCCAGTAAGTGTTAGGAAAACTACAAAGGTGTCTTTGGGATCTCTACAACCAGCACATATCAGAACCCCAGCAAGCACAAAGAGACTGTCCAAGGCAGGTCTTGATAAGGCAGATGAGAGAGAAGAGCTTTCAACACTTGGGAAACGAACAAAGTCACCAGGCAGAGCCTCACACACACCCATAGTACCAGTGCTCGAAGAGAATGATACCACAGCCTTTGCAGAAACTCCAAAGCAGAAACTGGATTTCACAGAGAATTCAACAGGATCTAAGAGAAGGTCACGGACACCTAAGATGAGGGCTCAACCTCTAGAAGACCTGGATGGATTCCAAGAACTCTTCCAAACTCCAGCTGGTGCCAGTAACCTAGTGACTGTTGGGAAAATTACAAAGGTGTCTTTGGAATCTCTACAACCAGAACCAGTCAGAACCTCAGCAAGCACAAAGAGACTGTCCAAGGCAGGTCTTGATAAGGCAGATGAGAGAGAAGAACTTTCAACACTTGGAAAGCGAACAAAGTCACCAGGCAAAGCCTCACACACACCCACAGCACCAGTGCTCCAAGAGAATGATACCACAGCCTTTGTGGAAACTCCAAAGCAGAAACTGGATTTCACAGAGAATTCAACAGGATCTAAGAGAAGGTCACGGACACCTAAGATGAGGGCTCAACCCCTAGAAGACCTGGATGGCTTCCAAGAACTCTTCCAAACTCCAGCTGGTACCAGTGACCCAGTAACTGTTGGGGAAACTACAAAGGTGTCTTTGGGATCTCTACAAGCAGAGCCAGTCAGAACCCCAGCAAGCACAAAGAGACTGTCCAAGGCAGGTCTTGATAACGTGGATAGGAGAGAAGAGCTTTTAACACTTGGGAAACGAACAAAGTCGCCAGGCAGAGCCTCACTCACACCCAAAACAGCAGTGCAGCAGGAAAAAGGAATTAAAGAAATTACGGAAACTTCAAGTAAGAAACTGGAATCTTTAGGAAATTTAACAGGGTCTAAGAAACAGTCTAGAACACCTAAGAAAAAGGGCCAATCTCTAGAAGACCTACCTGATTGCCAGGAGCTCTTCCAAACACCAGACCATAGTAGTGACCCATTGGTTGTTGGCAAAACCAAAAGAATGTCCTTTAATTCTCCACAACCAGATCCCTTCATAACCCCAAGAAGCATAAAGAGACAGTCCAGGGCACGTATGGGTAAAATGGAAGTGAAAGAAGAACTTTCAGAATCAGAGAAATGCTCACAAATAGAAAAGGCCATAGACACACAAGTATCAAATGATAGCAATGTCATTAGAGCACCGAAGCAATCTGCAAAGCGGAAATTGGATTCGGCAGCTAGTTTGCCTGGCAGCAAGAGGCTACGACGTGCATCTAAGGATAAGACACCATGCCTGGAAGACCTGAGTGGCTTCCAACAGCTTTTCCAAACACCAGGCCATGCTAAGGATTCACTGACTATTGGTGAAACTTTAAAAATGCCCACCAAATCTCCACAGTCAGGACCACTTAGAAACAACACCAGCAGAAAGAGTCTGCCCAAGATCAGTCTCAGGAAAATAGATGTGACAGAAGAACTTTCAGGTCTCCAGAAGCAGTCACCAGGCAAAGCCCCCACAGCACCAGTACAAATGGATGAAGGAATACAAGCAATTAGGAAGACATCAAAGGAGAAACTAGAGACTGCAGCAAGTGTAATTGAGTTTACAGAACAGCGAAGAGCACCTAAGGTAAAAGCTCTACCCCTTGAAAACCTTGATGGCATCCAAGAACTCTTCCAAACACCAGGCCACAGCACTGATCCAGTAATTGGTAACAAAAGAACAAGTATGTCCTTGAGATCTCCACAACCAGGAAGTGTTAGAACCTCACAAACATCAAAGAGACTAGCCAAGACAAGTCTTGGGAAAGAGTATATGAGAGAAGAGATCTCCTCAGTGAATATGCTGGGGTGTGCTGCAGGGGAGATTGTACACACACCCAGACTTCAAGAAGATGATGGGAGAGAGAACAAGGATCTGGAGGAATCCAGAATTCTGACATTGGGCCCATCAGTAAATGTAACTGGCAGCAAGAAGCAGCGAGGGACACAAAAGAAAAGGTCTCACTCCCCAGAAGACATATTTGATCTTCAGGAACTCTTCCAAACACCAGCTAGTCATAAAGACTCAATGACTGTTCATGAAACAACAAAAATGCCTTTGGAATCTTCAGGACATTTCAGAACCCCAGCAAGCAAAAAGAGATTGTCTAAGACAGGTCTTGATAAGGCAGATGAGAAAGAAGAACTTTCAACACTTGGAAAGCAAACAAAGTCACCAGGCAGAGCCTCACACACACCCACAGCACCAGTGCTCCAAGAGAATGATACCACAGCCTTTGTGGAAACTCCAAAGCAGAAACTGGATTTCACAGAGAATTCAACAGGATCTAAGAGAAGGTCACGGACACCTAAGATGAGGGCTCAACCCTTAGAAAACCTGGATGGGTTCCAAGAACTCTTCCAAACTCCAGCTGGTGTCAGTGACCCAGTAACTGTTGGAGAAACTACAAAGGTGTCTTTGGGATCTCTACAACCAGCACATATCAGAACCCCAGCAAGCACAAAGAGACTGTCTAAGGCAGGTATTGATAAGGCAGATGAGAGAGAAGAGCTTTCAACACTTGGGAAACGAACAAAGTCACCAGGCAGAGCCTCACACACACCCACAGCACCAGTGCTCCAAGAGAAAGATACCACAGCCTTTACGGAAGCTCCAAAGCAGAAACTGGATTTCACAGAGAATTCAACAGGATCTAAGAGAAGGTCACGGACACCTAGGATGAGGGCTCAACCTCTAGAAGACCTGGATGGATTCCAAGAACTCTTCCAAACTCCAGCTGGTACCAGTGACCCAATAAGTGTTGGGGAAACTACAAAGGTGTCTTTGGGATCTCTACAACCAGCACATATCAGAACCCCAGCAAGCACAAAGAGACTGTCCAAGGCAGGTCTTGATAAGGCAGATGAGAGAGAAGAGCTTTCAACACTTGGAAAGCAAACAAAGTCACCAGGCAGAGCCTCACACACACCCACAGCACCAGTGCTCCAAGAGAATGATACCACAGCCTTTGTGGAAACTCCAAAGCAGAAACTGGATTTCACAGAGAATTCAACAGGATCTAAGAGAAGGTCACGGACACCTAGGATGAGGGCTCAACCTCTAGAAGACTTGGATGGCTTCCAAGAACTCTTCCAAACTCCAGCTGGTACCAGTGACCCAGTAACTGTTGGGGAAACTACAAAGGTGTCTTTGGGATCTCTACAAGCAGAGCCAGTCAGAACCCCAGCAAGCACAAAGAGACTGTCCAAGGCAGGTCTTGATAACGTGGATGTGAAAGAACAACTCTCTCCGCTGAAGGAACGAAGGTATTCAGCACAGGAAGTCATGCATGTACTCAGACTTTCAGAAAATGATGGCACAGGAACCAAAGATTTACAGGAATCTGCAGCTCAGATATTAGACCCAGCAGTGAGTGTAACTAGCAGCAAGAGGCAACGAGGGGCATGTAAGAAAAGGTCCCAGTTCCTAGAAGACCTATCTGGTCTCCAGGAGCTCTTCCAAACACCAGGTCATTACAAGAATTCATTGACAGGTGATCAGGTCACAAAAATGCCCCACAGATCTTTGCCACCAGAGCCAATAAGCACTTCAGTAACCTCACAGAGACAGTTCAGAACTAGACGAATGAAAGTTCATGTGAAAAGTGAACTATCAGGAGACAGAATGCTTCCACAAATGTCAGAGGAAATTGTGGACATATCTAGAGTACCCGAATGTGAAGACAAGGGCATTAGAACAAGGAAGCAGTCTGTAAAGCGGAAATTGGATACAGCAGTCAGTGTGCCCAGCAGCAAGAGGCAACGAGTTACGCGAGCAGAAAAGGCACAGACCCTAGAGGATCTGCCTGACTCCCAAGAGCTCTGTCAAACTCCAACCTCAGCAGTGGAGTCAGTGACTGTTGACAAAACCACAAAGATGCCCAGCAAATCTCCAGAGCCCATGGACACAACTTCAGAGAGACAACCAGGAAGAAGACTCAGGAGAGTGGGTGTGACAAAAGAGCCTCTAGCACAAAGAAAGACTACAAGAGTGTTGCGGGAAACCAGAAACACATACAAAGAGCCTGTGGGTGACAACAAAGATGTCAAAGAGTTTAAGGAATCTTCAATGCAGAAACAAGACCCAGCTGTAATTTTAACCAGCAGAAGGGGCCAACCAAGGACACTTAAGGAGAAGACCCAGCCCTTGAAGGAGCTGCCCAGCATCCAAGAGGAAACAGCCACAAGAATATCTTGTGAATTTCCACAACTTGAAGAAAAGGAAACCTCAGCATCCTCAAAGAGGCAGTTCAGAATACAACTGTGCAATGTAGGTATGAAAGAAGAGCCCACAGCTCAGAAAAAACCACAAGGCAGAGTAACCAGGAATACACTCAAAGAGCCCATGAGTAATAGTGGAAATGTTGAAGAGTTTAAGGAGTCTACAAAGCGGAAGATTGACCCAGTAGCAAGTGTGCCTGTCAGCAAGAGGCCACGGAGGGTACCTAGGGAAAAGGCACAACCCCTGGAAGTGACTGGACCCATAGAACCAGTACAAATTCCAGGTCACACTGAGGAATTAGCAAGTGATGAAAGAACCCCAAGGGTACAACCAGAGCAAGAAGACAACCTCCAGACCTCACCAAGACGTCTTAGGACAAGACGCGGGAAAGTAGAGGTGGATGAAGAACCTTCAGTAGTGAAGAAGACAGTGCCAACATCAAGGCAAACTACGCGATCCTGCAAGGTCTCTGAAATTGATGACAAAGACACCCAAGCTTCAAAGGAGCCTGGAAAGCAGAAATTAGAAACAGTTGCCAGTGTAACTGGCAGTAGGAGGCAGCTAAGGGCACATAAGAATGAGGTCCAAGCTCTTGAAGTCCTATGTGACTCCAAAAAAATAATTCAAATATCAGAGCACACTGAAAAACTAAGGCATGACACCATCACCCTTAAGAGCACAACACAGCAAATGCCAGACCCCATAAAACCTCTGAGAACAAGCAGGAGAGTGCTAAGGGCCTCTAAAGAGGACACTGTGGAAATGTCGGTGGATACCAGAGACCCTGCAGAATCACAAAGCAAAAGCAACACTTTCCTGTCCCCCAAGAGGAAATCTGCAAGAGATGGAGGTGTTCTAAGAACCAGGGGGTTGTGCTCTGTGTCTCCAAAGCAGGAAGCGATAGATGAGAAACCTGCACCTAAGAAACAGAGGGCTGCTCCCAGCAAGAGGCACATGTCACCTGAGCCTGTGAAGATGAAACACCTGAGAATCATGTCTAGAAAAACTGAACCAGTAGAAGAGCAGATTAGTAACGTCATGAAAACAAAAGAGGAAACCCAAGTAGAAAACTCAACCCTTCCAGATCAGGTAATGGGGATGCACATATGGATCCAGAGCAGGGCTTATTCACAGATATATTCATGTCCTTTGGGGATTTGCACTAGGAGTAGACTAATGCCTTAAGAGTTTTCCTGCCTGGAAAAGAGCTAATTAAAAGTGTCTGTAGTAGTTGTCAGGGACTGAATGAATTGTATGTATCTTCAGTTTGAAGAATTAATCAAAATACAGGTGGGCAGTGTAGTTTTGTGTATGTGACAGAATTCTAATAAGAACACAGGTGCTAAGGTTGGAACATACATCCTTGAGAAGGAATGGCATCCATCAAAGATTGTAGGCCCTTGTTCCTTGGTTGTCTTTAAAAGACCAGGAACTCATTTACTGCCTGTATGATGGGCATTCTTCAACAGTGAACTGAAATATTTTGATATGATTGTCATCCTGAATTTATAATTTATCAGAGATGATTTTTTTTCCATAGGAAAAAAGTAACTGAGGCATTGTCTTAAATACTTTAGATGACTCTTGGTCAATTAATCAATATAAAATTTATGGTCCTTTTCTTTAGTTTACTTTTTTATTTTTTCCTAATGGATCTTGAGATTTAACTCATCTTGTGGTTGTCTACTCATTCCCTTAGAAAATGCCTCTGCCCTCCAGATACCGAAAGAAAACCAGTGAAAAACATCCAAGACCAAAGGCTGGTGCATCTACAGAGAAGGATGGGGTGAAGACAAACGAGAAGACCATGCAGAGCTCCCAGGAGACAGAGCTGCAGAACACAGATGATGGAGCCAAGAAGTCTACATCAAGGGGCAAAGTCAGTGGGAAAAAAACATGCTTAAGGTCTGGAGGACAGAGTGAGATTCCCCAGCCTCGTGTAGCAGAGGAGAAAACAAGTGAGACTGGTGCAAAAATCTTGAAGACTCAGAAAGAGAAAGGAGTCTCTGGAGATTTAGATGCCAGGTCTTTGAGATCCAGAAAAACTGGAGCCACTTTGGACAGTGAACCTAACCCAAAAGTAACTCGGGGTGCCAAGAAAGATATAAAAGTTTCAAAAAAGGTAAGCTCCTTTGGTTTTACATTCTGCAAGACTGGGAATCTTCTGATACTTATGCCAGGTTGCAAAGGCAAATCAGAACATGCTAGCAGCTCTCAAGTATGCTAGTGGGAGAAGCCATCATCCAAGCCACCTACTTTCTTATGTGTTTTGGTAATTCCACTTGGAATAGTGAGTTTACCTTATGGAAGATTTTATTCCAAAAGAGCTATGCGTTCATCTAATGTTACTCTCTGATGCTTGTGATGGTGCTTATCATGGTAATAGATATCTTCAGCCTCTCTAGGTCAGCAACACTTAACTAAAACAAAGGTGGCCTAGAACTCCAAAGACGTCCTTTAAAATAGCTGAATAGGGGCTGATGAGTTGGTTGAACAGTTGAGCACTGACGGCTCTTTCAGAGGAGCCAGATACAATTCTCAGGACTCTCGTGACTGACTCATAACCACCTGTAATTCTATATCCAGGGGATCTGATGTTTTCTGATCTTGAGCACCAAACAAGCACATGGTACACACACACACACACACACACACACACACACACGAAGGCAAACCACTCAGGTATAAAATGAAGAAGTCTGATTTAAAAATAAAAAGGCAGAATAAACCTATGATTAGCTTTCTCCTAGTCAAATAGAAGTAGGTGAATTTTATTCAGTAGGAAGTATGTTGTTTTACCACACAGAATCTAAGCTAATGGACTGTAAGTACTCATGTATTGTCAGGGATTTGTACCATCCCTAATGTCATGGCTACATTGTATTGTAGGAAAAGTTAAAGATAGGGTGGGCAGTTAACCTTTGTGGGAGTGATATGCAATTGCTCTCTGTTGTTGGGGTTTCTGTCCTGCCCAGTTTCCATAGTTGTTAAGTCCCAAAGAAATCACACAGAGGTCTACATTAGTTATAAACTGATTAGCCCATTAGCTCAGGCTTATTAACTCTTATAACTTGTATTAGCCCATTATTCTTGTCTATGCTAGCCACTGCAAAGCAGTCACATCTTACTTCTTCTGTGGCTGGGTCACAACTGCAGACTAGGACTTCCTTCTTCCCAGAATTACCTGTTCTCATTGACCCGCCTCTACTTCCTTTCTGGTTGTCCCGCCTATACTTCCTGCCTAGCTGCTGGCCAATCAGCATTTATTTAAAATATAATTGATAGGATACAGACCATTGTTCCACAGCACTTCTCCTCAGCCCTTATAAGGTTAACAGTGCATCTCATGTTCTCACACTAAATAGGAACTGTAAGCACAGATTCATAATTTTGAAAGTAGTGTTTTGTCAGAATGAAATGGAAGGAGTAAAAGCCAGTCTTTCCTTGGATGATCCTGAACATAGCTGCCAAGCCCTGAAGTTACCCAGGCCTCTTTTTACCTGCAAGCACCCAGGGAACTCTATACACTGCTAAGTTTTTTCCAGGGCTGCACTCTTTGCTGTCTGCCAGTCATGTGCTTCTGTGTGTCCATAGATGCAGAAACTAAACTGCATATGTAGGGTATATGTATTTTCCAGGGGCCCATGCTGCCAGAGTGCTAGAGGAGCAAGCCTCTCACCTGATGTGTGTGCCTTTCTATCATCATGTGTACAGTCAACCCATGTTAGCAGCTACCTGTTACTGTCTTCTAGAATTCAACAGCATTTACATACCAAGATCTTCTATCCATGTTGAACCTCATACTTCTAGAGTTCCTATTTTGTCTCTCCTTTTCTTACTGTTCATGATTATCCATAAAACTGCTTCTAAAGTATGCCCAGCATCACCCTTGACTTTTCCTAATTTGTGCTGGGTGTGCCTTGTTTTTATCAGTACCAGAACTTCTGGTCATTTTGCTCTGAGAGGCTGTTGGCATCTTTTGCTTTCTGTAGATTTGATCCCCCCATCAGGTAGATCTCCCTACTGCCTTAGACTCACTATACTCTTTTTGTTTGGTTTGGTTTTTGGTTTTTCGAGACAGGGTTTCTCTGTAGCTTTTGGAGCCTGTCCTGGAACTAGCTTTTGTAGACCAGGCTGACCTCGAACTCACAGAGATCCACCTGCCCCTGCCTCCCAAGTGCTGGGATTAAAGGCATGCGTCACCACCGCCCAGCAACTTACTATACTCTTGCAGCCACATAGGAGAACTCAGGACACAGTGACTGTCCTCTGTGGGAAGCTATCTTTAGGACTCTTAAGTTTTCATTTAGGCCACTTTCAGATTCAGTTTTTGATGCTTTCTAACTAGTGAACCATGTAATAATACGTTAGAAACTTATGAAAGAGCACAAAATCTAAGTTTAAAAAGCTAAGTAAGAAAATGTTTAGGAGACAACAGCTTTAAGGTAAGCATTGTAAAACTAGTTTCCAACTTTATTATTTATTTTTTAAAAACACTTTTAGGTTCTTTTTTTAAATGTGTAGTGAGTGTTTTGTCTGTATGTATGTGAATCACGTGCCTGCTTGCAGCATTCAGTCAGAATAGTGCATCCAATTCCCTGGATGATTGTGAGCCATGTGGGTGCTGGGAATTGAACTTCAGTCCTCTGCAAAAACAAAAAAGTGGGGCTGGAAAGATGGTTCAGAGGTTAAGAGCACTGACTGCTCTTCCAGAGGTCCTGAGTTCAATTCCCAGCAACCACATGGTGGCTCACAACCATCTGTAATGAGATATTGTGCCCTCTTCTGGCCAGCAAACATACAGACAGACAGAACATTGTATACATAATAAATAAATCTTTAAAAAAAGAAAAAAAAACTGCCTGTAGGTACTTAGCCATCTCTTCAACCCCTCAAAATTAATTTTTAGATTGGAAAACCTGAATGACACCTAGTAAGTACTGGGGGTTTGTAGAGTTAAACTGGTCACAAAAATTGTTTCATCACATTATTTAGGAGTTGTGTTTTTCTTCCCACACAGGATGAAGACATTGTATACACCACAAAATTAAGGACAAGAAGTCACAAAAATAGTTAAAAGTATGTAGCAGAGACATTTAAGAAGGAAAAATTAAATTTAGCTTAATGATAAATTCCAGTGTGGTTTTCATCTTCAATGTAAAGACAAACTGTAATATAATATACTGCCTGTGTTTAAGGAAGGAAGCTTTGAGCTCTCGTTATACTCTCTTCAAACTCCAGTGGAGATCATGAAGGGGGTCACCAGGATCTCAGAGCAATAGCAATTTAAAAGTTTTAAAGTGGGCAGGCCGAAGTATGTTCCTCTGTCCTGTACAATAAAACTTTGAAGTTGACTGCCTCCTGTGGTCTCTGTACATCATCATATCATCTGTTTGTGTCCTCAGTCAATGGCAAAGGCAGGAGTCCTGTGTCCCTCCACTGGCCAGATTCTCAGTATACATTAGTTGTGTGGTTATAGCAGTGAGGCTTCCACAGGATAACTATACAATGGAGCATTTGGTTTGTAGCCTGATCATTGGTCATTTGTATGAGTTAGCTTGATCCTTTGGTTTTTGACCTAACAGCTAGGACAACAAGGATGTCTGGTGAGCCCACCTTCATGGACACAGCTTGTTCTTTTAGAGACGGCTTGGTGCCTGTGCTTTTCTTGTGTGTAATTTTTTTGTTTATTTACTTTTATTTCATTTGCATTGGTATTTTACCTGCATGTATATCTATGTGAGGGTGTCTTGGAGTTACAGTTGTGAGCTGCCATGTAGGTGCTGGGAATTAAACTTGGGTCCTCTGGAAGAACAGTCAGTGCTGTTAACTGCTAAGCCATCTCTACAGCCTACCTGTGCTTTTCAGTAGGCATCTATACTGAACAAGTTGACTACCTTGCCCATGAAACTGTTGCTATTGGGTAGTATGGCACTTTAGTTTTCCATGATAGCTTGTTTCTATTTGCTTTTTCTGACCTCTTACCTGGCAGCCTGAGGCTTTCACCCATAGCCACCCTAGTATTTGGTATGAAATGAGTATTTCCCAAGTCTCACTTAGCCCTAGACTCCGTTTCAGACCATGGTCATAACTTGTTTATCTCCACCGTGCATGTTGCATATTCAGCTTTCCTACCTTCACCCTGTCCCCTAATCCCTTTTCTATGTTTTCCAGCAGTCGCAGAGGATTTCTTTAATCATAAAGAATGATTCTTTAATCATAATGACAACAGGTTATTCCTAAGTGGACAATTGAGGCTTCATAGGACAGGTGACAGTTGAGCTGGCAGAAGACATGGGAAGAAAACTCATTTTGCCATGTTAGATGGTGTCAGGCATGAAAGTGCCCTTAACTGACTTAAATCTTAAGTCAAAGTCTTTTAAGTAACAGGAACACTGACTGACTTGTTCTGATGTATAATTAGAAATGTTATATGTATGTGGGAAATTTCAGTCAACTGCATGCTGGTTGAATGGCCTATGGTGATGGATGAAAAGCCTGTTTAGTTGTAGGAAATTCTGCCTGAGCTATGTCAGTACATTTTCTCACTGAGTAACTAGTATTTTAAGAGTTCAAAGGCTAGGCTACAGGTGCTGGATTAGAAAGGCTCATTCAGGACTTGGGAGATGGCTTAGTAAAGCACTGGCTATGTAAGAGCTGGGCATGGTGACACAGGTCTGTAACCCCCATCATTGGGAGGTGGGGTCAGGTGAATCCCTGGGGCTTACTAGCCAGCCATCCTAGCCAAAATGGATCTAGCAATGGACTATATCTTCCAAAAGAAGAAAGCCATCCCAAATCAACCTCAGGCCTCCACACCTGACTGCTTGTATGGGTGGATGAGTGCGTGTGTGTGTGTGTGTACATAATACATATATATATATATATATATATATATATATATATATATATATATATATATATGCATGCTCACACCTATGGCTACCACACAATAAACTAAAATGTTTATCCCAGAGTGACACCAGTGCTCAAGACACATTCATAGAACACATTCTTCATTTATGTTGGTGAGAATATGAGAGAAATACCTGTTTTCTTGGCTAATTTTGTAGTTGAGAACAAATACCTACCCATTCCTCAAGTGGTTAGCTACAGTCTTTAGCAAGGTCAGTTTCCCAGCGGAAACCATGGTGGGAGATTCCCAAGAAAGGGACATTGTACTTTTTTTTTTGTCTCTTGGAACCTGTTTGGCTTTTCCTGTGTTGCTGTCATTTGCTCCTGCCCCTCCCACAACCAACTGCTGTTTTCTCTGAACACACCCCCTGCACTTTATCTGTGTTCTTCGGAATGGTGAACTTAGCTCCAGCAAAATTTCCAGGTCTCTGCACTTCAGCCACTGTCTAAGGTTGGAGCAGATCCTTGGATGGCAGCAGAAGCCAGGCACCTAGCGAGAATCAGCATTCCAAATGAAATTTTCAGCCCCTTGACTAAAACTGATTTAGTTTAATAGTGTGTAATCTGACTTGCCTGCTCATTGCAGTGTGACTTAGGGCAAGCCTGTCACAGTTTGACAGGCAGTTTTCTGGTCTATCAAATGATGTTCTCAGTGCTGCAGCTCAGGGCAGTCAGGAGGATTAACTGAACAGAATAATTCTTGTAGCTGCTATAGCCCCTGGCCCGCGCTTGCAGTCAAGCTAATTAGGATCGTTTTCACATGACCTATATCGCCAAGCTGTGTCCAGGGTTTTCCCCTGGAGAAGGTAGGAAGATCTGAAACACTCAAGTCTCAGCACTAGGTTCCGCACAATATCCCAAACAAGGAAACTCTAGGCTAGGAATAATAGACTATTCCTCCTTACTCTGATCTCTCAATCACAACTAATTTCTCAGCCCCAGCCAGCCAGCACCAGTTGTCCCAGTAAACCCTTGTCAGTTCCAGCTGACCAGAACCCACAGTCTTAGTTCAGAAACATCTAAGCAGCCTGACAGTCTTTGCTTCCCTCTGAAACTTCGCAAGACCAGCCTCTATGGTTCACACCTTTCAGCATTATCATCCAAGTTCTCACAGAACAGCTCACTAAAGCTCTGAGCACTCAATGGCTTTTCCAGCCCCAAATTTCAGATGCTTCCACAGTCTGCACCTACTCAACATGGTTAGGTCTGTCACAGCCAGTGTGTTCCAGGTGCCAATTGCTGTATTAGTTGCTTTTCCATTACTGTGTGCCTCTACATGTATCTGTGTTCTCATGCACTTGCACACACACACACACATTTAAGTAAGACTCTAAATTGTCTTTGGTACTGGGGCTCTTAACTTGGGGCTCCATACATGCTAAGTAAGTTCTTGACCACCGAACTACACTTCTAGCCCTCAATGCATGGCCTTGTCTAAAAGGACTTGGACTTCAGGCAGGGGAACGAAGTTCGCAAATGTGACCAAAGCAGCACAGGTACAGCTTGGTTTTCAGAGGTTTATTCTCGCATCAGGATGTTCTCGATCTTGCAATTTGCATGTCCCAAGAATTCAGCGACATTCACTGGTGTTATAATCAGAACAAGATCAAACGGTAAATGTAATCAAAGAAAATATGAGAGTTGCAACCATGACGCATACACATATAAAGATTGCACATAAATTAAACATGGCTTGGTTACAAACGAATATATATATCAGTAAATACATGAAAAAACCCAACAACATGGCCATGTCTCCAAATGCTGAAACACAGGTATCAGGCTCATTTTAAAAAGTTTTTAAAAACACATAAAAAATACCTTGGAAAACACTGGTGTGTATTCCTCATTCATCTAGCACATGGAGAGAGTAAAGCAAGTCACACAGTGACCAAAGAACGCACCTGATCAGAACACTCAGCTCTGATTGCTATTTGGCATTTGAACACAACTGCATGCAACAGAGAAATGAGAAGGTTGTTGTCGGAGCCAGGCTGTTAACTGGAATATACCGGCCCTTCATTGACTGAAGAAAGAAGGACACGCCAGGTACACAGAGAAGATGCTGAGGCCCCACTTAGGATGCCCATTGCATACCAAGGTTCTGTCTTAGGGAAGCTGAATTTGGCTATGGCATTAGACAAAAGACTGGAGGGATTTGCCCCTTCAGAGAAATACAAGTGCTGCCTCAAATGTGCCCACAAGAGGGTCGTTTCTGTTTCTGGAACGAGACAAAGCTGTTTAAAAACAAGTAGGCCTCCTACGGTGGAACCTGGGGCAGCTCTGAGGTGAGGAAAAACACACAAATAGAATATTTTTCGAGATATCCTGAAAAGGTCTACCCTAAAGGCATTTCTTGATACAAGAGATGCCTGGGATTCTGAGTAATGAAGTTGGGGTGCCAAGGTGCATGACTGAACTTTGGCGTGGAACCAATGTGAGGTCACCTTCATTCTAGTTGGCTTGGGGGGGGGCAGAGTGGAAGCTTGCTGCCCTTTGTCCTGCTTCAGTCAAAGAAAGGCATTGGGCTTGAAGTTGAACATGAAAAAAATGAAACCACTGGCCAGGGAAAGCCCCCCCCCCCCTGCTCTTCCATCTTCTGCCTGGGCTCCAGTGCTGCACAGAGAAGGGGAGGACCTGCTCCACACAGAGCCAGTCCTGGGTGCAACCGGGGGCGCCGACAGAAACCACTGCTTTCACCCTGTAGTGCCTCTGGACGGAACTGAGAGCTGTGGGATGTAAGAGACGTGTGGTGACTTGTTCACCTGTAGGAGGCAGTGGCCAATCCTGGGCTTGTCCCCATGCACACTATAAACAAACAAGGACACGCAGTGCAATAGGCAGGCATGATCAGTCCTCCAGGGAGATGGCAAAGAAGGCCTTACTATTTTCATGTCTCTTTTAAAAAGTATCCAAACTGCATACGTTCAAAGCCTTCGGTGAGTTTGACCAGATGTCTTTTTTGTTGTTGTTTTTACTTTGTGCTCATTTGCTAGGTACCTAAATGCCATAGGAAGATCATATTGAAGTCTATGTTTCCGCATTCACCCTGCTGCCCCCCTCCCCCCATTCCTTCCCCTAACCTACTTCTCTCTGGCAGTGTGACCATCACTGCCACTTGGGTTCAGAGGCCTCAGCAGCACATCCATCCAAAGGTAAGTTAGATTTCAAATTAGGATTCTCTCTCTCTCTCTCTTAAACACCAAAGAGTGGGATGTTTAAAAAACTGTACAAATCTAGATTTTAAGATTTCTTTTCTCAAAAATCATCTTAAGTTTTTACAAAGAAAATCTGATATACTAAAATGCCTGTCAGGAAGTTTACAGTACACTTGCTTGTGGTCATCCTACCATTTCTGTGTGTGTGTGTGTGTGTGTGTGTGTGTGTGTGTGTATAAAAACACTTCATTTTAATGAGGAAGGAAAGGGGGAAGTTTTGCATTGAGCCTGTGGGCTCAGTCCGTGTCAGCACAGGCAGCTGGACCAGAGGGGAGGGACACTGGAAATGAGCCTGGCTGGACTCTGAACCAGACTCACAGGCAGATGGACAAGTGGTTCCCCAGGGACACAGCTCTGAGGGCTAGTGTAGGGATATTGGAGGCCTGGGAGACATTCTGGGACCAGCATCTCTTCTCCTCGAGTCTCCAGTGGCAGAGACACAGCCTTTCATCAATAAATGGCTGTAAAAATTCACTGGAAAGCCACCATCTACCCTTGTGGGTCTGAGACCCAGATTTAGGTGGCAAGATCTGAATTTTATTTTTAATGTACGCTTTTGAGACAGAGTCCAGGCTGGCCTGGACCTGAAGGCGGTCCTCATGCTTCAGCCCCTCAAGTGCTAGAAATGCAGGTAAGCACTGCCATACCCGGCTCCTTCTCTGATCTTTCAAATGTAAAGATGAGACACAGGACTGAGACCTAGAACTTTCCCAATGCCCCCATCTATACTGTTTGCCACACCCCGATGCCCAGGATGGATGCACCAGTTGGCAGGGAGAGTAAATGTGTCCTGATTCTGAGTCCTCAGCGGTTTCCTCCACAAGGGGCTTCATGTTTAGTGTCTTTCACAAACACATTTGACATATTAAGAGCTACATTTACAAATGCATGACATGTGACATCGCATGATGTGAATCTTACAGAATTAAGATATTGACTGATATTAGCAGAAATATATATCTTCCCAGATAGTATTTGACTTTAACAATTATTCCCATTTTTAAAAAGGACATTTAAGACTTAATAATAACCTTACAGCAGACAGCCTTTAGAACATAACAAAATATATACAAAGGAATTAGGAAGGATATTAATGTCCACTAGGAAATAAATTAACATTATTTCTTTTTACAAAATATACTGACCATTAAATTAAAAACTATTTTAAGGCAGGAATCTTCATTTGAAATTAGCATAATCAGAAAATATATCAATAAAATCTTGTACCACTTTGTAGCAGAATTCATATTGCTCCTGAAAAGAGAACAAGAGTGTATTAATAAGCTGCTTCTCTCATACTTGATGCATTTAATCAAAAGATGCATTAGAGGCACAGATGTCAGACAGTCTGTTGATACCCCAAAGTCTGTGGTTACTTCTCACACATCAGTTTCTGTTATGTAATGCAGTTCTTAGGGACAAGACGTTTTCTAAGCCAAGCTGTTTTTCTATGTGGAAAACATCAATTTTCAGTTTCATTCTAGTGTATTTTCAGAGAGGCCTTAGGAAAACATCTCTCCTCATACTGGCATTGAAAAATATTTCGTGAATATGTGTGCACATCTCTGTGTGTATTTGTGTGTATGCAGGTACACATGTGTTTGCTTACACATGGAGACCAGAGAGAGGTTAGCCTCAGGTGTCCTTCCTCAGGTGCTGTCCACCTGGGTTTTGAGGCAGGGTCTCTCACTGGCCTAGAAGCTGTCAAGGTTAGGCTGACTGCCTGTGAGCCCCAGGAAGCTTGCCTCTGCCTCCCAGCCAGAGGTAAAGGCAAGTATATGCCGTCAGGCCCATCTTTTTTTTATTCTTTTAAATTTATTGTGGGTTCTGGGGAATGAAACTCAGGTCCTTATGCTTCCCCAAGGCCAGGAAGCAAGTGTGTGTGTGTGTGTGTGTGAGAGAGAGAGAGAGAGAGAGAGAGAGAGACATGTTTGTTGTTTTGAGACAGAGTTTCATGTTGCTTGGCCTAGCCAGAACTCACACTGTAGCAAAGAATGACCTTAAACTCTTGATCTTCCTGCCTCTACCTCCCAAATGTTGGGATTATAGGTTTATGCTGCCACAGCTGGATGAAAAAAAAAAATCACCGCAGTTTTCACATTGAAAAATAAAGTTCACAGTGCCTAATTTCTAGCTGTTGGGCGAATGAATTGCATGGTTTTATATTCATATACATTCCGTTAGACTTTGCAAGACTAAATGTCTTAGGCTCACGTGGGGCCTTTCTATTAGCGCTGTCACAACACCTGTCTTTGCACATGGTCAGGCTGCCTGTCAGGAGTGGTTAGTGCGGGCAATGAGCAGGTGGGGGAGAAGTCCTAATTAGGAGGCTCTGGGAAATGCCCACCGAGAGCAGCCTTGAAAACTGCACTTGCCCCTTCAGCGTTAAGCATTTTGGAATCCAGGGCAGAATTTCTCCCTCTCAGGTAATGAAAAGGAAGGTGTAGAGCAATTGGATGTTAGGAGACTCCCCCAGGCAAGACCCTCAGAGGGGCCTGGAGGTTGAGGGAGACCTTCCAAAGGCAAACAGACTGAATGCAAGAGCGGAACACTGAAAATAACAAGCTGCGGGGCTTTGAACTTCAGGGCTGCCTTTGAACTCTGTAACAGTGTTTTTAAATGGAAATAAAATTTGCGCATGAGCTCCTCCTCTTGAGTCTTGCTGGAAAGACATCCCCCTAAGACCAGGGGAAAGCTTGACTGTGAAAGGCTGCAGTTGGGTCAAGCACTCTGGGAAATGAACCCTGCTCCCCCTCCCTTTCAGCAGGCGCTCCTTTAATGAAGCCGACATCAAATACATGAAACAATTCCGGACTCTTCCGGACTCTCCTGGAACATCGGATCGTTCAGGTTCTTACCAGGGTTTGCACCATGTGTGGTCTCTGAAGTCTTAAGCTCTTCACAGCTTGAAACACGTCGAGGAGTCCCTCGGCTTTTACTCGCTCCAAAATGTTGCTGAGTGCTATGAACGTACCTGTCCGCCCTGCTCCCGCACTGCGGAGGGAACGAGCAGAGTGAAGGCAAAGCGAGCAAGGGTGGGCATGGGGAAGAGACCTGGGCCCTCACCACCACCACCCTACCCCACCCCACCCCCGAGTGCCAGGGCAGAACTGAAGCTTCAGTCACTGAAGGACGCCCACATCTGACTGCATCTGTATGTTTGATGTTGTGTACGTGCACATGCTTGTAAATGTGCCTGTGTGTGCATATGCATGTGTGTGTGTATGTTTGTGTGTGTGCATATGCATGTGTGTGTGCATGCATGTAGAGGCCAGAGGACTATGCTTGTCGTCTTACCCTGCAGCTTTCCACCTTCTTTTTAGACAGGCTCTGTCATGGAACCTGGAGCTCACTGCCATGACTAGGCTGGCTGGTCACCAGGCTCCCAGGGATGAGCTTGTCTATGCCTCACTAACACTGAGGAGGACAGATGTGCACTACCTCACAGGGTTTTCATGTAGTAAAGGCTCCCGCTTGCACAGCAAAACACTGTCTTGACTGAGTCGTCCCCCAAGCCCCTCGAGCGCAGCTTAAAGGATCGCTGATACACATAATACAACAAGAAGCAGCAAACAGAACCCTGCTGGCCTCCCGAAGCATAGTAAGTAGTCAACATACTTACAACATATGTGTGTTGTATGTGGGGACAGCATAGAGGCTGTTCAGTGGCACTGACAAAAAGTATGGCCCCCTGCCTGACTGTCAGCTCAGCATTGCCTAGGATGCATTAGAAATGCCCACCTTTTCTGTTAGGTATAAGGAGAAGAGATCCCAGCAAGTGCCATGGCCTACATTCTGGAGTATTGGGTTCTGCAGTACCCGATTCTGGAGTATCTAGATTCTGGAATACTGGCACCTAAAGGTGATGTTTCAGGGGTGGCATGATAGAAAGTTCTCTGCTAGGAATAGTGAGCTCCCCTGAAGATGGTCCTTGGCCTGATGAGCCAGGCCTCTCAGAAGGGGTCTGGGAGAGGCTAAAGGAGGGGACCTTTTCTAGAGGCCTCTGGTAGGGCATGGCTGTCCTTGGACCTCTTGGCATCTCCACAAATGTGAGCTTCCTCTGACCTTCAGGACCTACTGTGTGGTTCCCCATGGCTGCCACCTGCTGTCCCAGGCTTGCAGAACTATCTCCAGCATCGCAGAGCAGAGACACTCATTTCTACTTCCTTCTCAGGGAGCTCCAGAAAGGCTCCTGGGACTAAAAACTGAGGTGTGAGCGCCACTTGCTGGCCAGACGTGGAGTAGGCTAGGTGGGTTATTCACACAGGGAGAGTATCCATCCCTCTCATTAAATGGGGGTGGGGGTGGGGGGTGGTGGTGGTGGTGGTGAAGGAGGCGGGTGGGGGGATGGGGGGGCGGGCTCCTTGGACATCAAGGATAGGGTAATGGGTGGAAATTAAGAGTGTGCTAAAGTGAGTCTAATGTTCAGGAAATGAAACAAGCACAACTCCAACAGCCAGTGAGAATCACCACCTCCCCCAAAAAAAGCATCCTAAACTGCTGCTTGCCAGGGCTTTGCGAGTGTGGCCAAGACCACTGCAGTAGGTAGCATAGCGACGGCAGGACCTACCCAGCCAGGGATGTAGGGGAGTTACACATTCATTCTTTCTCTATCTGATGCTGCCATAGGCATAGCTAGTTGCCATCTCTAGGGACAACAGAAATATGTCTCTACCCTTGAGCCTGACTATGGGTATTATGAGTGTTGGAAGAGTCTTACTTTAGAGATCCAAGACTGGGGTCTGGGGAGATGGTTCAGTCGGAAAAGTATTGGCTGTGTAATACTAGAGTTCAATCCCCAGATACCCCGTGAAGAAAGCATGCCCTGGCCAACCAACATAGCTTACTCAGAAAATAGAAAACCAAGTGAAGGTGGTTCACACTGAGGAACGACACCTGGGCTTGACCTCTGACCTCCATGGCTTTCACTTAGGTAACTTCATGTTCATGGGGTCCTCATATTCCATCCTGTGCTATCATTAATCTACATTGGGGAGGCCAGTAGGGGTGGGGCAGCCAGAGCCAGAGCTGCCTGCTAGAGTTAACACAGGCTAGCTGAAGTTGGAAAGGGCATCTGAGGACTTTTCCTGGGAAGTCTGTGTGACTTCAACAAGACATAGTACCCTGCGCCCATTCTGACTCCTTCTGGAATATGTGTTCTGCATGCGCAACGAAGTGGCTTTTGTGCACATCTGTGAAGTTACATGTGCATAGATGAAAGGGAAGGAAGGTGACACGCAGTCGAGGGAAACAGTCTCCCGAGAGCAACTATTCAGCGCCCCCTAGCGGCAGAGTAGAACCATTCGGGCTGCTTTGGCTGGCCTCGCCGTGGGGGAGGGGCAGCTCACCTGCAGTGTACGGTGATGGGGTGGTTGCCAGTCTGCTGCTGCTGCTTCTGCACGGCTGCGATGAGGTCGATCATACCTTTGCCCTCAGCTGGGATTCCAACCTCAGGCCAGCCATGGAAATGGAACTGTCTCACCATGCGGACCTGCTCCTCCTGGCGGGCTAGGGGCTACAGACACGGGGAGAAGTCGTGTGAAAACTGGCCCACATCCTGCCAGATGTCCTGCCTGCCCACGGGGTCCTTCTGGGTCTCAAAGCCCCACCTAGGCAGTCCAGGGTCCTGGCTAGTCATGACTATGCTTTCTTCTAGAGACCCACTAGGCTCGGCCCAGCCCTTTCGGGGGCTTTGGTGGCTTCACTCACTACGTGAGTAAATGTGATAAGACTCAGGTTTCTTGGGAAGTTAGGCTCTGGGCTCCCGTCAAGGGCTAGAGGTAAGCCCAGCGACTCGGACAGCCCACTGCTGGCCCCAAGGGAACAAGCATTGGCACAAGTGCAGCTTTCCTGAACCGATTGTCTCAGTTCAGAATTGGGAACTCTTCTGCCTCTCACTGAGCCAGACAGCCTGGACTTTGTGTGGTTAGGGTTCAAGGTTCAGTGTGGACAGGGACTTTGAGGGGTTCTGGAAGGGGCCTAAGAGACCTATCTACCTTCCTTCAGGTCTTTTGTCCCTCCAACCTCAGCTAAGGTCACTCTCCCCAGAAGCAGGTCCAGTAAATTAACCTCTTTGCCATCGGACTCATTCTTCAGCAAGAGGCAGGTGACTCTAGAAGCCAGAATTTCATAGGCTACCTACTGCCAGATGCTCCACTGGCCCCTCGTGGTTCCCTGGGACTTAGGAATAGGTGGATGGTGACAGGTACAGGGCCTGCCCTGATAGAGCAGTCAGCACATACAGAGTGGTGTGCTTCCTGAGGTCCACTAGGGTTTGTGGGCTCACAGCCATAATACCTGTTTAAAAGTAACCAGGAAGTCCCGTATGCTGATGGCTTCAGACAGGGTGTCACTCTTGATTTCTATGGTTATATCGCCATGTGTCACCGAGCCCTCCGTTGGCCAATACTGATAGCACTTATCCTAGAGGCGACAAAATAAAATGTTTGGCTGTTGCCACTTACGGCGCAGAATGGATGTTGGGCCATTTCACGTGACCAGAAAATCGTCTGTGAACGTGGCTATGAATCCGCTAGTGTCTGTGGACGTGAGCAGAGATCAGGTCTGGAAAGGCGCTGCTCTACGGAACTGTGATCCACGAGAGATCGGTGGGTAGAATGTTGTGGAATATTTGTTCACACGTGTGATGTGTCACTGTGATTGGTTTAATAAAGAGCTGAATGGCCAATAGCTAGGCAGGTGAGCATAGGTGGGACTTCCGTGTGGAAAGGGGAACTCTGTCTAGATGAATCTAGGCACATGAGAGACGCGAGGAGACACTGACAAAGGTGGACATATGGTTTGGAGAAGAGGTAACTGAGCTGCCTGTAGAACATGGATTGATAGAAACGGGTTAATTTAAGTTATAAGAGCTAGTTGGGGCAAAGTGTAAGCTAAGGCCAAGCTACTATAATTAATAATAAGTCTCTGTGTCATTATTGGGGAGCTGGTGGTCCCAAAGAAAGTCTAACAACACTGAAACTGGAAGATGAAATCCCAGACTCACTGTGCAAGGCTGACATGAACACTGAGTGTCTCCTATAATCAGCGCAGTAAACGATCAACACTACCCTGCATTTCAACTTGACCTGGAATATTCTTTTCCTTTGAAGAACATTTTTTTGTGTCTCACCAAATAAGAAGGCAGAAAAGACTGAACCATCCCTGAGGCAAAAGACAGAAATAACAGCTTCCAAAGAAGTTCACTTTGCTTTGTTGACAACCATCATATGAGCAAAGAGTAAGAGGAGGCTGAGGACGGCAGCAAGGTGCTTGCCACCTGAAGCCAGCACAGGACGAGCATCGGCCATATATGAAGAACTCTTAAAGCGATAACAAAGTAAACAGCCCAGTAGAAAAACAGGTGCTTTGATGCCTGACGGCTAATCTTGATGGACACGTTGATGGGGTTTAGAGACACACCAAGTCTCTGGTGGGGTTGTGTCCAGAGAGGTTCAACTGACAGAGGGAAACACATTTGAACAATAGGTGGCGTCACCCCACGGGCTGGAGTACCAGAATGAACAGACAAGAGGAAGTGAAGGAATCACATGTGCTCATCTGTCTGCTTCCTGACTACAGAAGCAATGTGAACGGATGCCTTGTGCGCTGGCTGCCATGATGGATTTTCCTTGAATTCATGATCCCAAATAAATCTTTCCTTCCTTAAGCTGTTTTTTTTTTTTCAGGTGCTTTTTCCATAGTCCCGGCAGTGAGAATAATAATAATAATGATAATAATAATAATAATAATAATAGAGGTAAAAGCAAGGGGAAGCATTTTATACAAGAAAGAAGACATTCATAGATATGTAAGGTGATGCTCTACCTTATAGGAATGAGAGATGCCAATCAAAGCCACGAAAAGCTAAATTAACATTTACTTAGCAAGGATCAGCGTCCTGACAACTCCAGGCCCTCTCAGAACACCAGGCAGGCCGATGAATTCATCTTATTCCTCGCTGATATTCACTTTAAAAAACACTTTGGACAGCAAGCCGGAATTCTCACTCTTGGACAATCTGCAATCTGACGTTTTGTGTACCTGGCACCTGCTAACCATTGGTAACAAGATGCATGTCATCACTGTTTATCAAAGCAACAGGATGGAATTGGTCCCACTGTCAAGGATGTAAGAAGGACTGAAGAAGTGGATGCAGTATGTGGTTTTTGTAGCAGAATACAAGGAAGTAGTGGTGAATCATAGTATCAGACATAAGGGTAGAAAAATAGCGACATCTCGATTCAGTCTAGAAAAATCAAATATCGGAAGACTACATACAATGGAATTCTTTATACAAAGTTGCAGTACAAACAGAATAAAGTAACTGTTTCTTTAGGCATGAATATATATGATTTAAAAGTGTCCCCCCCCACCTCGGGTTTATTGCCTATACTTGAATTTATCTTGTAGCAGAGGACAAAAGAGATTCTCTAAGCCTCCTGCTGCCGCTTCCCAAGTGCTGGGATTACAGGCATTGCTACCATGTCCAGTAGATTCAACCCCCCGCCCCCAGCAACAAAACAAATACGATATCCAGTAGGAGAGCTTTAAACCAGAGACAAAACACAGTGTTGTCAAGATTGTGGACAAACAGGACCTTTGAACACTGAGATAGGGGATAAAAATAAGAATGGGGACGGAGGCTAAAAGCAGGCATTGTCTTTTTTTTTTCCCAGAGGACCAGAAGGTTCTCAAACCGCTATCAGGCAACTCAGCTGTTACCTATAACTCCCGCTCTAGGGGATCCGACTCCCTCTTCTCGTCTTTGTGAGTTCTTGCACTCATATGCACCCCCCACCCCCAGCCTGCCATAATTTTAAAAAAACATCTTGAAAGTATCGGATGATGAAAGTTTATGATACGGAGTTACAGTGTAAGGAGGTGGTTTCGCTCACAGGTGTGTAGATGAGAAACACAAAAGTTACGCCTGCACAAAAACTTGATCAGAAACATCCACAGGATCCCAACGGCCCCAAAGTGGACACAGCACAGTGTCCGTCAGCTGGTGAACGGGGAAACACAAGTTGCATAGCCGTCCACATGATAGAATATTGTCAATAAAGAAGAAGTCTGCACGGAGTGCTCAGCCTTACATGGGACATCTGTATCAACCCTGCCCCATCCGGGCCTCACCAAGGCTCAGGGAAGGAAGGCCACAGAAGCAGAGGCAGACAGAATTCAGGTGCCAGAAGATGGGGAGGAGTGCATGAAACGCTGCCATTCCTTTCGTGAACTCACTGAAGACCCACTCAAAAGCGAGCTAACAAAACCAGTCCACATTCCAACAGGCAGAATTAATCGGGACTCAGTGGGTTACAAGAAAAGGGAAAGGAGAGGAGACGGGGGACACGTTGGGGATACCTGAGGGAAGAGAGATGAAGAGGGAAGGGGAACTGGGGAGATATGAACAAGATACATTGTTTATCTATGTTACGAATGAAGTTAAAAAAGAATGAAGTTCAGCTTTCCAGATTTATGCTACAAATGAATGAGCCTTGGCAACACAGTGGCAAATGAGGAGTCACTCCTGAGACAGCATACACTGTGTGACTGCATTTAGAGCAGGGTCCAGAGAAGCAAGTCAACAGAGTCAGGGAACTGAGCAGTGGTTGTCTGCCTCTGGGACGGGGAGGGAGTGGGGGTGACTGTTAACGGAACTGGGTTTCTTTTTGAGGTGGTGACCATGACCTGGAGTTTGACAGAAGATATGTTTGCCCCACACTATGAACACTTAAATATTAAATCCTAACAACTGTTCCCTTAAAAAGATGAGATGCTTTCTGGGTCAGGCTTGGTAAAGTTTGTTGGTTGGTTTACGTTTTTTTTTTTTTTTTTTAAGATTTATTTTATGTATATGGTACTCTATCTACATATACACCCACAGGCCAGAAGAGGGCACCAGATCCCATTATAGATGGCTCTGAGCCATCTTGTGGTTGCTGGGAAATGAACTCTGGACTTCTGGAAGAGCCGCTAATGCTTAACCAAAGAGCCATCTCTCCAGCCTCAAGTTTTGGTTTTTTAAAGAAAAAAATCGAAACACAGATTCAGAGTCATGGCCATATCTTGGGGTAGCACTTAGAGAGATGTTGGGTACTAGTAAAGCGTATTTTTGGGGGGGTTTGTGACAACAGGTCACAGGTGGATCTCTGGGAAAATAGAAATGTCAAAGTCATCTAACTTCATTCGGACAACAGCCAGGGGCATAGATCAATGTCTGCCTTTATGTCTTGCAAACAGTAAGTAAATGCCTTTTGCCTGTACAGGCTGTGACCTTGACATTTAAAAAAACAGTGGACCATCAAGGCAAGTGTAAAGATATGTGAGGCCAAGGCTATTTGCCTTATAAGAGCTCAACCATCCCAGCTTCCCTCTCTCCATCTGTTCATCCCTCCCTCCCTCTCTTCTTCCCTTTATTCCCCCCCTTCCCTCTGTCTCTCCCTTTTTCCCCTCCCTCCCTCCTCAGCCCTCCTGGCTTGATCTCACCCCTATGTTCACAGGCCCCACACTGCTGAGGCAACATACCATTAGCTAACTCTCTCACACCCACCCTGTGCACAGATGGCCTGCTCACCTGTTCCCGCTCACACCCACCCTGTGCACAGACAGCCTGCTCACCTGTTCCCGCTCACACCCACCCTGTGCACAGACAGCCTGCTCACCTGTTCCCGCTCACACCCACCCTGTGCACAGACAGCCTGCTCACCTGTTCCCGCTCACACCCACCCTGTGCACAGACAGCCTGCTCACCTGTTCCCGCTCACACCCACCCTGTGCACAGACGGCCTGCTCACCTGTTCCCGCTCACACCCACCCTGTGCACAGACGGCCTGCTCACCTGCTCCCGCTCCTGCACCTCAGTCAGCATGACGATTGTGTGTGACTTCCACTCCCACACCATCCTCCAGAAGTCCTCAACTGTGTGAGCCAGGGGCCCCTGTGTGGCCATGAAGTAGTCCTTCTGCCTATAGCCCTTAGGGAGGAAGCAGAGGTTAGGGGTGAGCTACCTGTCTCCAGAGCTAGCACCTCCACACAACCTCAGGATAGCCCTGGGGTGTTGTCAGCACCTCCAACATTCCAGGGTCTGACCAGAAGGCCTGCTGTCACAGGTGTATACAGCCCATGGGCACACCCATGAAGCAGGAAATGCCACTTTATCAGGGTGCTGTACACATCTTGCCTTCAGGAGCTGAAGTCATCCCTAGGGCCTATCAAAGGCTCCAGGTTACCAGGACGGCACTCAGTGGCCTTGATTCTAATGGGCTTTTGTGTGTCACAGTTAGATTCCCATCAAGGTGATGCAGAGGGCCTGGGTGTAGAGCGGGAACAGAGGTTTCTAGTCTCAACACCTCCATCTGTCCCCTCAAGTGTAGACAGAAGCGCTAATAGGCTGTTGGCCGCAAGGTTCCTTCTTGTCTCTTTCTCTTCCAACTCCACTGTGCACGGAGCCCAGCTCCCATGTGTCCCCAGTCAGATAATCACCCAGTCTATGTGGGTTAAAGTCACAGACATTACGCAAGAGCCAACACATGTTCTACACATGTAACTGTGGTGTCAAACATCTGCCAATGCGGAGAAGCCATCCATCAAAGGTTATGTGGAAACAGCCAAGTCATCAACAGTGAGACAAGCCCCAATTCCAGAGCTCAATAGTGCTCGATTTCTGTCTTTTCAAGATGTGTTGCCTTTTAATTTTATGTCTATGAGAGTTTGCCTACATGTGTGTATGTGTACCATGTACATGCCTGGTGCCTGCAGAGACCAAAAGAGAATTTCAGCTCTCTTGACACTGGGGTTCCAGTGGTTATGAGTCACCCCGTGGGGACGACAAACCAAATCCAGGCCCTCTGCAGGAGCGATGAGTGTTCTTAGTTGATAAGCCATCTTTCCCTTATTTTGAATTTTGGAAGCGGGGTCTCATGTAGAACAGGCTGGTCTCAAAATCCTTATGTAGCTGAGGCTAGCTTTGAACTCCTGATATTCCTGTCTCTAGTTCCCGAGTGTTGGGATTACAGGTGTGTACTAGCAGACTTGGCTCACCATTCGTTATTTTAAGAACAAGTAATTCTGCCCAGAAAATTGTGTGCTGATGCTCCTTATTGTGTGTAAAGCAGTGTTCATGCTCAAGGGCACATGTCCGTACAGGAGGGAGTCCCATGTTGCACCAAACACATACAGGGCTGCAGTACATACGTCTATGAAGGACGCGTTGATGTAGTCTGTATACTCTTGCCCTCTTTTCATGGAGAGGATCACCCGGTTGAAGTCATCTGCAAAGCAGGATTTCCTCTGTTAGTGTAGATTCACCCCTGCCTTATAGACCACAATGGCCAAGGTTAATTGTCACCTTGACAACATCTAGACTCACAAGGAGATGGGCCTCTGGGCAAAGTGTGGGGGTTACCTTGTCTACATTAACTGATGTGAAGACCCATATTAATTGTGGGCAGAGCCATCCTCTGGTAAGGAAATCCTAGACTATGTAAATGGAGAAAGCGGGTTGGGCAGCCGTGTGTGGTCATTGCTCACGTCCTAACGGTGAATGTCATATGCTGTGCGCAGCTGCTTCATTCTCCTTTTACCTTGACCCCCACCCCTCCCCCAACCTTGAACCAGAATCAACTCTGCCTTAGGCTGTTTTTTTTGTTTTTTGTTTTTGTTTTTTTTTTTTTAAATCAGGCCTTTCATTACAGCAACAGGAAAAGAAACTGAGGCACAGACCAAGACTCTTACTAAAACCAACTCTTAGGGACCTTTCCGTTATCCAGCAGGTTCATAAAGTGGTTCAGGGAAGCTCTGAAAACAATCCAGTTATCATGTTCATTTGTCATGAATCACTGAAATATGTCCCCCCCCCCATAGAAGCACTAAAAATACTGTCTTGGAACAAAGGGAGGGTGATCAGATAAGAGCTGAAGTTGCCAGGGGACACACTGAGGCCACAGAGAACCAAGGGATGGAGGCTGGGGTGGATTGCCTAGCCTCAAGGAATGCTCTGCTTCTGGAGAAGAGGCGACCGTACTGAGCAGAAGACCTGTTAATAGCCATGCAATGGTGGAGAGCGGTGGCTGAGCTTCTGCTCCATGGAGGGCGTGAGGAAACTCTGTGCGTGACCTGAATTGCCTTCTCTTCAAGCCAGGGCTTCCCACATGCTTCTCTGGTTGTGTTTGCCTAGATTTCTCTTCCTTCCTCACCTGAGGAGTGGGGGAGGGGAAGGGGGAGGGGGAGGGGAGTCTCTGGCTACTATTTTGTCTTTGCCTCAGTCACCCCAGTCCTCAATGGCAGGCCAGCATTAAGTCTACCCTAGGTCAGAACTATGCAGTCCCCAAGGCAAGTTTTTTTTTTCTCCCCTTGAAGGACTTGACTAAATTCACTTTTGATCTGATTTAGCCCCTTGACACATGCCTGATCTTGGCCACGCTATTTACTCTCACCTGTGTAGGGGAGGAGCCTCCAGGCTCTAGGGAGCACTAATCAGGCACCAGGGAAGCTTTCTAGGTTCCAGTGAGCCCTCCCTATAAAGCTTTAGTGCCTCGCCTTTGAGCCATATTCTAGGCACTGTCTGAAACCCTCAGGGTCTCTGGAGGTTTCCAGAGTGCCCCAGGAGGGTCCTTTCTTCCTGACGTTGGACACAGCTCCCAGGAGCCCAGAACTGGACCCAGAGGCCCTCGCTCCCTAGCATGGTGTTCAAAGGTGGGTGGTTCAGGACCTGCGGTCACATGCCCAGGGCCTTACATGGGATGATCTGAATGACACGGGCCTTCTTCATGTTGGCTGGCAGGTTGCCCGTCCTCATGTTCTCCTTCATGATTCGCACGTTGGTCAGTTTCTGCAACCAAGGAAGGAAGTTGGAGGATGACAGACCGGAGGCAGGGAACCTGTGCCGAAGTTTGTCTTGACACTGGGAGACTAAGTGATCCCACGCGTAGCTTGCACTGCTAGTCTTTCCCAGAAGCCAACCACCTGACACCCAGCTCCTAACTTTCTGACCTCAAGGCTCCACTTAAGTAGATGCCTTGTTCACAGGCTCCTCAGACACGCGCTCCAGGGCCGGGGAGTTGCCTTGCTGCGCTCACCCTAAACTCTTCTAGGGTGTGGAAGACTCCGGGAAGCGCTTACCCTAAACTCTTCCTCCAGCCCGATCTTGTCAAAATGGGTGGCTGTGCTATGTAGCGTCTGCAGGTGCCTCTCCAGGGAGGACACATCCAGCTCCGTGTCCCCATAGAGGTAGTATTCCAGTAAGGCTTGGTAGATGAATGTATACTGTACCTGCAGGGAGACAGGGGGTGCTGCTCAAATCTGGCCTGGGCCCAGAGGAGGGCCCACTTCTTCTGCTGGTAAAAGAAGGCTGAAGGACAAGAGTCCATGAATGATCATGCTCATCTAGGGTCCAATAAGATGACAGTGATGGCCACTGCCTTCATGGGGGCTCCAGGGGCTGTGCCAGCTGCTTAGAGCTGCCCCCATGGCCTATGAACATACGAAGGATAAGGGTCCCCAGTCTTTGCGACTCTGCGGGAGGTAATGGCAGAGTGGGAGGGACACGGGGCATGCTGACAGCCTGTGACCACCCGCCTATCAAAACCAGGCCTCTAAGCTGGGCCTGGTGGTGCAGGTTTAAAATTCCAGTTATTCAGGAGGCTGCGGTATGAAAAATCACAACATCAAGGGCTGCTCAGGCTACAGAACTGGGTCAGGGCCAGGTTGGGCAGCTCAGTCAGACTACATATCAGGAAGTAAAAAGATGGCTGAGAACACAGCTGAGTGGTAGGGTGAATTCACATGACAGACCCGGCACAATACTCAGTACTGTAAAAATAAAACAAAGCAAAAGAACCACAGAAAGCAAAACCAATAAAGATTAACGGGCCCATGGAGTGGGGCGAAGGCACCCGGGTGCTCTGTGATGCTTAGGCCAGGGCAGGAGGAGGTGCCACTCACATCTGTCTGGACCATCTGAGGGCGCTGATTGCGGATTCTAGACACAAACTCAAAGACATCAACCTTCTGTTCGGAGTGTATCATGTCCATCATGGCGTCGATCACAATGAAAGTGCCTGTCCGTCCCACGCCCGCGCTTCAGGGAGGAGAAAGATGCCACCTCGTGAGTCACATTCCCTGAAGTAAGTGACAAGCCTGGGAAGATGCCTGAAACCTGGGGGACAAAGGACACAGCCTAGGGCAAAATTAAGTAGGGTGCAACTTGGGAGACTACGGAGCAAATCTATGTATGGCCACCAGAGGGCACTGCAGCCCCAGTAATTTAGCTCAGGGCTAGAGACCCTGAAGCTGGAGTGTGTAAGAGTTTCTTGTATGCATACCCCCAAACACTTCTTGTTACCACTGTGGTTGTGCCCTGGTATGGGAACTGAGTGATCCCTGGGGTACCAGGTAGTATAGAAGACAAGGCAGAGGACCTACTCAGGGCTCCCATATCAGCCACCAACCTGGGCCTGTTAGTTTTGATGAGGTTTACACATTGGGGTTCTGCTCCAGTGACAAAGCGGGGTAGCTGCTGTGAAACTTCATGTTCAGCAGCCCTAGCTCTGCTCCCCCAATACTGTCCCATTAGCCATGCCTCCAGCCCCACCCCGAACTCCCAGCCCCGTTATTGTGGCTGCCTGCAAAGGTCCTGCTCCTCCTCGACATACCTGCAGTGGACCACAATGGGCCCAGCATGTGAGGGGTTGAGTGTCTTCACTTTCTTCAGGAACTTCAACATTCCGATGGGGGTGAAAGGTACCCCGAAGTCAGGCCAGCTGGTGAAGTGGAGTTGTGAGACCAGCCGCGGGGCTTTGCAGCTCTCGGGGAGTTGCTGCAAAGGAGAAGGAAGAGGTGAGAGGTGGAGCCCCCTTACCCTGACCATTCAGTATTGCCTCCTGAAGGACAGTTTGGGGGGCTCATGCCAGGTCAGTGTCCACGAACACAGAGAATCCTGGAACACCGGGGTGCCCTACCAATGTGAGTATGCACAGTTCCCACTGCTGGCTATTCCCAGGCCAGAATCCCAGTAGCCACACATCCCCAAAGCTGGCCCTAATGCTCAGATCCTCCAGCTGTGAGGTAGGCCAGCCAGCTCTGTTTGGATAGTCCCACCTCACTCCTGGGGACCTGAGTCATTACTGACATATTCTTTTTTTTATTTTAATTTTTTTCAATTAAAATATTTTTACATTAGCATATTATTTAAGTCTCAAAGAGTCAGTGTAGGAAGAAAAGATGAAGGCTCGGCCTGTACTCTGGAGACTCCAGACCCTCCCTCAGAGATCCCCCAAGCTTTTGTAGCATGGTTCTCCTGAGTCTGACAGTGGCAGAAGACAAGACTGGTGTGTTTAGAACTCTATATGTGTGTGTGGGTAGGGTGGAGTGCTGTGCATGTGCATACTTGCATGCATGTGTATTCTCGTGCATTTAGGAGACAGGCTAGCAAGGGATAATAATTTTGGGATGGCTCAGAGCATGCTAGGTACATGCTCTACCACTGAGCCATGCACCCAGTCCCTCCTTTCAAAGCATTCTGTAGTGGCTTCTAGAAACTTCTGTTGAGATTTTGCAACCGAATCAAACCAATTGTTCTACATTTGTTCTATAAAAATGGCCCATCTCTGAAGTCTTCATTTCATCTGTCCTGTTCACAAGCATTTTTATTGAAGGTTGTCTTGAAACAAGCATGAAAAACACAGGGGAGGGGGAGATGCTGAACATAATTTTGACACCATTATAAAACAATCCTGTCACTGGATTTGATGGGTCACATCTTTAATCCCAACACTTGGGAGGCAGAGGCAGAGGCAGATGGATCTCTGTAGTCTGAAGCCAGTATGCTCCATACAGTGTTCTAGGTCAGCCTGAGTCACATAGTGAGACCCTGTCTCAAACAAACAAACAAACAAACAGCCTTGTTTCACAATGCTATGGTGTGAAAGACATCATACTGGACCCTGGGTATAACTTGGTGGCATTAGTGCCTGGTTTGTGAAGTGGGAAAGGTTCCCCATTGAATCCCGTACTTCTCCAGCTGGCTCTGTAACCTCCTAGGGAGGCCTAGCGCAGTGGCTGGGAGTCAAAGTGCCCAATGCTCTGCAGATTCAGGTCCTTGATCTACTAACTCTGTCCCAGTCTGTCCCATGTTCCAGCCCGGCAGCCACAACCTCTGTGAGAGTTCCTGCCACGCTGGGAGTAGGGCGAGGCAGGGCAGCTCTTCACATTGTAAAGCCCCCCAGCTCTTCACATTGTAAAGCCCCCCCCACCCAACATAGCTCCCAAGAAGCCAACATGAGACATTCAAGCATACCGGATGGATGCAGAACTTGCGGATGGTGTAATCCACCAGAACCACGCAATCCTCCACGCACACACGGATGTTCCCATA
Source organism: Myodes glareolus (assembly GCF_982192425.1). Classification (NCBI taxonomy): domain Eukaryota; kingdom Metazoa; phylum Chordata; class Mammalia; order Rodentia; family Cricetidae; genus Myodes; species Myodes glareolus. Next base: position 68,556,564 of record NC_142032.1, read on the forward strand.
GGTCCAGCAGCCCTGGTCTGGCCAGTACTGGTAGCACTTCTCCTGTGAGGAGCAATAGAAGGCAAAGAATCAAGATACAGTCTGAGGCATGGCCTCCCACTAGCCGCATAAGGTCAGGTGACCCCGGTCAGCAGTCAGCTTCCCTGGAGCTGGAAGGATACCCTGCAAGAGTGTCCTTTATATAAGCAGAAATCAAGGCCTCACAGGTGGCAAAAGTGACTGGGGACCAACCAGAGTGTTTTGGGTTGGACAAGTAACATCTCATCCCTCCCATCTTATTACTCCAGTCATGCCTGTCCATGCTAAAGCTGTTCCCTTTAGAGCTAGGGAGCCTGACCCCAGCAACCCTCTGGATGAGTGAGCCTTGCCCCAATCCTCCCAGAATGCCCTCCCTGAGCATTTGCCTGGGGCCCAGCACTTTGTTTTCTTCTGACCAGGCACACCCTGTGTGCCATTCACAAGGTCACGCTGACATGGGAACCTATGGGGTGCTCGTGGCTACAGAGGCTGTTCTTTACCTGAGCCAAGCCCCTAACAGTCAGTAAGCTGCCCATCAGCACAGTGTGTGTGCCAAAGGGAACCACCCTGGAGGACAAGAGCCGTACAATGTCTTCCTTGGAGACATCTCTAAAATTGAACAAGTCCTCCAGACACCTCACGGCTTGTCCTAGAAATGGCTAGTGAATAGCCCAGCAAACTGGCCTGTTCTCCAGTATCAAAATACTCCTGAAGTGAAAGATGATGGAGACCAACATTTTTGTCACAACACTAGGGACAAACATCACCCCTCCCTTTATCCTGACCTAAGCTGGCCTACAGTCACAGGGCATTGAACGTGGCCTGGAGTGGCACTATAAGTGTCTGGTCTGGGTGAATCTTGGTCCCCCAGGGCTCTGAGGACTCTCAAGCAATTATTCCTGGTAAGGCTCCTCCAAAGAGAGGAACCGGGGTCTCAGACCCCAGGGGACTCTTGGCTGCCCTACCCTCAGGCCTCCTCAGGTCACAAGATGCCAGTTGGCTTTTGCAATATACTGCCCAGGAAACGGAGACCACAGTAAAAGCCACCAAAGAAAAGGAAGTCTCTTGAGAAATGACTCCGTCTGAGGGAGTGGAAACCGAGAAAACCGACCGGCAGCCCTGAGTCACAAGGCCAGGAAAATACAGTAGGAGGCTCCTGGGGAGAATGAGACGGATGTCACCACCAGGGCACAGCAGGACAGAGGTCCTCGGCCTCGGCTTAGGGCTACAATGGTGGCCTTTGGGAGAAGCAGCCCTGGGAAGATGCGGTCTCTGTCGGCAGTAGGTCACAGAGACGCGAGGGCTCCGATGAAGCTCAGTCTCCCCATCTACAGAATGGGGGGGTCTCTCCTCATAGGGCAGGAGGAGCTCTGTTTGTTTGGGGAGAGCTCTGTTTCTGTCATGTCACTCTTTCCGTTGGTGACAAAGGAGAGCAAAGGTGGGTAGATTCATGAAGTAAGAAGCAACAACCCCCACGCGGTCCCCACTGTTTTCTCCCTGATAGATCAGAAAACTAGAAATGGACACTGAAGACATTTTCCTGTGCTGCTGGACACGGAGCCCACCAGTTAGGTGCCCTGGGGACAGAGTACTCTGCTCACTGTTAAGTGAGCCCCATCCTTGCTGTTCTGTGCACCCCAAGACTGAGTGTTCTATCCCAACCCTGTAGGCCTTGTCCATGTCCTCAACTCATGGGATACTATGAGGATCAGGCTGATGCCACGCATGCAGAGAGCCTTGGGTGGGAGCCCAGCAGGCAGATACCTTCTGCCAAGCTGGGCCTTCATGCTGGAACATGCTAGAAGCACAGTCTACTAGCTGCGTCTCCCCATCTGAGAAGGCTTCCCTTAGGCTTCCAATTCCCCTATCACTTGGAAAAAGAGCTCTGTGCCAACAATAGGTCTGCCAGGGCTCTGTTTTTTGCCCTTCCAGCCGGCACCTGAGCCAGTTCCTGGCACTAGGGGTGGAGATTTGGGCTCAGCAGACACTACCAGGACAAGGCAACTGTGCCTCTCACTCTTAGCTGATCCTGTCAATTCAGGCGTACACGTAGGCCTTCCATGAGCCTGTTGTTGGAGACCACAGACTCTTGTCTCGGAAAGGCCTCCGCAATGGTGTCCATTGGCAGCCAGGCCCGCCAGGTGTGAAACACACCAGTGCCTTTCACTATAAGGTCTGTTATCTCCAGCGGGGTTAGGGCTACGGGTGGCCACGACGATCCTCGGACAAAGAAGGGAAACTATGATTTCTTATGTTGGAGCAGGACAGTGAGGTATAGAAAGACGGAGATTCGACTTCAAGATAGGGTGCTGGAAGGCCTGAGTACTGTTGCCCCTCACTGATGGAAGAGAGGTACCCATGCGGAGGATCAGCGCCTCCCTGGTGAGTGCCAGGCTACTGGGTCCGTGCAGGGCAGCTTACCTCCTTCCTCTCCTTCAGGTTCGTCAACATGACGATCATGGCTGACTTCTGCTCCCAGACCATCCTCCAGAAGTCGTTCACTGTCTCCTGTTTGGGGCCTGTGTGCGGAGGGGAGGGTCAGCATGGAGGCGCTATGTCTAAGCTCACCCAGCGAGTTCAGCCTCGGAAGGCTTACAGCCTCCCCAGGCATAAGACAGGCCCTGCAACCTGGAAGCTCGCTGTGCAGTCCAGCAGAATCTGGGTGGCTATGCTGACTCACAGGCAAAGAAAGAGGAGCCCAGAGGACGTTCGAGGGCCGTCTCTAGTCTGCTTGTCCTAGTAAATGGAAACCACCGCATACTGGAGCCCCTCAGAGTCACAGGCCCCTCCAGATAGATTGGAATGTAAATGTGTGTGAGTGAGTGTGTGTCCTGGGGGGCGGGGAGGGAAGGAGAAGGAGAGAGAGAGAGAGAGATCAGGAAAAAAGAAGAAACTCCTCTGCCTTTTGTCCACTTCCTGTCTGGATATGACACAGTGCCTAGGGTTATAACAGCTATTTCGCGATCCTAAGGCTAAGAGTTTTATGCTCAGGAGGAGGGGCTGGGGAGATAAAGAAAGGCTTCTTTGGCAAGCTGGTGCTTAGGACAGAAATGCAGGCCTTCTTTTCAGGTTTCCACCAACGTTTGATAGATTCTCTTTCATTTCCAGAGGGGCACGCGGGGTCCCCTGTGTGTAATCAGGGTTTCTATTTCTAGGGAAGCTGACCTAAGAGGAGGGGGAGGGGAAGTCTCCTTTCAGCTTCACTGATCCCTGGGGAATTGCTGAGCCCTCCTGGAAAGATAGCCTTTGGCTGACTAGAAGGTTCTCTAAGTACAGGGTGGGACTAGGTCCAAGGGTGAAGACGGGAGTGACTTTGTGGCTAAGCCATGCTGGCTATGACCCTGATCTAAAAGCCCCTCCATCCCATCCCCCCCCACCCCCCACTGAACTAGGAGCCTTTTGGAGCTCAGGCAGATGAGGGAAGTCAAAGTCACATACTGAATGGGAGTCTAGGGTGGCAGAAAAACAACTAGAGGTTCCTCGCATGTGCCGTGAAGTCACAGAGGGGCACACAGCATGGGCATCTGACACAGGGACACAGTGGTACACGTGAAAAACCAGTGTGAATCGTTGGCATGCTTGGCAGTTGGATACTGGAATGACTGTGCAAAAATACTGCGCGGACATGAACTAGGTCGAAAGCTTGCTTACCTTGAGCTGCTATGAATTTGTTCTTTTCTTTGTAACCCTAGAAAAATGAAGTCAGACCTGTAATTATCCAGGACTACCTTTGCCCAGGGGATCCCTTTGTTCATAGAAGGGCAGGGTGGGGGGAGATTCACCCCAAAGAATGTGGAAAACAGAAAAGAGTAATAGGAAAGTAAAACCCACCAGCAACCTCAGAGATAACAGGTACTGTTTCCCCTAGGCCTTCACTATTGTTCTTTCTGGGCTTGCTTGCTTTCCTACACACACACAAGCAGACATACACGCATTTATATTTCTAGTTGGGCTCGTATATTATATACAAATTCTTTGATTTCTTTATATTTTAACTAAGAAATTTAAAACCTTAAATGATATTTCAAAAAAAAACCCTAAATTAATTTCGTAGCCTATTGTGGTTTGTCTAGTCCAGTGCGTTTGACTGGTTCTGGTTCGTCAGCGCTACAAAGAATTGGACTGAATACCTTCAGGGTCTACAGTTGTGGCCATTATCCTCCCCCACCCCCCAGATCTGTTATCTATGTGACTTCTGGTGAAGATGTAAGCTGAGAAAGCATGCTGGCCTCACACTCTCAGTGTGACCTGACTGAGTGTGACCACATACACTCTGAATCAGAGAGGAAGGAACTCGGACATCACAGTTCAGACCCAACCCCTGAACACCCAGCATCGGCTTCATGTCAGGCCAGGGGAACGAAAAGCAGTCAACTTACATCTATGTAGGATGCGTTAATGTAGTCAGAGCAGGGGACTCCGTCTACTTGGCTCAAAATCACTCTGGAATGGTCATCTGGGAAAGCAAGCAACCCATGGGGTTAGGACAAGGAGCTACAGGGGCCCGAGGTGTCTTTTATCCAAGTGTCAGTCACTGGAAGGGCATAACCAGCTCTTCCCTTGAGGTCAGGGTGGGGTGCCCCTGCCTGCCTGAGCCCTGCCTGAGCCACCTGGGCCTCAGCCAGGGGAGGGAGGAGGAGAGGTGGCCCCATGATCACACGGGCAGAACAGCAGGGAGCAAAGTGACTATGTTCTCACGATGGGTCCAAACGTTAACAACTGTGGGTGTACATAGCACAATCTCTGGATGAAGAACTAGATCTTTCTATTCAGGCTTTCCAGAGGACACAGGGGTAAAGGGTTTGGGTCTCTGAACTTCAGTACCCACTCATCACCATCTACCCCAGGGCTAGGGGGAAGTTGGGTGCTTGCAGAGTTGGACTGTCCACGACGGAGAGTCTAGCTGACTCAACAGGCTATTTTCCAGAGTGAGAGGGTAGACAAAGATGTGTGTGTATTTATGCATATTTGTGGTGCTGTGTTTTGTGTGCTACATACATGTGATATGTGTTGAGGATGTGTTGTATGGTATGAGGATGATACTGGATGGTGGGAAGATGTGTATTGTGTTGTGAGTTATATGAGCTGTATGCGTGTGGTGTGTGTATTTTTTGTGGTATTGTGTGTTATACATGTGTTGTATGGACATATGCTTCAGTGTGCTAAGTAGGTGCTGTGTGGTAGGCCAGGCTGATTATGAGTTTATTATGTGTGGTGTATGGTACAACGTGTCTATGTAGTGTGGGTGGTGTGTGCTGTCAGGTGTGTGGTATGACGGGTGTTATAGTGGACTATTCGGGTGCGGTATAGAGATGGTGGGGAGTGTCACAGTGATGTATGTACGCACCGGGGAGCTGTGGCCCCAGTTCCTCCACAGCCCTTTCTTCCACAGAAACTTTGCCGCTGTGTCAACGTGTAGTGAGAAAGATAGCTCACACGTGAAGGAACTGCAGTCCCAGCACTGCGGAGACTGAGGCAGGAGCGTTGAGAGTTCCAGGCTAGTTTGGCCTTGGCTGGGGCCCACTTTACACGGAAGGGTGTTGGCCGGGCAGTGTGTGCTACCTCAGACTCCCTGACTGAGTTTCATTGCTGAGCTGCATCTGTCCTGCTCTGGGCAGAGGAGGGGAGGGCACAAATCTGGGGACAGGAAGGACAAACCCCAAATCCACCGCCACCCAGCTGGACGCTCCTGCTCAGGGGCTCAAGGGCTCAGGGGCTCAGGATGGAAGCAGCTGTGGCACGGCACATCCCGCGCTGGCTGAAGAGAATTTAGAATGCCTTACACCGTGGAACAGTTACAGAAACACAGGACAAAAAATAGCATCTGCGCCGACTGAGTCTCTCACAGCTTCTAAGCGTTTCCTGCTTCTTAATCCTGAAAAGTTACACTTGGCTGTCAAAACACCACTTTCTAAAATTACCCGCACTGGCATGCTTCCAGCAGAGGGCTATCGGGCTGCTGGCTTCAGAGAGTCCCCGCAGGCATGAGTCTAGCCTCTGGACACAGAGCACTTGACTCCATTTTTTGGGATTCCCAGGCCAAGGCCCACACTGCACTCCAGCCCAGGGGCATCTCTGAACCTACTGCCAGTCTGCCCTGGCTTGAGATACACTAAGAGAGGCAAGGGACAGCTGGAGCTGTGGGCACGGGGTCCTCCCATCCCCCCTTGCAGATCCTAATCTGACTCCATGATATCCAGCCTACTGTCTTGCCCCAGCAGAACCAACCATTCCGTATAAGTAGGTATGTCTCTCCTTTACCAGGTGCCACGATTGGTCCTTGTCAGGCATGGTGTTTCCATTCTGTCAAAAACTCAAGTCAACAGTGAAGAGCTTACCACTCCTGGGAACACACCATGCCCCCAATCCTGGATAGCTGTCAGCACCCCAAGCCAGGTGTTACTCCTGGAGAGGAGGGCTGAGGCCGGCCCTCACCCTGGGGCAAGAGCAAAGGGAGCAAAGGAACTTCTGGGGGACATTGAACTGGACTGTGTACAGGGCTGCCACACTTCCACATGGGGAGAGGGCAGGCTGATCTTTTTCTGTAAGGCAACCCTGCCTTGTGTGTAGCAGAAAGAGTTTGGAAGGCGCCCAGCCTGTGAGAGTCCTCGGTGAGCTGAGAGCTCCGCCTATTCCTGCGGCAGGAGCTGGACCATGATTTGGTGTCCTGAGCTCTCAGCAGAAACTAGCACTCCTCTGTCTGTCTGTTTGTCTGTCTGTCTGTCATCTGTCTCCTTTCTTTTCTCTCCCATTCTTTTTTTAAATTTATTTATTAAGCATACAATGTAGTGCTGGCAAGGAAGGCACCAGGTCTCATAACAGGTAGTTGTGAGCCACCATGTGGTTGCTGGGAATTGAACTCGAGACCTCTGGAAGAACATCCAGTGCTCTTACCCTCTGAGCCATCTCTCCAGTCCTTCTCTCCCATTCTTCTCCTCTCCTTTCTCCCTCCCATCCTTGTTTCTTCTCTTCTCCTTTTTTTTTTAATCTTTTCTGAGACAGGGTCTCACTTGCTATGTAGCCCAGGCTAGCCTCTATTTGGAGAGTTTCCTGCCTCAGCCTAGGGGCTGCTGGGACTACAGGTGTGAGCTGTCACCTCTGTCTCAGAAACATTCTTGGGTAAGACTGTGAGTGTTAGCTTTGGGAGATAGCAGGTTTAATGACTAAGAGAGAAAGTTTGGTAAGGTGCCCTGAATGTCCTTAGCTCTGAGGCATGTGGAGTTGTGACCTGTCTAAAAGATGACCTGAGACTAGATTTCTAGCACTCTCTGAAGGGAGCAGCTCCATGCCCAAGGTTTATATGAGATTTCTGTAAAGCCCACCATGACCCTAGGATCTAACTTAACCTATTGCCCCAAACACATGAGGGCTAAATCAATGCATAAATTTAACTTGTCAAGAAGGGTGAAGCATTAAATTAAAAGCCAAAACTGACCTTTGAACGTCTCAATTATCAGTGGACACACGCCACTCTGAAGACCCTGACACCCTCTTGCTGGGGCCTTTCTGATCTTTGAGCTCCTGAGCCACAGCAAGGGTCCCCTTCTTCCTTGGATTCCACAACCCACTCAGCAGGAAAGCCACTGTATCCAGAGTCTAAACTTAGGACAAGCAGCCCTCTCAGCCTTGCCGTACAGCTACCTTCCCTTGGCCTTGACAAGCAGCAGTTCATTGCCCTAGGTGGCAGGCTTTACAGAAATCACTTAAAAGCCTTGTGGATGGACAGTGGGGAACCGCCACCTCCAGAAAGTACTAGAAATCTAGATCATATATTAGACAGGTCAGTTTCACATATGTACAACACACTGAAGCTGATTATGGCCAGCTGACCCCACCAGGCCCTTCTCAAGAGCAAGGGTCTCTGGCACCAGCAGGAGGCCGTTGCTCAGGATGCCAACCTGAGCTTTGTGGAGTTGTTTGCGGTTTCTCTTCTGTGGGCCTGAGGGTAAAGCTTTGGTTCAGGGAGGTAGGTGGGGGAGGGAAGGGCTGCAGACTTGGCACTAATATTGCAACCCCTCAGGGGCCAGCTTTTGAAAAAGGCGGCTGGGAACATGCAGGGTTTGTCCTGGCGGATGAGACAGGCACAGCAGGTCACAACAGAGGCTCAGCCCACAGCAGCCTGCACCCTAACTCTGACACTTCCTGGGTAACCACGCTCCCCAGCTCACGGTTACTGTCTGCAGCTGAGGTTAGAGCAAGGTCTGTTAAGCCTTTTTTCAAGGGTGCCAAACCCATGGGGTCTCTGCATTCTACCATTTTGGTCTCTGATTCTGGACTATAGAACACATTGGAGATTTGCTCCAGGTAAGCCTCAAACACCGACTAGGAAGGAAGGTGCTGCTTGAGGCCACCAACAGGCCTAGACTGGTGTCCAGGAGTGAATCTGGCAGGAGAGGCCTGGTCCATTGGTGCCCAAGCCTGTGGGGAGCATTCCTGCCCAGCTTGCTTCCTGTATGCTTAGCAACCAGCGCGGTCAACAGCAACCAAAACGCCCACGCCCCTTGCAGGAAATAGGCCCTCAAGACAGTGTGGCCCTGGATTCCCTGGGACAAGCACTGAGTACAGGGTCACCAGCAAGCTGCCAAGTGTAATCCACATGTCACAGACCATGCAAAGACAAACAATGGACAACAACAACAACAAAAGTCTTACTGGGAAGAATGTTGGGATATCTGTTCTTTTCTCTGTTTTCTTCTTTATTTGCTAGATCAAACGTCCCTTGTATGTGTCCAGATGGCAACGACTGGAAGGAAATGGAGAGCAGAGTGAACACGGCTGACTCTAAACCCAGGTTCCTATCAACTTCCCTTCCAACCCCAGGAATTAAGCTACCATCTGTCCATCACCCATGTCTTTCCTCAAGGCCCACACTAGACACTGGGCGGACAACGAGCTCTCCCCTAAACTTTGCGAGGCCAGGAATTCACTCACATCGCAATCCCATCATGCCCCAGTCCACACGGGATTTAGCCCAGGCAGGGATTCCTCGGGTACAGGTGAACTGACCCCAAAGGGGTACTGATGCAGGAGTCAGAGAAGCAAAGCCTACCAAGAAGTGGGTGCTGAGACCCTGGCCTGAGCTGCAGGTGAGGAGGAGCAGGGTCCTGGAAAGGCACTGTAGACACAGCCTGTGCCACGCTTAGGACTCAGACGTCTCTGTGGATTGGGTCAGGTCAGGTCAGCAGGGTTGGGCCTAGAAATGTTGATTCTCCTAGCCCCCAACCCCCAGTCGCCAGATTCAGCAGCTAGGAGTTTGGGGCTCTTTGAGGCTCCAAATGCACCACCTTAGTGACCGCGGCAGCCCAGCTGAGGCATGTCGGTGTGAAATGGTGAAACGGAAGTTTCGCTTTGCTGGGATGCTATCACTGAGAAGCCACCACATCTGGGATGGAAGTGACCATGTGGGTTTCTAGTTCCTTCTACCACCGAAGCCACCCTGCCTCTGATTTTTGGTTGCCTCCAGCTGTTTGCCTCTTGCTTGCTTCTGGGCTCCTCCTCAGACTCAGATGAGGCAGGGTGAAGAGGATTGTGTACTTCAAGTCATACCCGTCTACATTAAACCTGACTCGGGTTGGACCCTGGACCAACGGGGTCCTAGAACTGGGCTCCCAGGAAGAAGCGTTCCTATTTACTGAGTGTTTGTGATGAATCAGGCACAGAGAAAATGCACGGCTCTTCTGCCTCCCCTCACAACTAGCCTATGAGTCAAAGACATGGGACCAGACCCAAGGAAGAGTGGCTGGAGACGGGCAAAGTATCATTTGGCTGAAGAGGTGGTCAGACCTGGAGGGACTCCCTTACTCCAGCATGGGGCACATGAGCTTTCCTGTTTACGGTGTCCTGCTTGAAGTCCCTGGGAACTGGGGTCTGGTTTCATAGAGTAGCCTCAGATGACAGCCATGATGTCCTGGAATTGCTCTCATTTGGGTCAGGGCCCTGACCTCCCTCTAGCAGGCAGGAGTGTCTTCAGTGGCCAGCTCCACAGGGGCTTCCCTCAGGATGCTGTAGGGCACACCCTGTTCTCTGCTCTGGGGCCGCCACAGTTCACAGCCACAGGCAGAGGCTTTGCCTGGCTCAGCATGGAGGGCCCAGTCAGAGGTCATCCTAGCAATCCCAGTGAGGAGTTCTCAACTTGGTCCCCAGCTATGAACACTCCATGTGCCTTGAACTCTGATTCACCACCAGAGCTGGCTGACACTACCTCCTTGGCTCTCACTGGATGCTGAATTTGCGATGACAACCCAGGGCCTTCTCAAAAGGTCTCAGCCCTGGACACAAAGACCAGTTGTAGTGGCACATGAAACCCTGCGGCTGGCAAACCCCCTCAGCACGAGCAGATCCTCGGAGCTCAGCGATAACACCGCCAACAGCGATTATTAATTGTAACAAATGGAGCGTTCCCCCCGCCGGCGGCCCACGACAGAGGGACCTGCTCTGAGGGAGAGACGGGGTACACAGGTGCTCTTCAGTGTGTATGGAATTTTTCTGTGTACTTGAAACTGCTCTAAAAATAAAGCCTATTCAAAACGACAAACTGGATAAAACGAAGGGAGGCAAAGTAACTGCGATGCAGTGGCCGACGAAGCCGGAGTGGAAAGAGGGATCATGCTCTGGTCACCCTTTCCACAGCTGTGTGGCCTTGAGGGCTGGGACAAAGAGATGAGGTGGTCTACCGTGTCCCCCACCCCTACCCCCAGGCTTCCAGAGGACAGGACTAAGGCAGGTGGGCAGAACCAGGCAAAGTTCTCTGTGTCCTCCAGATCCAAGAAAGCGGAACAGCTCCCTGTGCAGATTGGGCCCAGTACATTTTTCTGCTGTCAGGCTACCTAGGACCACGGTTCTCAGTTGTCTGGTACCCCAGAGAGGAGGGCCTGGAGATGTTCAGCCTACAGTGACCCTCTGTGCATTCTGTGGGAGGTCTGCTTTGCTTCATCAGCATCAGGGGATGGCTCTGGTTTGTGGTTGTGTTGTAAAAACAAAATAAAAACAGAAAACAGCCCTCTCCCCTTTTGGATGTATTGCATAGGGCAGGTCCCAGGCCCATAGTTTGACATAGCTTGCTGGGACACAGTGGGGGAAGATGCTCCCGAGAGAAGGGTTTTCCCTCACAGAGGCCTCATTTTCTAGGATTGAATTCAGGAACTGGGAAGAGGATAGAGATCTGCCCTCTCCAGGAGGAACTAACAGTTAGCATCTCATCCACGTGTTACCTGTTACTTATTTCTTTATGTGTTACCAAAGTCCCATAGGGCAGGGAAAACCCTATTTCACAGGTAAGTAAACTGAGTAGAGGTTTAGAAAACAGCTGAAGTCTTCCAGGCCTAGGCAAGCACTCAAGCAAGCTGTACTGATGATCCCAAGGTCAAACAAACCCTCTCCTCTTATCCTCAAGTTCACGTTCCCCTGACCCTGGGCTCGGCAGTACAGGAAGGTCCAGACACATGTTGAGACTCACCCAGAACCCTTCCAGGACCTTAGGAAGGGGCCTTCAGACCAGAGAAAGAGATGGGGTAGGAAAACACAACCTTAATGTGTTCTCTGAGAGCCAGAGCGGCTGATCTGGGCAGTAGAGATGTCGCAGAAGTGAGGCCTTGGACAGGGCCAGTTCTCCACTGGAGAGAGGGGCAGACTGCGTACACTCTGCCACACAACTGTATCTCTAGTTGCCCATTGCCAGGCAGGGGGACTCTGCACAGCCGAGGGCTACACAGAGGCAGGCTGGGAGGGACAGGAAGGGGAAGAATTTGTTTGGGATATAAAATTTACAAGGCTCCCAAAGAAGCCAAGAACCAGCAGAAACGAGCCCTCTAGGCAACATCTTTTCTATCGTGTTTTTTTTTTTGACAATTTTGAGATTACAATTATTTGTCTGCGTGTGCATGCCTGTGTGCACACGTGCCTGCCATGGCATGAATGTAAAGGTCAGAAGACCATTTTCACAAATCAGTCCTCTCCTGCCACCGTGTGGGTTTCTGGGATTGGACTCAGGTTGTCAGGCTTGGTGGCAAGTGCCTTTACCTGCTGAGCCATCTTAGCCCAGAAACATCTTTTGTAAAAAGCTAATTTAATGTTCAAAATTCATAAGGGTGAAAACATCAAACTTTTAAATAGTGGTAGGATCCACTATTTAACCTCATGATACAGCCCATAGTGGGGTCCCTGGCAGTAGGGACGTTCACTGACGTCATTCTCTCTTGATTGTGCTTAGGCTGGTTCAGCCATCTCTCGCCTTGTTTTGATATTTTAAAGAAGCTATTGAGCCATGGCAAGTTTTAGTGACCGTGCCTTCCATGTCCTCTTGAGTTCTGCACCTAAGCCAAGTCCCTCAGCTACCTCATCCTATTCCTGGCCTACTCTCAGACCCTCCACTACCAGTAGGGTCACTGGCACCACACAGGACAGCAGAAGTGGAAGGGGGAAGTGGGAGATGCAGGGCAGGACAAGCTTCTACCAGTAACGTGAGGGACAGCTATTTTCGAAAACGAGAATTAACTTCTGCTCTTAAGTTGTAAATTTTCAAAACACCAGTGCTTGAGTGCTATCCTTCAGTATGACCTAATTTGAAAAAAGAAAAGGAGGAGGAAAACACACTTGGCAGCAATAAGAAGGGAAGCAAGACAAAGGGGAGGGTGCAATGCTGAAAAGTAAGTGAAGGGTGTCTCAGCGCCTCAGCGCCTTCCCCTGTCCCCCCAGGCAGAAACAACCATACTGCACTGTCTAAACACCTCATCCTTTAGCCTCACGCGTGTGTTGCCCTAGAGTCTCCATCCCCAGGTGCTGATGGCTGGCAGTGGGAGTGACCTGAAACAGAACCAATGTGACACCGTTGGGACAGAGATAGGCCCAGGCGGCCATCCCTGGACACCCACGCTTGCTCGGGACCAACGTTCAGCTCCCAGCCCTGCTCGCAGGGTGAAGACGTGAGCAAAAACACATCAAAACAGCAACAGTATGGAGCCTTGTATCCAAGATAATGCATCAAGCTTACCCCTCTGATGGACATTAAAAAGATGAACAACTTGGGCCTGGGTGATGGCTGAGAGATTAAGAGCACTTTCTCTTGTAGAAGACCTGGGTTCCATTCTCAGAGCTTACTTGGCGGCTCACGACCACCTGTAACTCTAGTTCTAGGGGACCTGATGGCCTCTTCTGGCACTGTATGCATGGGGCACACATACACATAAAATAAAAACTTAAAAAAAAGGAAATGGGCAGCTTTAGGGAGGAAACGGGCAACTTTCAGGGTGGGGTGACCCATCTACACTGTGTCTTGAGAGTTTGAGAATGACTATGAGACTGTATGTGGGCAAGGGCATGCATGTCTCAGGGAGCCACTTCTCAAAGGCTATGGGAGGGATTCCTCACAAAAACAGAGACGCACACACACTGAACATGAGTTAGTGTCCCCTGCAGACAGTCTCCATATCTACTGAACTGTGCCATCACAATGGCTTGGAGGGACAACTGCTGATTAGATCAGAAGCTGGACCTCCTGGGGACCATGACAAGAGGCTTGGTGGGAGGCTCTCCGCAGCCTTCAGCATGAAACTGCCACCTGCACTAGGCAGCAAATGGCAGAATGGTTATCACAACTGGTGGTACACACGGTACCCAGTAGCTGAGCTGGCAGCAACCCTCAGGAGCATCGGACGCAAACATCTCACTTCACAAGGGGCAGTGAGCACCAACGAAGGGCACAGCACTAGGGACCAGGCTCTCCAGACCCTGCTTGTGAGCAGCATCACAATCTCAATCGGCACCAGGTCCCCGACTGTCCTGCTGCTCCTCACGGTAGCCTAGACCTGGAGCACTCACGTTGAACTCCTCGCGGAAGCGCTTGCAGTCATCTGCTGATCGCACGCGGATCTCCTCCTCCAGGTGCTCCACTGGGATGGGGAAGTACTTCTTGGGACCCGACGGAGACCTGCTCAGCAGCATCACTCTCTGCTGCTCTGTAGGGTCAGGAGAAACAGAGAAGCCACTTAGATCCATTGCCCATGGGTGACTCAGTCCTTGGACGGTCTGACAGCATTCCTGATGGGTCTGTAGAGTGGGAGGGAGCAGCACTCTCAAATCACGCACCCCGGGGCTAACTCAGCCCTGAGCCACTAAACCAAACATCTGCTTCCCAACACACCCTCTTTCCAGCAAGTGATGGCAGCATTCCTGTCCATCACAGACACTGCATTCTTGGTCTTGCTCGCTAGCTCACCCGCCACTCATCCTCCCTGCTAGCCTGTGCTCCTACACAAGGGTTACTGCAGCTACACACTGCAGGGCCCAGGTTTGGAAACAGAGAAGAGGAATCACAGGGTTCTAGATATAAACTCAGAACGGATGGGAACCTGCCAGGATCTCTGTCTTGCAGCCTCCTCTTCTTGACAACACACGGGACTGCTTCCCCAAATCCCAAACCTTACAATGCAGAGAAACTAACCATCCTCGAGGCAGGGAGAGGAGGTTTTTATAAAGAACACGGTGGGCTGTGGACCGAGGGGCTTGAACAAGTCACTCACATAAGCTCAGAATAAGGTGCGAGCAGCGTCAGGGATTGGCGTTTCTCTTCACAGGGAGAGAGCTGACATTGATAAGGTCAGTAGAACAAGTCATCTGTCACCCTTGCAAAAGGCCCTGTCCCATCTGCAGAGTTCACTGAATCTATGCCACTGACTTTGCACCAAGACAGCCTTTGGCTTTAGCCAGGTGACCTGGTAGAAGCCTGTGGGTTTCTGTTCCCCTCCCAGTCCCATCTTCCTCTTCATTGGCTTCTTAGATATGCAGAGAACTGAGAAGAGCAGGCTGGAGAATGGAGGTACCCTGGTGCCATATGATGGTCTATTGAGGCGTACAGGTTCCCCAAGCCCTGCCATGTGACAGCTCAGTGGAGTTCTCTGTTGCTTACATTCTCCCAAGCTCTGGGGGTTGCATTAGCCCCTTCACTACCTTGAGTGAGCTCTAAAGTTCCACTTGAGTTCCGATGACCGGCACATTAGTTACCCCAAGCCAGGTACAGCTATGTAGGATGTTATGGCAAAGCTGAGGCCACCAATATAAAGCAGTGTTTTGAGCTTTTAGTTGCCACACTGGGGATTGTACCAGGGACTTTGCATATGCTGGGCAAGCGCTGTGCCACTGATAATGTATCTCCGGATTCCTTGGCTATTTGAAGTGAGATCTTGTTATGTAGCTCAGGCTGGCCTTGAACTTGTGATGCTTCTGGCTGAGCCTCCTAACGCTGAGATTACAAGTCGGTGCCACCCTACTCAGCTAGAACCCGTGTGTTTAAAACCTTTTCTTTGTCTGCCGTTGGGACACAGAAGGAAAAAAAAGTTCTTGTAGGCAGCATTTACAAGTTAGGACACAACCGGAATCTAAGCCAGGCATGTCCCCTAACGGACGCTCCTTTGGAAGAGAGCGTAACTTTGGCCCGAGCAGTGTCCTTTCCAGCTTGACTCTGAGGCACCACAGTGTCAACTGAACACTTCTCTCCGCAAGTAGGAGCCTTACCATTGGTTGACTTCAAAGGCCTCAATGTGAAATGTTAGGTGGCAAAGCCCTGCTAACCTGACAGGATATGAATGGTCTCTTTAAGAAAAAAAAAAAACCAAAAAACCACAAACTGAAATGTCTCAGACATCCGCTCTTCTGTGCAGGGAAAATGACCTCTGACACCAAGTTCCAAAATATAGAGAAATTCTACGCTACTAGGAAGCGGTAGCATGAACTGAGGCGGAGCTGGAGGGAGGGGAAGGCGTAAGTGACAGCTGGACAGGGCTATGAGCGCCTGTCCCTTTCTGTGTCAGCGCGGAGACCCCGTGTATCATACCTTGCTCTTCTAGGATCCCGTTGGGCATCTTCTTGTCGTTGCTGCTGACCACGGCTTTCCTCTGCTTCCTGAACCTTAGAGGCAGAAGATGTGTTAGGTCCTGGCCCGGCAGGAGCCCCCAAGCCCTGAGTGTGGCGATACCCACCAGGTGAGCCGGGAAAAGCTCTTTCGGCTGCTCATGGCTGAGCCCTGTGCAGCTCAGGCCGGCCAGCTGGTGTCTGAGCTGTTTGGGCCCACACCCCCAGCCTCCAGCACACTCATTTCCTCATAGGAGCTGGTTAGGGCACGTCAGCGCCTGGGGACACTCCTACCTGAAGAAGTAGGCTGCGAGGAGGAGCAAGAGGAGGAGCAGAGGCAGCAACAGCCAGGTGAGCAGTGGCTGGGAGGTACCAGGGTCTGGAGGACCTGTGGGTGGGCAGATGGTAGAGGGCAGAGCCCCCATCAGGATCTCTGGGTGAGGGAGGGATGGGTAGGGGTGAGGGAGGATTCCCGTAGCATGCCACGTGGTACAGTTTGCAAATGATCTCCCATCAGTTCTTGGGACAGAGGAATAGGATGACGTGACTTATCTGAGGCCCCTGCACCCCAATGTACGCTGCTAGTCAGCTATTTCTCTGAGCACCTCTGACCTAGTCCCTCTTCACAGTGTGGAGGTAGAGGAAGGTGGAGACCCCTCAGAAAACAGCTGTTGCGTCTCAGCCCAGTTGGGACAGAAATATCAGGTATAAAGGAACAGGCTGGCCTCAAAGTTGGGTACAGTTCTGGAGGAACAGATACACTGTGGGCTGGCTTTCAGGGCTGTGAACTCTCTGTCACAGTGTCAGGAGTGCAGAAACCTCTGGCCTTCGCAAAGCACCCTTGCTTGTCCATCTGTGCATCCACCACTCTCTGAGCATCCCTGCCCCTTGGCTCTGGTGACCTTGTGGTCATCAACTCATCCACCCTCTCCGCCTGTTAGGGTGCTCTCTAATCTCCACAAAGTTCCCACCCAAAGGGTTCCATCAAAAGCCTGCTACTCCAGTTAGCCAGCTTGGCTCTCCTCTTGAACTGGCCCAGAGGACTGTGTACTAGAGTTGAGGACCAAAAGCTGTCAGGAGTGAGCATGCCCCCCATGGGAGGGCCCTGGAGATCAGTACCTAAATTTCTATCCTCTTGAGTTCAAGAGTACCAAATATTGTTCCCAAACTGAATGTGTGTTGGGGGGCGGGGAGGTTCTCGTCCTTCCTTCCATGGGCCGGCCTAAGACCCTTGAAGCTCAGGGATCCATGAAGGAGTTTTAAATCTGGTCATTGTCTTCCTATCTCTGTGCATGTAATCTAGAGGCTGTGACCCGTCGCAAACCTGTGGCCCTGTCCCAGAGGTTTGTATTAGGCTTAACAGCTAGGAATATCTGTCCCTTCCTTCCAGCCTAAACCTGCCCGTTGGAGCAGCTTAACCCAAGACTTCCTGTCTGTGACTCAGGAATGCTATACCCTGGGCTAGGTAGGACCTGGAGAGAATTCTAGCCTGGGCTGCCGAGAGCTGTCTGGAACTGAAAGGGCAGGGCTGAGCCAGTGCCAAGGAGTTGCATTGCTCAGGGTACCCTGGTTCAACTCCATCTATTTTTGGCCAAAGGCCATTAGAAGGCGTGGGAAGCCTCCTCCTTCTTCTCCAGGAACACTCATTATCTTTTTTCGGCGAGTCACCACAGTGAAACTACCCACTTCTGCATTGCCCAGAGGTCAGCCTCTGGCTCAGCATCTGCTCTGCACGGGCAGTCGCTCAACTGCTCAGCCACAAGGTCCACTCTGTCGCAGTCAGGGAGGCCTCTGGGCCCCGCCAGTTCTCCCCTGGGCCTTGTCAAAGACTTGATGGGTCAGCCTCCATATCCATGTCCTTGGAGGACAGGCTGCGGTAACAGACATGGGGATTCCACAAGGCTTGGATTGGATGTTCCACGCTGTAGATGGGTTGTCACACAGGCAGAACAAGTGACTCAGGGGGACCGCTCTCCCTCAAATTGGTTTCTGTGACTTATAATGAGGTTTGTCCAGGAAGGCAGAGGTCAGGACCAGAACTCCCTAGGCTTTTCAAGGACAGTAGGAATATCCAAAGCCAGGGTGGTTGGTGGGGAACACAGGGATCCATGTGGGGTTTGGTCTGGCTCTGGGGAGTCAGAGGCTATGGGAAGATAGGTCCAGACTACTTACTTCAGACATTGCAAACTTTATGTAAAAGCTTTTGAAGTTGTCGATTTGGGTCAGTAATTAGATTTAAATTGAACTTTGATAAACAGTGTGGGCCAGAAAAGAAACCCTTGTGCAACCAGGACAGTGTTCCCTCGGCCCCAGTGGCGTTCCACCCAGAGAGGCATGAGGTCTCCCAGGGGACATCCTATAGTCACATTCTGCCTCCAGTTCACACTGACTCTAGGTCTTTCTAGATAGCTCAGCCCAATTCCCTAAAGTGATGTCGAGTTTCCCAACTGTACATGAGCAAGAACACGTATGTTTACATATATTTGTTCACATATATTTTAGGCATAGGCATCCCTGCATGTATGTGTTCACACATTTGCTTACACAGAATCTGGTCCTGACACTGGAAAGACAATGGTTTGCAGCTGAGGTGTGGCCTGGAGCTTTTTCCTCTGTGGGAGACACAGATTCCCCCAGCGATTAATCTGCTATTGAGAGGGACCATGCAGAGGGGTATGGGCCAACCAGGCTGGGGTGGGGTGGGGTGTCAGGTCTTTCCAAACCACGTGGAGCTCTGCACCAATTTGCAACAGATAGTACTCCTCCAATGAAGGGGTGTTCTGTATCTCTAAGGGGTCCTCAGGGGAGAGGAGGGAAGAAAAGACAAGGAGCACGGTGAGGAGCTGTGTTCTGGGAAGAGACAACACAGCCCCTGAAAGATTGGACTGCAGAACTTTCTGGGTTCTAGTCCATAAAGCGTCGTGAGCCAGAGGCCCATGAATGTTTATGTGATAAACATCCAAGTAGCGCAGACAAAGTGACCAACTGCTTTGTTTCCTTGACCTGAAGTTGGGAGGGTATCTTCCTGTACATTTTCTCCTATGAAGCTGCGTTCATAGACATGCGGGTTCAGTAAGTAAATAGACTCACTCCTCTATCCTCTCATCCAAGATCGCAAGGGTCGCAGGAAGTCCCGTTATCTTATGAATTGTTTGGGAAGGAAAAGCCCCCAACTAATGATTATGCAGAATCGTCCCCTTGACACATCCCAACACTAATGCTATGAATGAAGTGACCAGATGACACACACTCCGAACAGGTGCCCCGTTCACCTCTCCCATTGACCCCAGAGAGCTGCCACGCTGGGTGAGTGTCTTCATTCTGTGTCCCAGCTGCTTGCAGTCCTATGCTTGGGATGGACCCAGATTGCATGGGTATTTGAGGCTATTTCCCACTTGGCTCTTCCCTGCACTTCTACTTCTGTACTTAAAAAAAAAAGAGACTCATTTCCAATACAGCAAGTGTTTATGTGTATGCATGTGTGTCTGTCTTGGTGTGTTTGTTCCATGTGTGTGCAAGTGCTTGTGTTGTCCAGAAGAGGGTGTCTGATCTCCTGGAACTGAGGTTTCAGTCAGTTGTGAAGGGCCGTGTGGTGCCGGGAACCCAACCACTGAGCTCTCTCTCCAGCACCTAACTTGTGCACTTTGTCTCCCCAGGGTTTCTGCATGGCATCTCCTACAAGTGGACCCTTGTGTCCACCACATACATTATCAAACAGCCATGGAAAATTTCAGATGATCTCCCAAGGCATCTGACGTCCATGCTCACTTGGGGTATATGAGAGAGCCACTTTCTCCCGGACAGGCAAAAACACAGTAACATTTTAACTCAGTTTTCTCTGATTTCTAGAGAGTTTGGCTCCTTTGCATGACAATTAAAATGGAATTAATTAGATACTTTGATTTTTCCCTGGTTGCATTTGACATCTCCTAATAGCTTCAGCTGTCAACTTGACAGAGCCCAGAATTATCTGGAGGACTGCCTTATTCAGATAGGCCTATGGTCACGTCAGTAGGACATTTTATCAATTATCGGTTGATGTAGGAGACCTCAGACCTCTGTAGGTAGCACCATCCCTAAGAAGGGCGGGGGTCTTAACCTTGAGCCTGTCGTGGGTAGAGCCAGTGAGGGAGGCTGTAAGCAGTGGTCCTTCTTGGTTTCTGCTTTAGTTCCTGTTTGAGCTCCTGACCTGACTTCCCGTTGGGGAGGACCTTGATAGGAATATGTAAGCCGCATTAACCCTTGCCTCCCTGGGTGCTTTTGGTCACCGGTCTTTATCACAGCAATAGTAAAGTAAATCAGTGCATCGTCTATTTTCCTGCTGCGCTCTTTTACATGTTAATTTTCAAGGGTTCTTCCTGTATGTATTATAGACGATAACATTTCCTTACAATTTTTACATATTTATCATGAATTCTTTGTCTAAGAAAATGCGTCATGATGAATATTGAATTCATTTTGGCCGATGATGAAAAGAAGCCATTTCCTGTTGTTCTGGCACATCCCGGCAATGTGCTAACCCTCAAGAGATACTTCATACTTTTTCCGGAGCCAGATCTTTTACAGGGTACTTGGGGTGACCTCCCAAGTTCCAGGACAAAGGATCTGTCATGTAACCTGAGGCCTTCATAGCTTCTAATAGTGCGACCACAGATGCTGCTAAGCCTGCTGAGGCCCGGAAGAGACCTAACCAGAATTTGTTTCTGTTCTGGGTGCTGGGGTCATGTGACAGTCCTCTCTTCCTGAAAGCAACACTTCCTGCCCACGACAATGTCATGAACCAATAGATCTTGCTTTCACATGAACCGGAAAGCCCTAGACGTGGACGGTGATGCCACCCTGAGGGACGGGACTCTGACAATCCCTACCCCTACTGTGAGGGGATGGATACTCTGTCCCCAGGGCTTCCAGATGTTCACAGGGACAGACTGACAGCCTTCCAGGCCTCCCGAAACAGCCAGCTGATTGGTGTTGGTGAAGGAAGTTAGAGAAGTTAGGGGTGTGGGGTGGAAGACTTTAGTGAATGTTCGAGAAAGTCACTGTCCTTGAGGCAGGTCTGGGATGCCCCAGGTTTCAGGACACTGCTGAGGACTTCTGTGTGGAAAGCCACCTGCAGAGAGGCGTGTGTTGCAGCGTCTGGGTTGTTTTTTTCTGTGGCTGTGGGTTTCCCTTGGGGTGTCACGACAAAGAGGAAGTGGAAAGACAGTACAGCCAGCCAAGGTGCTGTCAGCCCGGTGTTTGCTTCCATGGTAGCACGGCACTTCTTTCCTCCCCTTACCTAGGGACAGGAGACCCTGTAGAGCCCTTGACGGGGCGAAGCTGACCCACTGGGATGGCACCAACTTCCATGGACTTTTCTAAAGAGTGTTTCTCTAAGGGTATTGACAATTTGGGTTTTCTTTAAGCCTTGCAAGGGCCAAGCAGGACGCTGAATTTCATATGTAAACTAGATCGGGGCACGGCTGCCAAGTCAGAGACAGCCATCTGAGGGGATTTCTGGGTGGGATTAACACTAGAATCCATAGGCTGAGTAAGGCAGATGGTCCGCCCCAGTGTGTCTAGCCTTCACCCTATCAGGAATGGAGCAAGTAGGTAATGGGGATGGACATGAGGCAGGTGCAGAGACAGGGGTTAGCCTTTGCTACTGCACTTTCATTCTGACTTTACCACCAGGGCCACGCTGCGGGGAATCCCTGTCAACTGCTCATCCTGATCCCATCCTTCTGCCCTGAGCCTAGCTCTCCCTGGGTACAGCACAATCCCTAAAAATAATCACAGTGAAGGAGTTGCGGGATTTTAGCAGCAGCATTCCCGACTTTCAGAGGCCGGTTAGATGGCCGAGTCTGGAGCTTGCTCCCTGGAGACCACAGCAGAAGCCAACACTGTAGGGTGGTGCTGTGTCCTGAAGACTGTCCAGCCCGCTTGTCTCTGTAATGCTCACTGCACTGCCAACCAAGAGCCGGGATGGCTACCACCTGTGCCTCCTAAGTCCGGGCAGGGAGGCACAGAGGGGTTCAGTAAGGCCTTTCAGGTTACTCAGCTAACCAGCAGCTGAGATGAGGCTGGAACCCAGGCGGTGAGAGCCTGGAGACTTTCTCTCAATGGAATCCTACCTTAGTCTATGACATGTGGTCCCGCTGTCTACCTGGTGTCACTGGGAATATCCCCGAGCTTTCTCCTGGATATCACATGGACACCAGTGTGATTTTTCCTTTTCTGTATCCTTTAAACTACAAAGTCCCTGCCCTGGACTGTACCTGTCCTAACTTTCTCATGAGGACTCCATTGCAACTCCATCTCCTAGAAGCCACGAGACACCCAAGAAGGCTCCTCATACGTCTCTAAAATTAGTGACTTTTTTAAAAGAGAAATCTCGCCACATATCGATATTACAGAAGAGTGTAACAATGATTTCTTAGTCACCATTATTAGACCTGTTGTGTGGCAACTTCCTCAATGTTGAAACATCTTCTCATGAAGGGGAGTCAGAAGCTCACAAAACATAAGAAAACTCTAAGACCCACAAGGTTTTACAAGCCATAGACGAATCGCCAGGGGTGTGTTTGGGGTAGAGGGAGTCTTCAACGGAGTTGCTTACAAGTTGCCTAGGAGACAGCCATAAGACAGCCATGAGACAGCGCCTGTGAGCTGTTACCCAGGCGGGAGTGGGCTTTCCACTGAGGCAGCTGCCTCTGAGTCATGCCTGCTTCTCTGCATAACCCCAAGACATGTACTGGCTCACCAAGGGAGACATGGGCGCTGTCATTTCTTGGGTCTATGGGGGGGGGTGTCTTCTCTTGGGCAAATAGCTGTTTGCTCATGTCTCCTCAGGAAAAGTTACCCAACAAACCATCAAACCAATATTCACATTTGCCCAACCCACGGGTCAGGGTTTGGTAAACTGTTGTTGGTTCTAACAGGGCTCTACGCAGCCAGACTTCTCAGAATTTATTGTTAAATTAATTAATTAATTGTGTGTGTCGACAAGTGGGCACATATACGTCACAGTGCGCGTGGAGAGGCCAAAAGACAACTTGCAGGAGTCAGTTTTCTCCTTTTCCACTGTGTGGGTCTCAGGGATCGAACTCAGGTTGTCAGGTCTGACAGCAGGCTCTTTGTTCCCGAGCCATCTTGACGGCTCCTCTCAGGCTTTCTCACGGTCTCCTTCTTCCACCAATGCTGAGGCCCTCCTCAGCAGGTGGACAGCCTCCCTGGACACACTTAGATAGCTCTGGTCAAGGGAACGTGCTCGGCTTCCTGGTTGCCACACTGGAAGATTCGCTGAACCCATCTTCCCCCAGCAGTTCGAGGTGCTTGGGAGGGGGCCGTGTGCGAGGCAGCCACAGGGGTAGATGGGATGAGGGTAGGGCTCTTACCTGCGGTTGTGCTCGTCCAATTGCCCTCTGTTGGAGTGGTGTCGTTGCCCTTGCCAGCTCTGGCGAGTGACAAGCTAAAACTTGCCAGCAGGAGTGGACAGAAGGGCTCCATGGCACACCTGCAAAGAGATAAGGACTTACTTAGAATCGTTACTGGGTAGCCGGCCCTGAACATGGCTGTCACTCGATAGGGAGGGGAAAGAAATAAGAGACGAACTCATTATAGGTTTCAAGGGAGTCAAGAACTCTGCCTCCCAACTTCATAGTCTATTTTGTCTTCCCACACTGTGGTGGTACAGTCACGGTCACCTGCGGGCCCGGCCAGAGTTCCCACGGCTCACAACTCCCACACTGCTAAGGGTGAACCAGCGTGGAGTATGACCAGATCTCAGTTTTGTGCACACTGCTAACCAAGAGGCATCTTAAGGAGTCACCAGATATCATGTCCCCCAGTACCAACCGCTCAGCACTTCCCTTCCACAGTCATTCTCTGGCCAAGTTGTGTCTATGGTGGGTGTCCTATCTTGGGTAAAGAGATGCCAGTGTCTTCCTGTGTGATTATTGGGTCCTTCTCACTAGCCAAATCCATTCCCTCCAGACCTGGCACGGGAGCTCCTGGCCAACCAGTTTGAGGCTGGCTTCAGGGTCCTTCTCTTCCCTCTTCCATCCGGTGGCTCTGAGTTCTCCAGGTCTACTTTAACAGCCCTCTCCAGACCTTGCTTCTGACTGCACTAACTCCTGCTCCACAGAGCCATTTACAGTCTCAGGAGGAAGATAAGTGTTTACCAGATTGGATGGATGCAGGGGACAGTCCAGTTGGCAAGAGGGTCAACACAGAGAAAGCTTTTTCATACCAGGACCCCACAAGCAGTAACCTCGAATTCACACTTGGCCCCCACTTTGCCCAATCACCTTCAACCATCATTAGAAGCGACGGTGATGGTGACCACCCTGTAATGTAATAAACCTTACTTGAGGACTCCTGACCAATGGAGGCAGGCAATGGCTCCACCCAGCGTGGATATGGGCTCCCTGTCCATGGAACCTCGTCCACAGCCAGCCCAGAGAATCTGTCCCATCCTTATTGAGATCTGCTACCCAGAACCTCCGTGAGAGATTTGGATGGACCAGACCTCAGAACTGAGGCCAGTAGACACTCTGCGCTCAGGTTGTTCCAATAGGGAGCACTAATGTTTGTAATTACCGAAGACCTAGAAGGAACATGCCAAGGAACATGCCCGGAGCTTCTCAGCAGGCAGCCCCGCCAAGACGAAACAACCCCCGTCCCTGTACATTGAACAATCATCCCAGAACAATTAGTCAGCGGCTACCAGCACATGTGGCCTCTCGTCTTCCTAGTTCCCAAAGGCATACTGTAGATTTATAAAGTGAGCCACAGACACCAACAAATCTCTGCTTGAGTGCGTACCTGCTCTAGGCTGCTGTCTGCATGTGTGTCATGGACACAGTAACCCCACGAGGGTTGCGAACCAGTGGCTCCCGGGTGGTGAAAGACTGGGCAAAGTTAGGCTGCAGGGTTATAAAACGCCACGATGAAGGTCAGGACTGCTGGGGACATACACCCTCAACTGGATCCATGCTGCCCAGGCTCTCCTTTGACAGGCAGCTCCTTTGACAGGCAGCTCCACACTCATTGCCACACACTGCCTTTTCCCTTTCCAATCTGTTACTGAACGATGCCATGGTGCTCTATATACACTAGAGGAAACTGTAGAGTAATTGATTGGGAATTATTAATTGCCTCAATCTAACTCCAGAGACGTAGAATTCCTGGGTGAAACATGGTGCTGCATCCCAAGCATTAATAACCTCCCTCATCGAGCACTCAGAGATCTAAGAGGAGGCGAGGCCAGCACCCTGGAGGAGGGTGAAGCTCCATTCCTCTCTCTTGTCATGGCGGTGGTCTCTTAAGTTCTCAGAGCTGAAATTCTGGCTGGGACCAGCAGAGGGAGACACACTGCAGACGTCACAACCTGTCCAGCCATCTGGTGTCTCTTTATTGTCCCACTTGTATTCTAAGCCTAGTGACAACCTGTCAGAGGATCCCTGGCCATCCACTCTCAAAAACTCGCGCAGGCTACTTAGTAAGCACAGACACGAATCTGTGCGGAAATAATGTGTGAAAGAGGCATTAAATCCATGCCGAACTCCAAGGATTTGTAGCTGACTAGCATTCGCTGCGCGTCTGCCAAGTGCTGGGAGCAGGAGGCACGGAGCTAGTGCGGTCTGCAGAGCTGGAATGAACAAAGCAATCTATTCTCAGAAAAGCATACTTTATTTTTACTCTACTCGAAATCCACCCATCTATCAGTTTGACTATAAACCCATCTTTCTTATTCCATTGAATACTTTGTCAGGACTTCCCGTGACCAGGTTCAAGTAGCCTGCTAGGATCTGGACATGCAAAGCCGAGCCAAGTCCTGTCTGTGACCGTGGAAGCTCCCAGACTTGGAAGGGGAGGGCAAGAGCAGCCTCAGCCACCCCTTAGAAGGGTCACACAACCAGGGTGTCAGTCCCAGTTTCCCCGAAATGAAGCATACTACCAGAACCTCCAGCAAATGGGAGGACAGAGGGTTGGAGGAAGTTGTGCCTGACCTACTGTCATGCCATCTTTGTCTTCGCCCACAGGAACTGCTTCCTAGGGGGAACTGAAGAGTGAGCGTGGGAAGTTTGAGGCTGAAGGATTGAGAAGGCCATGGAACCACTTGTTAGCTGGTGACTTGCTCCCTCAGACTCACTTTCTGGTGACAACCCATGTTACTAGAATCACATGGGGGCCCAACACCAGATGTTGGAACTCTACATCTCTGGAGAGTGATAGGTTTATATACAAAAGAAGTATGAAGGCCACCATCTCCCTCTCATGTTCTTGGTGTGTTTGCGGGGGACACCATCTTCACACCAAGGGAACATGAATGAAGGCACGGAAGGTGCCATGATATTTTTCTCAGGACCACTGTCTCATTCCCAGGGTCCTTCACTTTAGCACACAGATTACCCCTGGGTCTTAGACAGGACAGTGAAGGTTCTGGGAGCCGACTAAATTTGATCTGTGACGAATCTCCATAGCAGAAAGCCTTTAGCTTCAGGTAGGAGGGCTCCACACACTTGACTGACAATGGACAGGTGTTTCTTTCTCACCTGCAGCACAGATGGCGTACACCCATGGGTGCTGGTCAGCCAAGGCTGGGCACCTTGCACCCGTGAGCAGCAGTTCAGTGTAGGAAGTTCAGAGCTGGGAGGAAGGAGCTGGTGCTGTGAAATGGTGGCTGGTAACTTATGTCGCTCTTTCGGAACCCAGCAGAGTTGCTGGCCTTGGC
The DNA here is from genome assembly GCF_982192425.1 of Myodes glareolus. NCBI lineage: Eukaryota > Metazoa > Chordata > Mammalia > Rodentia > Cricetidae > Myodes > Myodes glareolus. The sequence goes on from NC_142032.1 coordinate 68,583,142, forward strand.
CCTTTCTGCCTTTGCTACCCCTTATCCAAAACTTATTCAAAACTCAAAGGGCTTGGTTGTCCATATGTGTAACGTATGTGAGGACAGTGACTTGGGAAGCCATGCAAGGGTGTCGGCTCCCCTGGAACTGGAGTTACCATCTACTGTGATCCCTTTCCCTCAAGTCCGTGTGAGTGCTGGGAACCGAACTTCGGCCCTCTGCAAGTGCCACTGAGACAGCTCTCCAGCCCCAAGCACCTGTTTCTAATGTCTGTCTTCTATAAAATCAGGACAAGGTGACTCACCTCAACAAGATAATTGCTTTTTAAAGTTCCAGGAAGACAAGAACTCAGATAAAACAATACCTTTCTGTGGCAAAAGAAACAAAACCCAGACCTTTCCTAACATTTAGGTGTGAATATACTTATAGGGATGAGAGATTTAAACAATTATTTTTTAAAAAAGCCATTCATTAAAATCTGCAGACACAGCATGTTTCAGGTGTAGCCACGTGACCCTGCCCCTTTGAAGATGGCTTTGCTTATTAAAAAGGAAAAGATGTTCACAGGGGGTCCTCAGCTCAGTAGGTGAAGGGTGGAACTTAATTGCTTTTGAGCAAAGGTAATTGAATGTCTGATGCAAACACGGAAACATCTTTAAAATGAGGTTGCCAAAGGGGTCCCCACGTTGAGAAAAAAAGCAAAAGAAAAAGAAATCAGGCAGGAACGAGGGAAGAGGGAGAGAGGCTTGGGGGTGGGTGTCCCTGCCCTGGCTGTTGGTCACCTGACAGATAACCTCCAGGAACTGGCTATCTGAATAGGTAAGAACTGGCCTGCTGGAGGCAAGTGTCATCCTTGGTGTTTGAAGGTGCAGTGGGGTGACAACCAGGTACTGACCCCTAGAAAGGAAGGGAGAAGAGACAGGGAAGGAAGGAGGTGTGTGTGGGGGGTGACAGATAAACAGAGATAGAGGGAGGAGGAGGAGAGGAGAGAGGGAAGTGGGGAGGAAGAGAGAAGGGTGTGGATAAGTAACATCTGACTCGGCTTTTTGGAAAGGACCTGCAAGCCTTTGAGCCTGTTGGCAGGTCTGTTAGGGAACAATTTCAATCCCCTATGTGGTGCGTGCTAATTTGCATAATTCCAATTATTCACCGAGCCCTCTTGAAGATGAGTAAGAAGTGAAGAGCCTCTTCTGTCGGAATCCAGTCTCTTTCATCAAAGCCACAAGGCCAGATCATGGAAATCACAGGCTCCCACGCAGGAGCACATTTTCACAGATTGTGAAATCATATTTGGACTCATCTCATCAACAAGCAGCAAGGGTCTGGTCAAATCAGACACTGGGTTAGAGACCAGGCAGCTAACAACATCTCTCTCCATGGGGCCAAATGGGGGTACATGGAGCTAGACTCTTAGGGATAAGCTTTGGTCTTCCCCATAGGGGAAAAAAAAAACCCCACATTTCCAACCTGAGAAGACAGGAAGACTCTGAAAATCTACAAGTTGTGACGACATGAAGAGAACGTCAAACTAAGAGATGGGGGACACATAGAAGCATGAATGGGGATCACATAGGACTGGCGAATGGGGATCACATAGGACCGGCGAAGGTGAATGAGGGTCACATAGAATTGCAATAAATGGGGGCTGCATAAGACCAGGGAATGGAAGTCAGAGTGAGCTCTTCTTTCCCATGTAAACAGAAGCAGGTGATTGGTTAGAATAACCTTTTGATCTTACTTAACCCAAATTTTCACTAGTCAGTGGATATTAATGATTATGGGGGAAAAAAGGCAAGGAAAGTAAGTTCAATATCCACAGATTTTTAAATGAAGGATAAATCCCGGGCACAACAAGGGCTCTCAGCGCCCTCTGTCTTTGTCCCTTTCTCCAGCACAAAAGCCCATGGCTCTCATGGAAGGTGTCACCAGTTCCTACAAAGGAAATCTGAATGGTGAGGCTCGCCCACTGGGAAAGGAACTCTGATTACGGTCCGTGCATGTCAGCTTGCCATGACTGTGACAGAACCTCCGTGGAAAACACCTTAGGGGGAGCCTTACCCCAAACACCATCAGATCTTGAACCTATCAGTGGATTGATCAACCGACGAGGTCGGAGCCCTGATGACGCAGTCGCTGCCCACACATAGCCCACAGGCCGGACACTGATTTTCCTGAGTGCTTAGGGGAGGTTTCATGCCGTCACCGTGTCCACGCTCACCACTACTGTAGCTTTGGGTTAACAAAGTCCAGGTGTTACTATCTGTGAAGTTACTACCACACGAGGTGTGGTCTTTCAGGGATGGCGCCCTTGTTCCAATCCACTCCAATCCCCAGCCCCTTGGTCACTCTGCTATCCTGAGCAGCTACTTCCCTCTTATCTACTTCTGCATCTCACGCACCACCCCCCACCCCACCGGCCCTCATCAGCCACCATGGATACCCTGCTCTCCCTAACAGCCCTCCACACCACAGATCACCCTGACTCGGTCATTGACGACAGCTCTCCGTCTGCCTATCCATCTGTCCATCTGTCTCCTGCTGTCTGGGCTCCCTGTCTACTCTTCTCTGCGTTTGAATGTACATTTTTGTGAGAGCCCCTCATGGTCTGGTGGCTAGAGGGGAAAGAGAGGCTGAGTCCCAACAGCACCGCGTAAAACGGCAGGGGTGCTGTCAGGAGATGAGGGAGCAGGTGTCTGTAGCTGGGGACCCACTACATTTGGAGGGACCAGATGAATATGCGCTCTTCCTTCAGGGCCACTAGAGTAAGGACACGGCTGACAACACCTTCTCTGAACTTGCCTTATGTCAGAGCCCCAAGAACACTCAGTAGGGCTATGGGTTTCTACTTTCGGGGGCAAGAAGGCATGGGAGGCAGTTCCCCTATTTTCACTAAGCCTGCGGGTAGCCCCGACCCTGCTGCATTTCCCCTCTGGTCACTTCTTGTGTCCTGTGCATGAAGCGCCCCTCACAGACCAGCTGCACCTGGGGTCTTGGGAAGAGACAGCTGTGCACTGTGGGCGGTGTTTTGGGAGCCCTCCAGGGAGAGAGAGAGAGAGAGAGATACTTTCCGAGGTAGAGTCAGCGAAAGATCACTTCCTCCCCTCAGTGACTTTTATTTGACTTTATCTGGGCTATAAATCAGCCAGTGATGCCCTTCGATCAAGACCCATAAATAAACCAACACTTCCATTACTGCTTCCAGGGGAGACGCGAAAGTATTTTGATAGACTAATGTTCTCTATGCTGAAATCAGCTTCTACAATCCCGGGATAATTGCCTCAGCAAATGTGCCAATCACCTGGGCACCCCTCACTGACAGTGCCCAGCAACTAAATGTGTATGTAGAGGCCAGAAGAAGGTGTCTGATCTCCTGGAGGTGCAGTTACAGGTGGCTGTGGGTTACCCAATAGGAGTTCTGGGAACCAAACTGGGTCCTCTGCAAGAGAGCAGGGGTCAGATCTCTTTACCTCGGAGCATCTCTCCTGTCCCTTTCCTTCCTTCATTTCTCTCCCCATCTCTCTCCCCTATCACCATAGGACAGTTTTAGGCCTTCCTAAACGACAGCAAGGGCCTCTAATTACAGACACAATGATATCTATCTTACCACCCGCTACCTCCTGCCCAAGCTGTCAGACCCACTGCCGTAGGGCATGGCAGTCAGCGGAGGTCTCAGACAACACTGCTCAGCTTCCAGAAGTAGCTAGAACTATCCACATGACCAGAGCCACAGAATATGGGTTCTGGTTGGGACAATGAGACCTGTTCTAGTTGGACCACAAGACAGGAGAATTGAGAGGCAGGTGACACAGATATGCAAGATGACAGGGATGTGGTTTACAGCTAAAAGCTGCTGCACAGACACCGCTGATCTACCTGCCCGCTGCAAGGCTCTGTGGGAATAAGGCACACATAAGGAACCCAGCACCCCCTGGAAGCAGCATGGTGATTCCCTCCTTGTTGAGACCAAGAGAAAACAGGCTGGAGAATTTAGGTCTGTACCTTCATATAGGACTCAATGGGCTAGCCTGTGCCCTCCACAGCCACTGGGAGTAGAAAGTTCTAGAAAGCATAAGAAGGAACTATATTCCAGAGGTGAAGAGAAGAGCATTCTCTCCCTGTGACCGTATAATTAGTAACCCGTTAAAATTCCTAGGGAAACAGTCAGTGCCTCCTCTTGATGGGCGTTTGGGAGCTAAGAGAGACATACTTTTGTTCAAATCCTCACACCCTAGGTTTGAGGGCTGGGCATTTTTACCCTAATTGTGCAATACCATCTTTAAAAGAGGGGTGTTTTCAGAACGTGGTGAAAGACTAGGCATGTAGCTCAGCATTCATGTGACCTTGGGTATAGGCATAAGACAAGAGCGAGACCACCACGTGCACGCCGTAAACAAGAGGGTCAGAAGTGCAAGGTCACCCTTGGCTACATAGCACATTCTGGGTTCCAAGTCAGTCTGAGTTATAGAAAACCCTGTCTCAAAACCAAAGAAACCAAAGCCAGTGTCCAGGTCCCTTCTAGTCAACAGACTCCTGCTTGCAGCTTCTGTACCATGATGCATTTTCACTTATTGATTAGCATCCTGGGACCCTAGTTCCAAGGTAGGGAAAGAGCTCTCTGTGCGTCTTGAAGGGGCAGAGGAAACAGGCAGAAAGGATGCCATCTAAATGCTGTGGATATGAATAGATTACTGCGATTCTACCTTGCATCAAGGATATGCTGTGGCAAACTTTTAGTGAGGCTTGCCACATGCTTCCCATGCCTCCTTTGTTGAGAAAGGGTGTAGGACACAGGAGTGATGCTCAGCTGAGCAAATGGAAGGTAAACTCATGCCTGCAGGGGCACTGACCACCGACTATATGCACTAAGATTGGCCATCTCAGCAGTAGAAAAAGGGCCTGGTACCTCCTTCTCAGCTGATCCAGCATGCAATGGGAGGTGGGGGCAGGAGGGTGCAAGGTGAGACTCCAGCAATGGGAGGTGGGGGTGAGGGGGTGCAAGGCGAGACTCCAGCCCTCAATCCTATCTATAATACATATTCTACATCCTTACCCAGGAGCACTCAGGCTGGGTTGGAAAGAGGCTGCGCAGATTAGCTCCAGGGCTTAGGCAGGTTCAGCCCTCACATCTTAGGCACCAGAGAAACTGTGCATGTTCAGTGCTCACACGACTGGGTGTGCCAGAGAGGGTCTAAATGTTTCTCTGAGTTATAATGCAGGGACATTGCTTTTCTTAGCTGCAATTTGGGACCAGATTTTTCTCACCAAATAACCAGAGGAGCAGTTATAAATAATTCATGCACGCTATTTGGCTCAATTAACATCGCTCACGTGGTGGGGGCAGTTCTTTGAAGTCAGTTCTTTCTTGAGGGACGGTGACACACTCACGTTGGACCGGGCCACGCATCTGCCCTAATTAGATATTTACACAAGAGACCTGAGTGAAGAGGGTGGATTTATTTTTAATAAAAGAAGATTAAAACGCGTGCATTCACAGCAAATTAAGGAAGACCAAGCTGAATTAAAATTCTCCCACAACTTGGCACAGTGAGGGTCTGAAAACGAGGCGCCTCACTTGAAATCACGGAATGATGTTGCTTGGAGTCAGGAAATGAAAATCAGACTTTCTCTTTCACCAACTCCCCTTGCCAACGTCCTGTGGGAGTCCCAGCGAGGATGCCAGCAAACGTCATGTACCCCCTGCCTTTGGAGAGCCATTTAAGCCCAGCCTGCAAGTCCACCTGTGGAGCTGCAGCCCTCGGCTGTAAGTAAAGAGGCAGACGCGGGTGGTATGGCACAGGTGATATGGCAAGAAACAGAGTAAAGCTGAATTACTTTGAGTTATACCATGAGGCAGGCCACACCTGAGCTCCTCAAAGAAGGCTGGGCCTTTAGGTTCTTTGTGGTTGGACATGCGTTTAAATATTCCAAATTCACGTAAAATCTTAATGAATTAGGCAAGAGCCTCTTACAATGGCTCCACACGTAGATGTTACCATTTTAAATGCAGAAACACACTTGTCCACAGAGAGCTGGAACCTTGGTGTTTCTGGTCGCTTTGTTCATAAGAACAAGTGATTAGAGACGATACATTTGAGTATCAGGAGGGACGGGGTTAAATCTGCTCTGAAAAGCAAGTGTGCTGAAAACAAACAAACAAACAAACAAACAAACAAAAAACCAAAAAAAAACAAAGGTAGTCATCTCCTCATGCTGCGGAGTTCAGCTCAGAGAGGGTGCTGGGAGAGGCCAGTGCGGGCAGTCCTCCCTCCTTGCCTTCCAGCATCTTCTCTGGACCCCTGCCCCAGTAGTCGCCTGACCTCTGCATCTCAGCCACTCTGAGTCAGTGCTTGGGGCTTTCCTCCCGATCCTTCACCTGCCTGCCCCATGCCAGCCTCCGAAGGAGCCCACGCCTTCCCTCATAGCGCTGCCCCCCACCCGTTTCTAGTACTGAAACATTGCCAAGGCACTACCCTGCCTGGAGCACAGGGCATAGAGGAGACATACGCTCCCCGTGGTCTTTTCTTCTGCTGAGGAAGCAATCCAAAAAGACCACAACTTATTTGTCCCAAGCCACATATCTAGAGAATGGAAGAGTAAGGGTCACCTTCTAGTCCAGTTCATGTCAGTTTGTGGTAGCTTCATTCATTCATGCACCCATGTATTCATTCATTCATTCATTTATTCATATGCAGTCATTCAACGATTTAATGGCACTGACTGTGTCCAAAGTTGAACAAAATAAAATGAGACCCCCACCACCCCTCCTACAGTGCAGGTTACCTCCCATTAGATAGTTCTGGAGTTCAGAACCCCCAGACGAAGCCGCCAGCAGATTCAGTGTTTACAGAGGATCTACTTTCTGGCTTCTAGATGGCTCTGTCCCCTAATGCTAACTTCGGGCAAGCTCCTTTCAGGCCCTGGCTCCTAAGCGCGCCTCAAAGGTACTCAAATGTATTCCTGTGCTGGGCATGTAGCTCAGTAGTAGATCACTTGCCCAACACATGCGAGACCCCAGGTTTAATCTCCACCACCATAAAAAACCCAAAACCAAAGAAATACAAACAGAATTCTCTCTCCACTTTTAGATCATCACAACAGGTCCCCTAACCGAAGCCCTCCCTGCTCTTTGAACAAATTGAATGCCACAGGACAGCTCTGTACTTCTTGTACTTTCTATGATTAGGGCTGTAAGGAGGACATCCTCTTGGCCTCCCTGGGCCCTGATAATGGTAAGGCTGCACACTCAGAGCAAGAAAACTACAGGAGAGAAAAAGAAAGAGACTGGGGTTGGGGTGGTGTGAGCATGTTAGTTCCAGGATTACATTTCATTTTATTGACGCTCTGTTGGCAAACTACAATCAGCCCTATATAATTACAGAAAATTATAACGGCAGCGCAGCAGCGAACCCAAAAGCTACCCTTTGGGAATATTAATAAGTAGATACTCTCCTCTTTAATAGTAAATGCACACCAATTTCATAAAACGGCTTGTTTTCACACCGGGAAACACCACGGCGCTCATGCATTTTTAAAGAAATGCTGATTTTAGTGTGACCACGAGATAGTAATAGAGATTATTTTTTTATTTGTCCAGATTTGTTTGTTCATTGGTTCTACAGGTGTTTCCCACACCATGGAACGGGGCCTGGTTTAACTGGCAAGGCTAGACAAATATGTTCCCTTTAAGTATGTCTAGTCTAACTGGGGGGGGGGGTCACTCTCACATGGAAAATTTCAGTGGGTGTCAAGTATTCCTGCCTCACCTCCGACCGCCCACCTAAATAGACCGCGTGCTGCAGAAGCTGGGGTGACAAAGCTCGTATCCTCAACCTCAATGCACTCACAGGAGCATGAGGCGCTGCTCTTCCAAGGCTGGCATGCTGGAGACATGGCTGCATGGCTCCTGAGCTGAGCAGAGGGTCAGATAGAACACTTGACTGCTGGGAGAAAGCCTTGCTAAGACCTGGGGCCCTCACCAGTCCTGCCTTGGGGGACAGAATGATGGTCTTGATTTTTTTTATTTGCTGCTAAGCCAGGGTGGGCAGCAATATTGGAGATGCTGCTGCTGCTGCTGCTGATTATTATTATTATTACTATTACTATTATAATATTCAGGCGGTGCTGGTCTGGATCTTACAAGCCAAGGGTAGGCAGAAGTTATGCTGCAGCCTACGGAGGTGCTGAGCTCAGAGACATTTGATACAAGAACCGTCTTGAGCATTTTAGTGGTTTACAACTAGTCCGGCAGTGCACTGGGGACAGGGAGACGTATACCTGGGCTCAATATCTGTCACTTTGCTAGTTGCCTGTCTCTCAGAGACTCTACCTTCCTTCATCTGAGGCTCTGTGATCTGAGACCCTGTGCCAGCTTTAGGGTGCGTGGGGAACGCAGGGGAGCCCTGTTCACGATCTGCTCTGAGCCAGCAAGAGGACAGTGACCTCTGCATACTACACAAGTGTTCCTGGCACCACCTCTGCTCCTCCTCATCTGGAGGACCCATGGCTGGGCACACCCTGAACCTGGGTTCCAACAAGAGGATGCGAGGGGACTTCAAGATGCTCACAGTCCAGTGGGGCAGACACACAATGGCAAAGTGCTGAGTGTTGGAGAGGAAGTTGACATGTGTTCAAGAGGGGGTTTATGTGATTAAAGTGTTATTGGTTAACGTTTGATGGACTCTGCTTTGAACTTGAAATAGAAACCTGAAACTAGATGCAAGATTTAGGAGCCATTTCTGCTTAACTGGAGGTCAAATTCCAAAGATGACCAGCAGATGGCGCCACGGGGAAATCATAGAACCAGCTAGCCACACCAGAACCCCCTGCCGTCAGATCAGAGTCCACAGCTTTCCAACTAACTCCAATGAGTCCCCAAAGGTCATCCTCTGACCAGCATCTCTACAGATTCACTTTGTAAATGTGGTTTCTGGTCCCATCACTATCCAGGTAATGACCACAGCAATGCTGTGACAACCTTCTCAAATCCACTCTCTCCATTCACACATGGTTAAAGCCATTAATTAGGAATTAGCCTTTTAGGGCACTGTCTGAATTCTGCCTAGCAGGCACCCTCACCCCATCTCCTCACTTTCAATTCAATTCCACCATCCGTGGGTCTTTTACTTCTCCCTCAGTCAAGAAATTTAACAACCCAGTGAAAGCTCCTTGGCTGAAGGGAGCTAGGAGGAAATTACCCATCAAAGAGCGGGGGACATTGGCTTTCTTCCCACAGTATTGATTCTCCCATACATATTAAAATCAATTATTCTGGAGACTATAAGTCACAGTGCATACATACACATATCCAGGAGGCGCTAAACATGAGGTGGCAGTGCCTCTGGGGACACCTGCTCTCACCTGCCAACTGCTTAATGTGTCTGCTATTGGCTATTTCGCACACCCACAAGGACAGCCGCTGGGAGAAAAATTGTCGGTTGCATAGCCTCTCTCCGGACGTGTAATGGTGTCTATTCTTCACCGAGTGGGCAGCCTTGTTATTTCTTAGCCAAGGAAAAGGGTTAGCTCCCAGCCAAGCCTTCTCTGCAGAGCCAGGCGTGCGGCAGGAGCCTGGTTTCCAAGTCCCTTGGCGCTTCCATTTTCCAAGTGCAAGAGCAGCTTGGGCAAATCATGCAAATTGGGGACTCTGTGTAGTGGAACACTGAGGATATGAATGAGTTAGGCCAGGGGTGCAGGGAAAATGAGAGGGGCTGAAGGGACTGGGGAAGGCGAGCCACGTTCACAGCCCACAGGGGACCTCACATCTGGGCGACTGAATGAATAAATGAATGAATGCCTCAGTACTGTGGCAGACTCTATAAACAGAGTGGCCATTTCTTGTTAGTTTTGGACTGTTGGCTCACGGATCTGGCTGGGTATGGCCCTCCCCTTTCTCTTTCACCAAAGGGTTTGAGGAGCCAGTCATATGTCCCCCCCCGACTATGTACCACAGTGGATGGGTAATTACCACGCAGAAATGGGAGGGAAAGTCTGTTATCTTTACATGGAAACCACCACCAAAGTAAATAACCCTCACGTTTCCAACAATCATATTTAGAAGATTAAGAAATTGAGGAATCCTAAGTTTAAAGAACTAAACGATTGAGTCCAACCCCCCCCCCCATCCCCACCCTCCAGCATCTTTCTAACTATGACTGCTGTCTTTGCAATATGCCCACTGGAAATGCCTGGATCTCAAAAAATTAAGACACCTGCTCCCATCCACAAGCTGAGTGGTCTTGGACCAGTTTTGCCTCTCTCTGGGTGCATAAAACCAGCAGAGCAGAAACTCTCATGCCTCCAGGGATGTTGGAGAGCTGAGGGAAGCCCTTGGTACTGCCTGATCACATGGGGACCTTCTGCAGCAATACTCTGAGTCCTGAGAAAATGATCACGGGATCAAGGCCAGCTACACATAACAACCACTACTACCAACTCTTTCACTAACTCTCAGGAATACACTGAGATGCAGCCCCCTGCTGTTGATGATGGACCTTTCTAGGATGTAAACAAATCACTTTGAATTCAGCTCAGAGGTGAGCAAGGTGCAGGCAACACAATCCATCTTCTGTTTCTTTTTCTATATGCTGGTGCTGAGCAGGGCATCTGGGGAGGGCCTCGGCTTTTAGTTCCAAGGACACAAACTCCCGGAACACACAGGACATAGAGTGAGAACAGGCGCCTCCATCTGAGCACAGAGAAAGGACTCAGAAGGCGCTACATTGTTGCTGAACCTCTACCTCTGAGTTCCTAAGCAGTCCCAGTCTGGGAAGGCTTGCTCCTGCAATACCTGCAGAGAACACCTGGTTCCCACTGTGACAAGACTTGAATCTAGCCCCTTGGCCTCTTCTACCTCTCTGGACAGTACAAGGCTTCCATAGTGCCTATTTCACAGGGCACTACAAAGCAGGGAGCTCAGGCATCCATCTCACTGACACCCAGTTAGTACACTGGCAGAGTCTGAGTTCAAACTCAAGGCAATCTGCTGGGCACTCAGAACACAGACACCCATGTGTCTACGGTTGGGGTTCATTAGTCCTGGGCGTGCTTTTGCTCCTGAACTTTGTAAGATTTCATCAAGATGAGTGTGGGACTCATCTAAACAGACAGACCTCTCATTTCAGGACAAACGGATACACATTTTGTAAATTCAAAAAAAAAAATCACAGAAAAATATTTACTGACTCCCCAAATCCACATGAGAAAAAAAAATACCCTTTGCTTCTTTTGGCAGAAGCCAGTGTTAGCATTTGTGGGGCTGGGACTCTAAACATCCGCACGCAAGGCTTCATTTGTCCTGTTCTACCTGGGAGAGGCCCGGCATCCTTAAAAGCGGTCCTTAATAAATATTTGTTCAGCGAGTGAGTGAAACAGCCTTCACCGCCCCCCACAAAGGGCCAAGCTGAGTTTTCTTCCCCCTAAACCAGTGTTTCTATAAACACAGAACCCTGTTGCCTTAAATGTTTACCAACAGAGAGGCAAGAAGACTGTGTCCTTTAAGAGAGCGCTCCTTGCTCTGTTAAAAGGGGAAGAGACCTCAGTGGCAGGAAATGTCACAACCCGATAGAAAAGGAGAGCAATAAGCGAAGCAGAACCAGGCTGCTGGTCGTCAGAGCTTACTCCACTGTGTTCAGCACTGTTAATGTCAAACCAGAGTGGAACCTGTGAGGGCAAGGAGACTCAGGAGCTGCCACTCAAGCCTCTGTGAGCACAGCCTCTTTCCAATTTCATCTGCACAGGAGAGGCCAGGAGGAGCAGGGAGGCCACCGTGGCAGCGGCAAGACAGAAATTCTCCTTTCTAGCGAGAGCCAGACATTCCTTGGACTTGACATGTCTTGGGACTCAGGAAGGGCCCCTCAATGGTCCTTGTATGAGCTGTCTCTATTCTGCCTGCTACGCAGATATGTTTATCCCAAACCTCTTCTGAACCCAGAACTTCCTCAGCGAGATATCAAGGAGAAAGGACACAAGTCCCACACTCTGACACGGTCCAGCTCCATGTCCTCAGTTTCCACAAGAACAGAGCTTTGGGGCTGGTGAGATGGTTCGTACTGTAAAGGTGTTCCCTGGGTAGATTCTCCTTCATGGGGTGGAAGGAGAACGCTGACTCCTGAAAGTTGACGTCTGACCTCCACACGCGTGCCATGGCATGACTGCGCCTGTGCATTCACACGCTAACACTGATAAAAGCGAATAAGATTTACAATGTAGCCTCCCATTAGCCTGGCCCAAATATTGCTTACTTTTTCATTTTCTATTAGACATTATGGACATCAATTGATGAATTTGTAAATGCCACAAAACTCCTGATTCATACTTAGATCAGGCTGAAGGAAATAGTCTTCAATTAAGCAGCGATTTTCCAAGCTAGCCAAGTATCTAAGAGGGACCAGAAGTTAAATAAGCATAAAATTCTTAATGCTCAGACTTAGTCTTGCCTCTGGAAGTCTCCCGCTCTCCCTATCTGTGAACTGCCCCCAGGGACATAGATGGAGGCCAGAACTGTAGACTGGAGGCAGAAGCTGGTCTTGGAAGCCCCGACAATCCTGTGGTGGGAGGCTTAAGGCCTTCAAGGATGAGGGCGGCAGAGAGTAAGGTACTTAGTAGAGTCTCCCAAGTTCATGTCCTCCTGGAGCCCCACACGGTGGCCTTATTCAGACACAGGATCTCTGTAGTTGTGAGCAGTTAAGATGAGGCCAAGATGACTGGGCTAGACCCAGGTCCACTGACCTGTTTGTGTAAGAAGAGGAGGCGACACAAAGTAGAGGCTGAGGCAGCGAAGGAGCAATGCTGCCATAGCCCAGGAAAGCCAAAGACTCTGGGAGCCATCGGTCCAGTGGCAGCAAGAAAGGTGATTCCTTCCTTCATAGTTTAAAAACAGGTTTATTCTCTTCTTCACTTTGTATCTGTATGTGACTATGTGCAGGAGACTGCAGGTACCTGTGGGGGTCAGAAGAAGTTATCAGATCCCCTGGAGTTGGAGTTGCAGTAGCTGTGAGCCACTAGACATGGCCGACCTGGGTCACTCAATGTGGGTGCTGGGACCAAACAGAGAGCCTTTGCAAGAGTACCATGAGCTGGAGAGATGGCTTAGTGACTTTGCAAATTTTGAATATGGAATTGTATACAATCCACCCTTAGGTGTATAGGT